>NC_138945.1:6465000-6977500 GCF_965226115.1 Aulonocara stuartgranti | reverse complement strand
AGTACACTGTAGCTTCACAGTGAAGCCGAAATGTCACTTGGGATACAATCAGATTTTCTCACACTTTTTGTTTCTTCTCTGCAGCTCGCAAACAGGAAATCATAAAGATCACAGAGCAGCTTATTGAAGCTGTCAACAATGGAGACTTTGAGGCCTACGCGTAAGTCCAATGCACATCCTTCTGGTTCCATAAAAGATTTTTTAAACAGCTGCTGCAAGAGTACAATTTTAGCTCTTTAAGTGGACATTAAAGCTCTCCATCAACCACAGAGAACCATTAATCTGATTGACATAAAAACATGTTGTATTAAAAGATTAAAGAGTAATTGTAGTCATTGTTTTATCCTCTCTTCCCCTCTCTACCTGCCGTATAATTAAGAGTAATGCTTCTGACGTAGAGTGGGGAGGGGTGGTTAAAGTGTACCTAGAGTGATGGAAACCCATTTCCACAAAGAAAGGTGACACAGATTAAAATGTATGCATGAGTTTAAAAAGCAATTATATTATAAGCAAAAACAATACAACAGTTACTCACAGAGCTCAAAAATAAGTCTGAGTTACTTTGAGTAAGATTTGTAATTCTAAATTGGAAGTGGAACTACAAAGACATAGTAATTGTATGTCATACTGAGTCACATTCAAAAGATAGTAATATAAAATTTCAAAAAATTACAACCATGATCAGTTTAGGTAAGTTTATGTAACACAGGGAAGTCAAAAGTGCAATTTGAACTACTGCCTCAAAAATATACATTTGCAAGTCAGAAATCGAGACTAAAAGTCTGGGTTAAATTTAGGATGTCAAAACATGCTGTATTTTACAAGACTCTAAGTTAAACTTACCATCTTTAGTAGAATAAGCTACTTTTGCCTGTTCCCTTATTCACAAGGAGTCACATCAGCAGGAAGTTTGTTTTGGCAGATTTTTTACATTGGCTGCCTATCCTGATGCAACCCTAGAAGGATTTGTGTCTCCCGTAGGACTGAACCAAGAAACTTTTGCTTGTTAGGTGACTGTTTAAACCACTAAACTGTGGAGTATGAACTACTAAATTCACAATCTTTAGTAATTAGTTCAAAATTGAAAGTGAGATTGTTTTTTTGTTTTTTAATTTAAAATTTAAACTGAATTAAATATTTGACTTGCTCAGTCACAGTTATAAGATTCAGCTGAAGTCATGATACACAATGAGAAAAATTAAATACTAAATTAAATTTACACAACATCCATCCATCTTCTTCTGCTTTATCCGGAGCCGGGTCGCTGGGGCAGCAACCTAAGCAGAGAAGCCCAGACCTCCCTCTCTCCCCAGCCACCTCCTCTAGCTTATCCGGGGGAACACCAAGGCTTTCCCAGGCCAGCAGAGAGATATAATCTCTCCAGCGTGTCCTGGGGGTGCCCCGGGGCCTCCTCCCAGTGGGACATGTCCGGAACACCTCACCCAGGAGGACGATCTGATATCCTCGTGTTGGCGTTGTTCCCTCATAAATAATGTTGTTCCAGGTTCAACATTGCAAGTGACCAATCATCTTCTCCTGACGTCATCCGCGACCTCAAAAAAAACGCCTTCAAAAATCGGGAAACCGCCTCTGTAAGGACAATATGTATAATGCTTACTGTTTATTAAAGAAAAGTATCCTGAAATTCAAAGAATTCAAGTTCCTGGATTGGCGGACAGAAGTGGTTTCTCTTCTCGCAAATGAAGTAGATTTTTTTATGGCTGTATTTTTCAAAGGCACAAAAGGGGGACGTCACAACAATGTGATTGGTCACTTGCAATGTTGAACCTGGAACAACATTTATTATGATGATGTGAGAACAACACGGACACGAGGATATCAGATCATCCCACCCAGGAGGCGCCCAGGAGGCATCCTTGTCAGATGTCAGAACCACCTCAGCTGGCTCCTTTTGATGTGGAGGAGCAGCGGCTCTACTCTGAGCCCCTCTTGGATGGCTGAACTTCTCACCCTATCTCTAAGGGAGATAGGCGCAGAAATGAGCTTCGGAGGAAGCTCATTTCCGCCGCTTGTATCCGCAATCTCATTCTTTCGGTCACTACCCACATCTCGTGGCCATAGGTGAGGATAGGGACGTAGATTGACCGGTAAATTGAGAGCTTCACTTTTACACTCAGCTCTCTCTTCACCATGACGGACCGGTGCAGCGTCCGCATCACTGCGGCCGCAGTACCAATCCATCTGTCGATCTCCGGCTCCCTTCTCCCATCACTTGTGAACAAGACCCCGAGATACTTGAACTCCTCCACTTGGGGCAGGAACTCATCCCCGACCCTGAGTGGGCACTCCACCCTTTTCCAGCTGAGAACCATGGCCTCAGGGACACAGTCGACACAGTCGAATGCCTTCTCCAAGTCCACAAAACGCATGTAGACTGGTTGGGCAAACTCCCATGCGCCCTCAAGTATCCTTGAGAGGATAAAGAGCTGGTCCAGTGTTCCGCGACCAGGACGAAAACCGCATTGTTCCTCCTGTATCTGAGGTTCACTAGTGGACAAATTCTCCTTTCCAGCACCCTGGCATAGACTTCTATTTCAGTCAGTTTACACAACATATTGTCTACAAATAAATCTTTTTCTTAGGATTGCATAGACAATCCTAAGAAAAAGATTTACTTGGAATCTACAATACTTTGGTATATAGAAGGTTATAGAAGAACTAAACTCAGAATCACAGCTTTATTTGCTTGTAAACAGGTGATGAAAAAAAGCCAAAATGGTAACAAGGCAGGGCTAGAACTGACTGACACATAAAATGACAGACAAGAGGGAAATGCCAGAAAACATCTTGATGATCTCCAAGACTTTTGGTTAATTCCTCCATGGACTGATAATACAAAAGTATAACTTTTTGAAAGGTGTATGTCTCATTACATCTGGCATTTCAGAATAGGAACATCATATCAACAGTAAAATATAGTGGTGAAAGTGTGATGTCTGGGGCTGTTTTTCTGCCTCGGGACCTGTAAGACTTGCTATGGTAAATGGAACTGTGAATTCTGCTGTCTACCAAAATATCCTTATCAGAATGTCCATTCATCTGTTCATGACCTCGAGCCGAAGCACACCTAGGTTCTGGAGCAGGACAATGATCCAAAATGCACCAGCAAATCCACCTCTAAATGGTTTCGGAAAAACAAAATGAACTCTTTGGAGTGGCCCAGTCAAAGTTCTGACCTGAATCTGATTGAGATGCTGTGGAATGACCTTTAAAAGGTGGTTCATGTTCAAAAACCCTCCAATGTGGCTGAATGACAACAATTCCACCAAGATATGCGGGCCAAAATTGCTCCACAGTGCTGTAAAGGACTCATTGGCAATCATAACAAATGCTTGATTGCAGTTGTTGCTGCTGAGGGTGGCCCACCCAGTTATTAGGTTTAGCGGGAAGTCACTTTTTCACACAGGGCCATGTAGGTTTGGGTTTTTTTGCCTTCATAATAAACAACGTCATTTAGAAACTGCATTTTGCGGTTACTTGTGTTATCTTTGTCTAAATAATTAAATTAGTTTGATGATCTGAAACATTTAAGTCTGACAAACATACAAAAATAGGAAATAAGGAAGGGGCAAACACTTTTTTACACCATTTTATATACTAAGGAGGAGACACAGTTGAACAGAATCCACCTGACAGAGCAGCTGCAAAACTGAGCGTCACACACACATGATAAAGGGAACTAAGATAAAAAAAAAAACTTACTCGCTGCAGTGAAAAAAAAAAGATTCTCCAGCGTCCATATGATAGTGCCAAGAAATTAAACTGTAAGTGATGTATATTGTTATTAGTGAAATATAATGTAGGATAAAATGAAATGAGATAAGAAATACTGGAAAGGGTTTAAATTAAGAGGTTAAAGGTTTTCCATTTAGTATTTTGTGACAATGATTGTTGTTTTTATCGCTATATTTATTATTATTATTATTATTATTGTTATTCGAAGTGTGACTCTAACATTTGATCCCATTTCATGAGGGAGGAGCATGATAGAGCAAAATTATAAGCTCTATAATATCTTTACTAATTGTGTATACATTGTTTAATATTGTTACAGTTTGGAAGGTGCATCATAAATGCATAAATGAAAAGAAACTACTGTATTAACAAACCTGGGTGCAGTTGTGAGATGGTCTGTAATGGTTGTTACTTAGTAAGCAAGAATTTTGACATGCTAAGTCAGAACTATGAAACAGTAACTGTAACTGCTTAAACAGACGTGGGCAGAATTTTAGGTTTCCTTGTCAGTGTTATAAATTTTTTTTAAATGTTTTAACTATGAGATATATAGCATTGCTAAAATATTGTTACAGAACTGTTTAAATTATTCCGTGCGTCATTTGTGTAAAAATATATCTTGACTAACAGGAAGATCTGCGACCCTGGTCTGACCTCATTTGAACCTGAGGGGCTGGGAAATCTGGTGGAGGGAATGGACTTCCACAGATTTTACTTTGACAATCGTAAGACTAGTTCAATCTACTACTGATGTTTTGAAAATGTAAAATATATGATACATCTATATTTAATATTCATCGCTAAGTGGACTATTTGTCTCCCATCAGTCCTCTCAAAGAACAGCAAACCTATCCACACCACCATCCTTAACCCCCATGTGCATATAATTGGGGACGATGCTGCCTGCATCGCCTACATCCGCCTGACGCAGTTCGTGGATGGCCAGGGCCGTCCTCGCTCAAGCCAATCAGAAGAGACCAGGGTATGGCACCGCAGGGACAGCCGGTGGCAAAATGTCCACTTCCACTGCTCAGGAGCTCCTTCTGCCCCGCTGCAGGGGTGAGGTAGGACAACAATAGCATTCACGCAGACGATGAACATTTATAAAAATGTGTTTTCACTCAATCATTCGGGGTTATTAAATATAGCTTCATGGGAACAAATGTATATCTGCAGCACAAAAAATAAATATGCAAAATCTGAATGGGTGTAAATACTTTTTTCCAGGCATTTTGAGGAGGCAGAGCAGAAAAGTAACGAGCAGATAATCACAGAGAAAGAAGCAGCACTGAGAGAGAGGTGCAGGTGGATGTGTGGTGGGGTTGAAGGAATCTGATTTGGGGATTGTGGTCATGCTCCTGCACTCTGCACACCCACTTCTTTCTCTCTCTCCCTGTACAACTTCGACAACAGCAGACAGTAATAGCAGTGCTCCCATCTTCTGACAGCAGAGGACACATCAGCTACAACATTAAACTCTTGTAACTCTTCGGCCTGCCTACAGCAAACAAAAAAGCTATTGTTCCTTCCTATTGTTACTTCTAGTATAATTATGGCCACCGTCTGTCTCTGTGTTCTTTCAACTGTACAGTCTATTTATTATCCATTTTAATCCTTTCTTCTTTTTTATGACAATGCATGATTCCTTCCTGTGTTGTCATTAGCAGTGGCTGTTCTGCACGACTAAGGCTGCCTGTGTGAAATGAACAATCAGTATCACGTGTCTCACACAAAGAGTCTGGTGGGTGTATTTTATTATGAATTTCATTGTGTTGTGCAACAGCACAGCACAACACAATTAATTAATTAATTAATTTAATTTATTTATTGGGTGTTTAACTCCCCACCACCCCATTCCTCATCCCTCACGACCCCCAACCACTCTGTGAGACAGTGAAAACCATGCAGCATGCTAAGATGTTACTGTTGTTCTTAACTGATATTTATGTACTGAACATTGCAAGTTAACTACTGAAACTATGGTTGAAATGTTGAAATATCCCAATGTTTATGTAAATTTCCAGTTTTATCGTGGTGACTTAACTACAGTTACGCTGTTGATGGTATTTAATTGCATGATATTCCACATTAATGCATTTGGTAAATGGGGTGTTGTCGTGCATTTTCTGTTGGGTTTTTTTTGTTTGTTTGTTTGTTTTATTTGTTTTTTTGCACTGCTGGTGAGCTATAATCTGCGGCCTCTACTTTCTGGATTTCTAAGTGCATAAACTGTTTTTGTTGACATGACAGTGTAGTATATGAGGATTCTGGTGACCATGACAGAATATGCCCTTCCTCAGTAATATTTGGGCCCAGGTTCTTTACTGTTTCAAAGGCAACAACCAAAACCTTAAATGATCATTTTTGATTTAACTTATTGGAACCTGACTAATGTAAAAGGTGACAACTTAAACTCAACACAAGGGTGTGTGGTTATTACTTTTGATTGCAATAATTAAATTAGACTTTGGATTTAAAAGAAAGCCAAGGTCAAAGTTCCCAAAGTGAAATCAAAGTTTGTTTTAATTATGTGGTCATTTAAAACCATATTTTAATTGTCAGTTTTTGCTTTGGGTGGCTGTGGCTCAGGAATTAGTGCAGGTCATCTACTAACCGGAAGGTTAATAGACAACCTATTAGAACACAACCTCATCCAGTTCAATGTCTGGCTCCTCTACTTCCACGTGGCAAGATACTAAATCTTAAAATGCATCCATCTGAATTTTTGGTTAAATGTGTTTAGGCATAGAAAAAGACATGGATGTGTATATGAATGAGAGTTGTGGTAAGAAAGTGCTGAAATAGAATAGAAAAGTGCTATAAAAGTAGCAGTCTGTTTTAACATTTTTCTGTCCCTGTACAAAAAACATGTATCTCTAAAACCTTTCTCATCTTATAAAATGCATTTCTTTGATTATTAGGTTAGTCAGTGAGTATAGGAGGATTGTATCAAGGTACAGGGGAATTCTTAAAGGATTGCATTTTGTCACATTTTCACAAAAGTGTACAGATACAACCCAACAAAGCTAATATTTACTTGTCCTTCCGCATGATTAGCATTTAAATATGGTAACATTATGCTCTTGTGCCATAATTTGTGACTTAGCTGAAAGCTATTTAAGAGAAAAAGGAAAGCTGAAAAAGAATTTTCTGCTGCTCCTTACACATCGTGTGTGGGACCTTTCACTTGGGAGGCAAATGTGTAAACCACTAAAGTTATGGAGCCTTAAACAGCTGCCTGCCAAGCAGATTGGAGCAGGATACACAGACAGCTATTGATGAAAACACTAGAACATTTAACACATAAAGTGACAGATATTTAAAAAAAAAAAAAAGACTAAAAGAGAGTAAAAGTGAAATTGAAAATTATATAATAAATCTTCCAGAGTTGCATTTGTACGTTTTGGAATAAGAACATAGAGTCACTCTCTCATTTTTTATGTATAAACTTTAGTTTTTCTCTAGTCTGGAGACATGAACAGGAACGACTTACTGTATTTCAGAATTCATAAAAGGGTCCTCCTTTTCCATAAAGCCCTAATTTTCACTTTGTCCTTACTCTTGTAGAGCTGTGGCTGACCTAAAACAAGAAGGTTTTAACATGTGGAAATATGGAAAAGTCACTTGACATATTTGTAAAAGACAACGGTGTCTTGCGCACACACATACATTATTACTTCTATTTCAAGCACTAAGCAGAGTTTCTTTTATATATATTTACAAATATTTGTGTGTAATGTCTAAATCACAAAAATTTACACAGTTTTTCCAGGACATTGATTCAACACACAGGCAGGAATGAAATTTGAAATAGACTGGTTTGGAAATAGTGGTTTTTTTGCACTACTTAAGCACTCAAAGCGCTTTACACAGCTTGCCTCATTTACCCAAGGACTTTTTTTGATGCCAAAGTGCCTTTTTATTGAACATTTATACTCCAATGAACGCATTGGAGGGCAGCTTAGGATACCTGCTTGAGGATACTTTGGCATGGACCTTCTCATTAGTAGATGACCTGGTCTACTTCCTGAGCAACAGCCACCCCTCAATGTTTGTGAGTAAAACCAAAATATTAGGTAGAATATCAAATCCTTTATTTTTACAATATCTCCCAGAAATATCTGGGAAAATACTACAAATATCTAGTGTTGTTTGCTGTATTTTCCCTTAACGATCTAACTTTCTGTCCTTGAGGGGGCATTAACTTCTTGAAGCTTGACATTTAGACTGACTACAGGATTAAAGTACATACATGATTATTGAATGTGAGAAGAAAAATGCTGAAGATTTAAAACAGGCTTATACAGACTGTCAAATAAAGCATTGAGCTGGTCTATTTTAGGACATATTCACAATATTGTCAAATTACTTTAGCTCACTCAACAAATAGTATAGAACATTCCTAGTTTGATCCTTCAAATATCACATACACAGTAAAGCTTAAACGACTGGTTGAATCATCGCAGGACGATGACTGGAAAGATCAAATCATGGAAGTGGTTTTCTTTTTTTTCTTTTTTTTTTTTTGCCTGTCCCGTTTGGCTCTTTTGCCATCAGAATTGTTGTCTAAAGGCAAAGAAAGATGCCCAACGGATTTACTTTACCAAATTGACCATCCCAGCCTTGCCATAATGGTCCATTTGATTCACCTTTTATTGTTTATTTTATTTTCACTTACTGAACATGGGACAGACTTGACTGGGGGAAAGAAGGGGAGAAAGAAAGAGGGAAAGAGAAACAGCTGAGAAGAGGGACGGGGGAGAAGGGCAAAAACCAAAAACCAACAGAATGAGCAGAAAAAGAAGAAAAAAAGAAAAAAAATGCATATATCAATCACCTGGGTCACCTGCTGAGAAAGAAAAAAGAAAACAAGCAGAAGAGAACAAGAGTAATAGAATAAACAATATCACAATGATATATGGGAATATGACAGTAAATACTAAATATTAAACATTATTGTGCAGCACATAAGATCAACAGAACACAGTGTGCTTTGAGGTAGGAGCCAAAAAGGGTGTAGTTTGTGGGTGTGATCACCCGTGTGTACACCTGTGAGCATGGACGCGCTTGTTTTTTGTTTTTTAAAAGGTTCCTTCATGTAATGATCTGCTAGAGGGTGTGAGGGGGCCACAGCCCCGTCCTCCAGGGCATGAAGCAGGTATGGAGGAGATCAAAACTCCAGACATCCAGAGGCCCCCAGAACACAAGAGACCAAGGAAGACCAACAGAGGGGCAGCCGCGCCACTGGAAGTGGTTTTCAAAGAAAACTATAAAAATTTGCTGGTTCCAGCTTGTCACCTAATGGAGAAAGGAAACCAATTATCATGAAATATTAAAATATACATATATGATTTTATAAAGTAAACTAAAGAAAAATGTATTAGAAAGATAACTTTGTGCTTCTCACAACACTAAGAAATCAAACCTTAGGTACTAAGTGGTGTTGTAAAATACACCATCTACTAGGGTAAATGTATGGGCATACCAGCAATTCACAAGGTAAACTTCTCACCATCCATGCTATTCATGATGTAAAATAAAGAAATATTGCTTTCAAATACTTGTTGCATTGAATCATAAAAGTTAGAAGAAGATTTAAAAACAAAAACACATTAAGCACCTAAATTTGGAGAGACGCATGGTGAACTTGCCAAGCCAAGGCTGCGATTTAGTGTTTCACATTTTGCACGAGTAGTGTCTTCAACACATTATTAACAGTCATTCAAAACAGTCTTTTATTAATTACTAATTATTTACGTTATAAAATGAAATGGGGAATTATGCATCATCAGACAGTCTTCAGGTTGTTTTTGTTTTTTTGTTTTTTAAACCATTAGTATCAGTGAAACTCCAGAGCTATGGCTTTAGGATAAAGCCATGAATTTCCCTTCCTGGTCAAACCAAATGTCAATGCTATCAGTACTTTAATTGGATTGGTTACTTAGAATTAGTGTCCCGCTTTGAAAGCTGTACCTTCTTACTTAATAGCTAGGTTTGGGCCTGGGTGTTAATCTTAGGCTTCAGCTATAAAGAAAAATTTAAATGTATTGATAGATCCTTATCATTTCTTCTTCTGTGTTCATGTGAGCAAGTATGATATGAATGATGATGATGGTGATGACTGTATGTGAAACAAAGCTTTTATCATGTACTTTTTGTATTTATTATATGATGATGATCAATATTAAAGTGTGATCAGATGTAATCAGTGTGTAAACTAATAAAATTGTCCACTCTACTATTCCGTCTTATCTCAACTCACAACATTAGAAAGAACCCCGTGTTGTTTCAGTTTTCCTTGTGTTTTTAGTGCTTTAAAATGTTACATGAATAAATGTCAGTATTTCCTCTAAACAGAATATTAGAATATTCCAGCAAGTATTTTTAGAAGGCAAAGTTTGAAGGGTCAGTAAAAACATCTCAACCACCACAGTGATTAAAGGAAAGTTCGAAAAGTAGATTTACTCATGAATGTTTTAAAGGTGTAAAGTTACTTCTCTTTTGTTGCATTTCAGGGTAAATGTCTCACTTATATATTATATATTTATAAATTTATTAATTTTGCAGACAAGGATAGAAAATGTAATCTGTTGTTAAACATTAAACATCATTTTATTTTGCTGGAATTCTTACTCTACCCATTCTCTTCCACTTATCCAATTTAGGGTCACAGTGGGGCGAAACCTATCACAGTTGCCATAGGGCAAGAGGCTAGGTACACCCCTAGTCTGACACAGGGCCAACACAGAGAGACAGACAACAATTCACAACTATGGGCAATTTGGAAATTAACCTAACCTCACTAAAAGCATGTGGTTGGACTATTGAAGACAGCCGGAGAACCCAGAGAGAACCTATGCAAACCCACGGCCAGACAGTGGATTCTAATCGTAAATTGGAGCTAAATAAATAAATCAAATTGAAATATATTAAATTTAGGGAGATAAAACTCACCTTTTGCAAATACCTTAATGTCACGGATTATAGTGAAATACAGTAGAAACATATTTAAAATTGCAGTAAAAAAAAAAGTAGTAATTCACTAGCTGGGATCACATGCTTGTGAAAACCTACAAAAATGTTAGGTTTGCTAACATTTTTGTTGTTAATGGCAGATGGCTTGAGCATAAATTGAGGCTGTGGTTTGGAGACGGCCTCAGAGGGGACTGGTGCCAGTTCCTGGGTCAGGCAGATCCCCATAAGAAGTGAATTATTTGAAAAAGGGAGAGAGGGTGGGTACGAATCTAAGAGGAGACAATGGCGACCTCATTGTACAGGATACAGTAACCATCGCAGTGGCAGACATCGAGGAAAGTTTTTCAATATATAACTGGTTAGGGGTGAGGGGAGGAAGACACGATAAAAGACACACTGTGGAAGAAAACCAGAGTTTTAGAAGGATTTTAAATTCAAGAATGAAAAAAAACTAATATGATGTCTCTTTCTAGTACTCTTGCACCAGCATCATTATGATTATTATTATTAGTAGTAGTAGTATTTGCAATGTTGCAATGCTGGTTCTGAGAGATTGATCTTGGAGGCTGCTGTTCTCTGCTCTTAGGTACACCAGCATTGATATTGTGTGATGCCTGTTTTCCTCAATGCTCTTCTAGCATTGCTCAATTTCAGCTCAGGATCTGCCCTTGTATTGTTATTCACTTGTAGCTGAAAGCACACCTTGGGATCTTTGCATGGATCTTTGGAAAACAGGCCATTTCTCCTCTTGGCTTCTGCTATGGAAATCTTGTTGCACTTTCTTATTCATCCAGGACCAGGTTTTTCAACCTGAAAAACAAGAAAAAGACTAGCACACCATAAAAAACAACAACAATAACAAAAAATAAAAAATAAAACATCACAAACAGCAGTACAGAACCAGGAACATGTGATCTGTCAGCCTGAAAAGAGATAGAGACACACATGCACACACAAAAAATTATATTCCCAGCATCCATGGGATAGTACCAAGAAACTGATAAAAGTCATGTTTAATTAAAGACTAGATAAGGAGAATATATTTGCGATTTTTAAGGCTTTGTCGTTTTATTTAGTATTTTGTTTTCTTTACAAAAAAAATTGAGGTGTGAAATGTTCATGTGTTATGCCCGGATTTGATTGTTAATGACGTCCATTGTTTTAAAGTACAGAGCCAAACAAGGCAAGAATTCTTCAGAGAAGAGGCAGTCAGCTGTCTGCAGTAGCTTCAGCAAGGCTGAAGAGCGATGATTTTTTATTAAAGGAAAGTTTAAAGGGCAAAACTTCTGTTATGTTTGCAATTCGTTTAATTAAATATTTAATTAAATAAAGCTTTCATGAAATGTAAAACATTTTCTGGCAGTGGTGTAAATGCATTTATTCTATTTTGAATGCAGAGTGGTATTACTATGTTAATTATTTGTGCTGTGAGATCCAAGTTTACATAATGAAGTGGCTGAAAATCTGTGTCACCACCACCTGAAGTATATGTGTGAATGTCTTTCTTGTCTCCTCTGTGTCTGCCTTTAGTGTTGCAAATACTTCATTAGCATCATGAATTAAGCTGTGTTGCCAAAACACCAATTACATGAATACATATTAACATCAAAGTCAGTGGTGCAGAGGTATCGGAGCCTGTCTGAGAACAAATTAATAAGCTGAGGGATAAAATGCTTTTTTACTTAAGGTCTGCTTTGAAGTACTTTGATTATATACTGTGAGCCATATGAATTAACCATCTCAGATTTTAATACAGGTATATTTTTCTTCATGAAACAAGATGCGATAATTAGAAATTCTGCTTTTTTTTACCAACCAGACTGACAACATTGTGACTCAAACGGTGATAGTATCAGCCTTCTACACCAACACATAACTTTTAACACCTCTTTTTTCTTAGAGTTATAGTCATCTCTTGAGTGTTTGTATGTGTACTCGTGCGGTTTTCATCAGTAATGAAATTTACTGTAATCAGAAAAATATATATTTCTATGTAATAAAAAAAACACCACAAAAAATGTTTTGGTTTTATTTAAATGTGACTACATTCGAGATGTAGTTATCCATTCATTACATCTCTGCCCACATTAGGCGCATTTTAAACATGCATATCATTTGAGTTGAACAGACAAAACTAACCCTGCGTTCAGCAAGGCCGAGAACACCAAAGAACGAAAACGTTTTCTTTGTTGCTTGCTTAAACAAGTATTTGTAAAGAGTTCACTATCAGGACGCTTTTCAGCACCAGGAACGAGACAGCGCTCGCGCGCGCGCGCACAGACTTTAGTCTACGACAGGACCAATGACTTTCACTCATTTACAACACGGGAGGCTCCGGGGAAGGCGTCAAAAGCACCTACGAGACGGTGGAAAAGGTAACAAACTCGATACAAATGAAGTGTTATCCTAAAAGCTTTATTTAACGGGAAACTTTACTTTGAACCTGATTAATGCTTCATAGTGATAGTACGGTTTTTGAAGTGTTCTTGCTTTGTGTTTGGGATTGTATTTACTGAATGCAGATTTTAAGGTTACGAGGCTTGTTGTCTGTGTTTAGGCTTTATGCCTCCCTCAGTGAACTTAATTTTACTTTTTTTCCTGGAAAGACCCGTTAGATGTGTTGTTAACCCGCGCCAGTGTTATTTTTCTGGGTTTTCGTAACTAAATTCCCCTGTGTTGTCTTACTGCTTAACTTGTGCTCACAGAAACATTCCATTAGATTGCCATAAAATGCTAAAAAGTAATGACTAGGAATACACCAAAAGCCATACATTCTCTTTTTCAGTAAAATCTGCTAAAGATTAAAGTCCAGGTTTTAGGAACTACTAAGGTGTCTTTAAAAGTGAAAGCTATTATTTTTGACATGCTTTGTTGCTTGCTGAAATAAACTGCAACATTTTGCAGCCGTTAGCGTTAGGCCTACATTTAATAGGGGTATGTGCATATAGTGTGTGAATAGTGTCCCTATATTGTATAACATAATACTGAAAACCATAACTAAATCTAAGGCTTGAATATAATAGCTAAATGCTGAGTCTTAAACCTTATAACTAAGTCATAGGCCGTATAAACATGGGGCACATCTTGCCTCTAGAGATCCCCCCTAAACCTGCATTTTTCATTAATGGTGAGCAGGGGCCTGGTTGCAAAAGTACTTCTTGTTGTTCACCTTTTAAATATTGACCAAGATTTAGGGGTAAGGAAATCACAAATTGTTAGCCACTTTTCTGTGCTTGTTAGCAACCCTCTGCTTCTTTAGCATGTAATGGTAGTCTTGGACTCCTTCCCCAGTCTTTTCTGAAATAATTGAGGCCTTAGTCCATATGCTGCCTATGGTACATATCACATTTTCAGAATTTTTAAGTAATCTCTGCAGCTACATATGGCAAAATGCATACCTGAATTTACAACTAGCACTTCATTCACATACAAGTACTGAGAAACTGAATAAAAAAATTTTTGGCCCTACCTTGTGTTTTTCCACTAAAATATATTTAATATTAGCCTTATTGGGTTTGCTCAATTACAAAATCTATATTTGGAATCTGCAGGATCCATTGGACAGTTGAGAGAAGAAAAGGGGCAGTGTCTGCAGATAAGCCAATCTCTCCATTTCAGCAAGCCAGATGGATTTGAAGACGGGCAGCTGCTGATTAGCCTGGAGGATCTCCTTGTCCAGGAGAGTGGTCCTGCAGAACTGTGACTCATCTGCTGCTATGCACCGCTTAAGGACTACGGTTGTAAGGCTTTGGCCTTTAACGGCTGTACAAATGGCCCAGAGCCTATCAAAGCCTGTACCGTTGGCAGTTAAACAGGGCTTAAGGACATCTCAGCCCGCAAGGCACCTGAACACACCTCTAGCTAGTGAACCCTTTCTTAATGGCACTAGCTCTAACTATGTGGAGGAGATGTACTACACATGGCTGGAGAATCCAAAGAGTGTACACAAGGTACAGATGAATTTAATTCTGTGTTTGATGTCGTTGTCATTTCTGCAATTATATATGTTTAAAATATGAAACTGCATGTAAAACCAACCAAGTGTCTTGGTTGGCAGAGATGACCTAATACATAACAGTGAAAAATAACTCCACCTCCATCAGTTACAGACAGGTATTAGGTTGCCTGGCATGGGACCAAAGTATGATGGTGATTAACCCATAACTGAAAAGGTGACTATGACACAGTGTTTAAATTTGTATAAAGGAGCAGAAATTTATGATGAAATTTAAAAAGATAAACAGAAACAGATTTTGAAAATAAATTGGGATGTTGGTGGTGGCTGGAGGGGAGGTCGAAAAATGGAAAATAATAATAAATAAGTACATAAATAACGACCACTAAATACACATGTAAAGAAAGAAAGTTGACAATTTTACTAAAACTTGAAAATACAAAATTTTCACACATGATCGTCAAGACACAAAATTGTCCACACCTGTACTTCTTGACATGTTGCACAGTGACAATCCACTGAAGACACATTATTAGTGGAAATCCTGGAATTTAGGTGATGGAGCTGCCTGAATAGAGTGTAAAGGATACATGACACACTCAGTGTAAATGCAATAGACAACTACCTGCACTATTCTCACTTAGACATCACACAGAGTGTGCACTATGACACCAGTCTACATGATGAAATGCAAAAAACTGTAGTTCCTGGAGTGGCAACTTGAAGTTGCCTGCATAAATTAGTCAGTTCACATAGAATTCCATGGTTAAGTGGCCAGCCGAACATTAAAAATGTTTATTGTCCAGTCCAGAAAACTATTTTGGTGTCTATTGATAGTTTCCCCCATTATAAAAACTGCACAGTCTGAGATTTTGTTTTATAACTCATCTTGTCAGTTGAAAGTCAAGTGTGATGTAGTTGTAGCCAATAGCTGGCTCCTAGGCCTTACTGCATCTAATTTGGTCCTGCAGTAAGGTACAGATTATCCAGAAGTTTGTGCTTCCATTGAGGTGAGTACAGTTGTAGTTACTTAACACTAATAAGCAGATATGTGTGGGTGGAGCCATAGTTTCTCAACTTGTTTGGTAGACATGGTACCGTACCCTTGCTTTCCTCTCTGACTCTCCTCCAAAATAAAAGTATAGCAGCAACCAAAATGCTTACATTGATAAATTAAAATGTGGATTCCCTTAGTCAGCCTGGGAGAATCACTGTACGCTTTGCACTAAGTACATGGTGAAAAGCTCGTAATGTAATGACTCACACTAAATTGCAAGAAGTAGTCACTCTCCTGCCCTCACACGGATATTAACTTGGGGTACAATTCATTCTTAATCTCTACAGGAGTGTGAGTAAACTGCCTTCAAAAAGTTATGTGTTTTCATTTTACCTACACTGATTTTTGTAAATCTTGCCTCATTGCCAGTTATGGCAAATGCTCCCGATAACAGTGACTTGACTTGAGTCTTGCTTAGTAATCACTGTTTAACCTAACTACGTTGGTGACAGGCTATTAATTCATGTGACTAGTTAGCATATTGCTGAGTAAACTGTCTCTTTCTTTCTCTATGCAGTCCTGGGATGTGTTTTTCCGTAATGCCAGTGCTGGGGCTCCGCCTGGTGCAGCCTATCAGGGCCCACCACACCTCAGTAGGACTTCAGAAAGACTGTCCAGTGCCCAGGCACTGGTGGGGACTCAACCCAGTGTGGAGAAGCTGGTGGAGGATCATCTAGCCGTACACTCACTTATTCGAGCATACCAGGTTAACTGCAACCACACAGAAAATGTTTTGTGTCTCATTATTGTAGAGTTAGGGTTTTTTTTTTTTTTCATTTTAGTTTCTGGAAGTGACACAGACTGTGTTACAAAATGCAAAGATAGTAAAACCCACTTCACATATATCATCAGTTCTCTGCTATAATCTGCAGTGAAATGATAAGGAAGCAAAATTAAAGTAAGCCTTTTCAGTTTATTCATAAAGGAAAAAACAAAAGATTAACAACTTTCAGTCTGGTGTTTTACTCTGACACGGTACACTAAAAGTAATTCTACTTTAGTTCCTTTTGCCATTAACTACTGCACAATATTTTCTTTAGTAGATTGTGGAAAGTGCGAGGCAGGTGTTCAATGCCATGGTCAATAATTAAGTTGCTGTTTATAAAACCTTACTCTAAAAAATTCAAGGTGAACGTGAAAACTGACCAAGAGCAGCTATCACCACCAAATGAGGAATAAATGGTATTTGATTTTTCGAAAATTTAGATGACTGATTGTGGACATAATTTCAGCCTTACATCCCGAATTGGCAATGTTGTGACCTCAGATTCATCTGTAAATTGAATGCTTAGTTTCCATTATTAAGAACCCTCAAATAGTCCAAGACTACACCAATGCATTATGCATTATTGGACCATTGTTCATGCAAGTCTGAGTTGATAATGGGATATAAAGAGACAGTTTCTGCCTTTGGAAATTGTGTTAGAAACTCATCAGAATGGGGAGCTGTTGTGTTTTAAAATGACACAAACGTACATACAGGACCTGTGTACGTTTGTGTCAATATTTTTAAAGGTGCTATTGGCATGATATTCTTACCAGATGTCAATAATAATCCATCCAGTCCACACATACAAATAAAAGAAACCATAGACCCATAAACTGTGTATTAGTGAGAAATGACACAAGGAAAAGTATTGAACTGAAATATATTTACTACTTGAAAATGTTCCCTCTAAGCCTGAAGGGAAAAAGAGGGAACAAACACATGTAAGGGAAGCTCTTAAAACATGTGGTTATCCTAAATGGGTTTTCATCAAGTCAGCAAAAATGCACAGAAAAGAAGACACCAACTAGGGAGGATCAGAAAGACAAACGCAACAATATTGTCATCCCCTATGTAGCAGGTTTTTCAGAGAAACTCAGGAGAATCATCTCCAAGCACGACATCCCAGTGTACTTCAGACCCAGCCACACACTCAGACAAAAACGGGTTCATCCCAAAGACAAACTCCTAAACACAAGCTTAACAACATATTATATGCTGTACAGTGTAGTGAGGTTTGCTCAGACCTCTACATCAGAGAGACCAAACAGCCAAAAACACATGGCACAGCACAGAAGAGCCACCTCGATGGGACAAGACTTGGGTGTTCATCTGCATCTAAAGGACAGGTCACTCTTTTGAGGACACCAATGTTCACATCGTGAAAGAAGCCATCTATGTCCACTGTGAGCGACCATCTTTGAACAGAGGCCAACTGCCATGAACAACTGAACAACTGCCATCTATAATCCATTGTTGAGATCCCTTCCCAGACGCCTTAACGCCCACTCACATTCTGGGCCATTTCACCTGAGGAAATCACATGATAGGGTTTCACAGTGGGTTCACCCGAAGCTTTGGCTGATTGTGACCTACACCCGTTTTTACACCTTAGTCTGTGTGATTAGGTAGAGGATCAATAAGGGGTCCATGACCCTCTTGGGGGACTCTAGGGCTTAAAATCTGGGACTCTCCACCAGTTGATCTTAGAACTGAAGAAGAATCTCGGATGAGACGTAAAACATCTTCAAGAAACGTTCTAATTATTGATTCATTTCCGCTGGTGTCATGACTTTCCATGCCTTTTTGCACCTCCCTTTCTTCATGTGTTCAGTACTTTTTGTCTGTGTCTTTTCAATTTACAGTATTATTAATGTTTTATTTATAAACAGATTTATTTATGTAGTTATTTATGTTAAGAATAAAAATAATTAATAAATAAATGGGGAAGAATACACATAGAAATACAAAAAAAAAATCAGTGAATGAAATAGCTGACATATAACCATTATAATTCCAATTTTCCCAGTGCACCAAAAACAGTAATGGACACTTTCAGTATCAATAATCGATGCATTGAGCCATATTCCCTTCTGTGTAGGTAAGAGGGCATCACATAGCCAAGCTGGATCCCCTGGACATCAGTTGTGTAGACTTTGACGATGCCCCCTGTACTATTGGTTTCCAGAACGTCGGTGAGAACAATAATCCTGTTGCATGTTTATTCATTTTCTCTTTTTTCCGCTGGCTTTTCTTTTCCTGTTATTTTTATACTTTGATCCTTTTTGTCATGATATATTTGATACCTTTAATTGTCCCACTGCTCTTTTATCACTGATCCACTCCTTATGTACCTTCACCGACCCATTTACCCTTTCAGTTTTCTTTATCAATGTGACAACCCTGCTTTCTTATCTTTTAGCCTCCCTCCTCTTTTATTTACTATCACAGGCCCACGCTTTGTGTGTGTGTGTCTGTCAGAGAAAAAACATGAGTGTCAGTGCATGTGCATTTGCCATAAAACATACTTCTTTGATATTATAACTAACTATAACTAATAATAACTGTCTTGCAGCAAGTCACCCATGAAAGAAGGTGTGCTTGTTGGCTCCTGACAACCTTTGCTCAGTGGCCAATGAGGTCAAGCAGGACTTTTACAGGCTTATCTAAGTGTGCTTCAATAAAATGTTACTATGATTAGATTACAGGCAGAAACTACTTGATTATGTTACATCATCAAAGAAAACAAGGCTAGGTTTTTATGTGCGAGGTAGTTCAGAAAGGCAGAAAAGTCTAAAGATCTCCTATGTAACACGCTGACTGGGATGTATTGAATTAATAATCCCCCATGATAAGCAGAGTACTCTGTACTAATTTGCTGACAGAGATGCACAAAAAGACATAGATACAACAAGTTGCCCTGCCCCTTGTCTATCTAGTTTTGTCTTATCACGGTTTGGTGTGACGAGGACATTGCATGCTTAGATAAACACAAGCCACTCTGACGTCTTAGACCGTGTCTCTTCACTACATTGGCGCACCATTTGACCAGTAAACTTAACCTACCTTCAGCTTTAAGTACATTGCTTCTCATTATGTGTGGTTTCTGTGACTATAGATTGGAGCTTTAAAAAAGAAGGAGGGAAAAAAAGCATTAAAAAAATAACAGAGTTATGTATTTATGACAGGTTATCTGTTTCTTTCCAGGCAAGTTATTAGGAAATTACAGACCCATAAAACCAAGCTAAATGAAAAGTTAATATTACATAATGACCATGGTTCAGGAGTTTAAACCATGGATGCTGATATTAAGGGGTGATTTGCCTGACCTTGTTTGGCGAGTTAATTCAGAGCCTCGGGGTTTTGAGAAAGAAAGCTCTGTCATTTTGAGAATGTAATCAGCTGAGATTTGATGCTGCAGCTGCTGTAAAAGAGCTTTGGCCCCTGATGAATTAAAGGATAGAAAGAGAGATTTGAGATTTTAAGCTAAAATGTTCCTTAAAGGAAGACTTGACCAGTTTAATCCACAAAGATCAAACTGCTTTCGCTGCTTGTGAGATTATGTCAAGAGAACTGCATAATGGGAAATAATGGAATCATCTTGTGTTCAGGTCAGGTTGTAAGGACATATGATATGTCAGTCATTTTTAAATCAAATCAAATCCCTGTACAGCTCAATGCAAATATTATAGACAGGGGTTTAAGTTCATATGGATTCACACAGGGTAAAGATAAAAATCTTTGCAAAACTTACTTAAGCATTTTTCAGTCAAAGAAAAATTATTATAGCCACTTAATAAAAAAGATTGCAAACCATTGATGTTTCTTTGTGAATGAATTTAATTCATTTTGTTATAATAGTCAAAATGCCAGAGATAAAAAGCAATTTAAAGGCGTGAAAAGTGGCTTTACCCTGAACCTTTGAGTTAGGCAATTCAAAATGCTGTGTACTTTATAAGACATAAGATGTAAAGAAAACCCACATACATACAAAATTGATAGAACAAAGTGAAACAATTAAAAAATTACCCAAACTAATAAGATCACTAAAAGTTATGTGTAGCTGTTGTTTAACTAACAACTCTTCATGCAGAGTCTTCTACCTTAGTGTTTTAGCTGTCGCATTGTTGGTCTTTTGAAGCCAAAAGTGTTACATTTGGGCCAGAGGGTGGAAGGCTTGGTTAGGAAGCTGCGTTTACAAACTGTACAGATGCATCTTCTACATACACAGTTCTAAGTAACAGGCTAATAACAATTTCACTCACCTAAACTGGAATACTATATCTTGGATGGGCTGTATTGTTAAAATGTCAGAAACACTAACACGATACATACGTTTTCTGTCGACTGTACCATTGTTTGTCTGCCTCATTTTTCTATTCTAGAAGTTGCCATTTGGTTTTGTCCTATCAATTTCACAGCCTACATATATTGTGCGATGATGGGCTGAAAGAAAGATTTTTTATTTCATTGTTTACACTGCAGGCATTTATGGGCTGGCTGAAAGTGACTTAGATAAGGTGTTCCGGCTTCCCACTACCACCTTCATTGGTGGGAATGAAAGTGCTCTGCCTCTCAGAGAGATCATATACCGCCTTGAGGTAAGGATCATATATATAAATGCTTATTTTTTAAACACAGAATGTGATGATCCAACTTGTTTGATTTCCAATGTCTTTGTGGTATAGATACCCATATAGATGCTGATTTAGATACCCATATATCAGCAGATACACACAGCCAAGAAAAGTTGTAACAGGAACCTCTTTTTTATCCAAACTAATACAAACGTAACTTTTTTTTGTCTCTTAGAGAGCTTACTGTCAACACATCGGTGTAGAGTTTATGTTTATTAATGACATGGAACAGTGCCAATGGATCAGACAGAAGTTTGAGACTCCAGGAGTCATGCAGTGCACTCTGGAGGAGAAGAGGACCCTACTGGCCAGAATGATCCAGTCAACCAGGTGTGTCTGTGGTGCTTCACTTTCTTAGTACGCCTCAACAAATAACTAAAAGTTTAAAAGGCCTTTCTCAGTCTGATGGAAGTGTAAAGTTCCGAGCCACAGTGTGAAACACCACAACCAACTTTTTGCAGGTTTGAGGAATTTCTCCAAAGGAAGTGGTCTTCAGAGAAGCGCTTTGGCCTGGAAGGTTGTGAGTCGCTCATTCCAGCCCTGAAGACCATCATTGACAAGTCCAGTCAGAGTGGAGTGGAGAGTGTAATCATGGGAATGCCACACAGGTGCCATGGCTATGAATTTTACCTTTTGCATATCGATGACCAGCAAATTCAGTTCTAATTCAATTCAATTTTATTTATGTAGCAAAAAATCACAAAAACAGCTGCCTCAAGGCACTTTATATTGTAAGATAAAGACCCAACAGTAATAGAGATGAACTAGAGAAAACCCCAACGATCAGATGACCCTCTATGAGTAAACATGTTGGCAACAGTGATAGGGAAAAACTTCCTTTTAACAGGAAGAAATCTCTTCCTATTGCAGGGTAACTAAGGGAAGATCCAGCCCAAATTTTATGCTGTGTTAAAAAGGAAAGTTTTAAGCCTAAAAGTAGAGAGGGTGTCTGTCGCCCAAGTCCAAACTCTGAGCTTATTCCACAGAAGAGAGCCCTGAAAGCTCAAGGCTCTGCCTCCCATTCTACTTTTGAGTACCCAAGGAATCACAAATAAACCAGCAGTCTGAGAGCAAAGTGCTCTTTTAGGGTGATACAGTACTAAAGCAGAGATTTGCAAAGGTGTGCCAATATAAAACTCTGAGGCCTTTTTTGTTGGAGATGGTGTTAGAAGTATAGGAGGGGTAGAAGATGGGCAACAACAAAATTCCAGTGCAATACCTCTAAAATGCAGTAAGGTGGAAGTGTTGCAAGTTCCTCTTCTAAATTCTTGCAGGGTCTGGTTCTGAGTTCCTTGAGGGTTTGATTGATCTTGTTTTTTAGTGTGGGTAATCTAGACTCTTGGGGTAATCAGGACTGTGCAACACCAGGCAGAACACATTCCCTCTTAGGCAGAACGGAAAGAAAGGAAACACACACGCAAAGAAAGCTCTTAAATGCACAAGAAAGAAGGTCAGAAATCAACCAGGGAGAAACAGAATAACAAATGGAACAGCATTGTCATCCCTGCTGAAGCAGGTTTATCAGAGAAATTCAGATAATTTTTCCAAGCACTCCAGACCCAGTCACACCCTCAGATAAAAAGAAAAGGCTTGTTCATCCCATGGATAACGCTCCCCTACATACATAGGTCAGAGTGGTTTTACAAGTAAAATACCCAACAATGCAGTGGTGTAAAGCACACAACCTGTTCACTGAAGTGACGAATCAAGCTTCTCCATCTGGCAATCCAATGGATAAGCGTGGTTTTGTCAGTTGCCAAGAGAACAAAATTTGCCAGACTGCATTGTTCCAAGTGTAAAGTTTCATGGAGGAAGGTTGTTTTTTTTTTTTTTTTTTGGCGGGCTCGGCCACTTCCAGTAAATGGAAATCTTAATGCTTCAGCATACTAAGATATTTTGTACAATTTCATGCTTTGTGGGAATAGTTTGAAGGTGCCCCCTTCCTGCTTCAAAATGACTCCATACCACTGGGCAAAGTAAGTTCCATAAAGACATGGAGAGCGGGTTTGGTGCAGAAGAACTTTGGTGGGGACTGGCCTGCACAGAGTACTGACCTTAACTTAATAGAACACCTTTGGAATGAATGCAAACCAGGCCTTTTCGTGCACAGTCAGTGTCTGACCTTAAAAAATATAGTGTGACTGCAAAGGGTGGGTAGACATCATATTAAACCCTGTGGATTAAGGTCTGTGAAGGTTCTCAGTCATCCAGGTCATCGTAGTCAAAGGAGCTTGCAAAGAAAAGCGTCTGGACTTCTTTAAGTTGCTTGAAGACGTTTCACCTCTCATCCGAGAAGCTTCTTCAGTTCTAAGGTCAAATGGTGGAGAGTCCCAGATATAAACCTAGTGGGAGTAACCCCCCACAGAGGGACAAAAGGACCCCCTGATGATCCTCTAATCGCCTGAGCCAAGGTGTGAAACTGGGTGTGGGTCCCAATCAGCCAGAGTTTCGGGTGTGTTCATTGTGAAACCTGGCCCCACCTTATCATGCGAATTCCTGAGGTCAGATGGCCCAGGATGTGAGTGGGCGTTAAGGCGTCTGGGAAGGGATCTCAAAACTGGATTATAGATGGCAGAGAGTTGGTGTCGTAAACCCCCGCCTCTGTTCAAAGATGGTCGCTCACAGTGGACATAGATGGCTTCTTTCACTCCTCTTTCAAACCATCTGTCCTCTCTGTCCAAAATGTGAACATTGGCATCCTCGAAAGAGTGTCCTTTATCCTTAAGATGCAGATGGACTGCTGAGTCTTGTCCTGTGGAGGTGGCTCTTCTGTGTTGTGCCATGCGCTTGTGAAGTGGCTGTTTGGTCTCTCCAATGTAGAGGTCTGGGCATTCCTCGCTGCACTGTACAGCATACACCACATTGTTAAGACTGTGTTTTGGCGTTTTGTCTTTCGGGTGAACCATCGGGCCATCTGACCTCAGGAATTCGCATGATAAGGTGGGGCCAGGTTTCACAATGAACTCACCCGAAACTCTGGCTGATTGGGACCCACACCCAGTTTCACACCTTGGCTCAGGCGATTAGAGGATCATCAGGGGGTCCTTTTGTCCCTCTGTGGGGGGTTACTCCCACTAGGTTTATATCTGGGACTCTCCACCATTTGACCTTAGAACTGAAGAAGCTTCTCGGATGAGAGGTGAAACGTCTTCAAGCAACTTAAAGAAGTCCAGACACTTTTCTTTGCAAGCTCCTTTGACCTGTGGATTAAGAATATGATTTCACTCAAGTTCATAAAGTTGTGAAGGCAGACAAGCAAATACTTTTGGCAATGTTGTGTAACTCGACAGTTAGCAGCTTGCAGCTACCTACATCATAGTTCTTTCAGCAGGTGTTAAACGCAGAGTACAAGGATGTAGTGTACCATGTCCACATATTGAGAAAGAAAGGCCCCATGCACCAACACCAGAGCTGAACTAAAACTGTCTACAAGCTTCTGAAATTTTTTTCATCCTCAGCAGTTTACACAAATGATCCCCACTCTTACTGGTTGGTATTGTCTTTTGGTCATACTGGGCAAGTTCAAGTACAAAATGACCAGACTGACCACAAAAAAGACAGCTTCAACTTGGTTCTCAGCTGCTATTCCTCAGGTGCTAGTATAGCCTGACTGAGCTGCATTGGCCCCTCAGAATGGCGAACAGAGGAGCTTTAAGTGCTGTGCTGGAAGTGGAAGGCAGGGAGAACCAAAGGGCAGAATCGGGACGGGAACTACAGCCAGAGGAAGGCTGAGACTTGTCGTTCCATTCCTTGTTTTGTTCATATAGGTGATTGTCTACACTAATAGTAAGAGCCACAAATTCATTTAAACTCTTCAGCTCATCACTGGTAGCCAATTCAAACCTGTTGCATCTCTGTTAGGAATGTGCAGAAATGTGTTACAAAGGTAGAATTACTGTATCTTTATTGAAGTGTTTTTATTCCTCTTATGTGTCTTCAGAGGCAGACTGAATGTGCTGGCAAATGTGATCCGGAAGGAGCTGGAGCAAATCTTTTGTCAGTTTGACTCTAAGTTAGAGGCTGCGGATGAGGTTTGAACATTATTTAGTTAGATTTAGTCAAGAGCAATGAAACAGATTTACACAAAAAATATAACTATGACAGTGCTTGTGTTAATGATAACAACTGATGTTTGGAAAATGTGTTTAGGCACATGAATAACTTTAAAAATGATTGACACTCTTTAGCTGAGAAAGCCTCTTTTTTCCAACCAGAAGGTATCAATAGTAACTATGATGGGGTCCAGTTAAAAGTGGGGTACAAATTAGTAGTGCTCCCCATCTGTCACACAGAGACAGCAAAGAGGTGGTACTAACTAAACCCAGAGGTGAGAGGTGAACGATAGCTGTTATTAAGAAAATGTTATGTAATCAAAATCAAACAAAAGTGGAATCAAATCAAATCAAAACCTGAGAAAAAAAACAAAGTAAGACACCCGTTCAGCTTTTCAGCAGTTCTCATTCACTGCAATTATGGCTTACACAAGTACGTTGGTTAGGTTAGCTGTTAAGAACAAGCTAAAAAGCCAATGTCAGTATGCCATGCAATTATTAAAATATGTGACCTGCCACATGTATTTAACTCTAGCATATTAATTCAACTGTAGACTGATGGCTGCAGAATGCAGAGGTATATCTAAAAGGGGAACATGCAGTGGCACAGCACCTTCCTAAAATATAAATTTATTACATTAAGTGCGATATTACTATGTTTTTATAGATCAATAAAAGTAGCAGATTATTATGTTGGGTTATTAAATTCAGGTTAACATTAGCTCCACCTGCAATATTAAAATTGTGTAGGCCGTCTATTGAATAGCACATGTGCACATATGTTATTAATAAAAATAAATAAAGATGAAAGGTTCAGCATCTGACTTTGTGCTCTCAGGGTTCTGGCGATGTGAAATATCACTTGGGGATGTATCACAGGAGGATGAACCGGGTCAGTGACAAGTACATGACATTGTCTCTCGTGGCAAACCCCTCCCACTTGGAGGCCGTTGATCCAGTGGTGCAGGGAAAGACCAAAGCTGAGCAGTTCTACTGTGGGGACACTGAGGGAAAGAGAGTATGTTGAATTTTTTTCTTTACCATATAAACAGAAGACAATGTCTCCGTGGATGTTTTCCAATATGTTTGCATTTTGGTGAATCATTTTGCAGGTGATGTCTATTCTCCTTCATGGCGATGCTGCATTTGCAGGTCAGGGTATAGTGTATGAGACATTCCACCTGTCTGACCTGCCATCCTACACCACACATGGTACAATACACGTGGTGGTCAACAACCAGGTATGGACTGTTCGATTCAGTTTGTTACGTTTAAAATTCTTTCAGCAGTTATCAAGTTTATGGTATGGACAGGTATTTCAACAAATAGATCACTTAATGGTTATAATAATAATAATGGTTTTGTAACTGAATTAGTTTTCCCCAGATAAAACTAGGCTTCTGGAGTATGGATTATTGAATATACACTAAAAGTACTTTTGAATTGACCATAATACTGTGTATTTAACACTGCGTGTGAATTGCTAGAATTGCAGTTCCAGTAGTTAAAATGAGCACAGTGTCATAACTGTAACTGGTTTTAATATACATGTGTGTTACTCTTGCCCACATAGATTGGTTTTACGACAGACCCCAGGGTGGCTCGTTCATCTCCGTACCCAACCGA
This sequence comes from Aulonocara stuartgranti, assembly GCF_965226115.1. Taxonomy (NCBI): domain Eukaryota; kingdom Metazoa; phylum Chordata; class Actinopteri; order Cichliformes; family Cichlidae; genus Aulonocara; species Aulonocara stuartgranti. The sequence continues at coordinate 6,950,676 of NC_138945.1, read as the reverse complement.
TGTAGCTCGAGTGGTCAATGCACCCATCTTTCACGTTAACGCAGATAATCCAGAGGCTGTGATGTATGTGTGCAAAGTTGCAGCTGAATGGAGGAACACATTCCATAAAGATGTCGTTGTAGACCTGGTAAAAATGCTTGTTATTATAACTTTTTGTTAACCACCAAGTAAAATGACTCTGACTGAAACTGCTGTTATTTAAGAAAAAATACTTTGAAAACAGGAAACACTTTTACTAACTATAACCCGAAATAATGAAAGTAAATCTGTGAACAAAGCATAAAGTAGGAGTAAGCATGTTTCCAACATCTAAAAAGGGCATTAAGCCCCATCTGACCTTAGAAACATGACGGTTTAATTCAATTCAGTCCAATTTTTGATTAATCCAATAAAGGATCATTTGTTAGAAGCAGTCTAGAAAAACACAGACACACACACACACAAATGAACTAAATCAAGGTAAAAACTTTAAAAGTGAGGAGTTTAGAATAATGGGTAGTAGTAGTTTACAGTCAGGTGAAGCATGATGATACCCTAATGGCAACAAAAAATAGAATAGAATAGAATAGAATAGAATAGCCCTTTATTATCATTGTACATGTACAATGAAATTGTGGAGAATGAAATATTCATTCTCAGGGTGCGTTCAGAAAAGGCTAGAATACCTGTTGCTATCTCAAGGATTAGTTGGTTGCTAAAAGAAGCTACGTCTATTTGCTTCACTTATCTTCCAGTTATCTTAGACTTTAACAATACTGTGTGGATGTGAAATGAGCCAGTAGAAGAAAAAATAATAGAGTCAAAAGACTAATTAAAATGATAGATGGTGGGATCAGCTGTTGTCATTTAAATGGACTGTCACTTTACTGCACTGTGCCAACAAGTGTGCCAGTCAGTACTGACATACTAAATTTTCATACAGCATACAGGATCAAATAGGTGATCAGAAAAACAAACATAAACATTTGCCTCTTCACTCAGGTGTGTTACAGACGGAACGGACATAATGAGATAGATGAGCCCATGTTCACACAGCCGCTGATGTACAAGCGCATCAAGAAGCAGAAAGGAGTCCTGCAGAAATTTGTTGAAAAACTCATTGATGAAGGAGTCGTCACAACTCAAGAATATGAGGTAAAGCTACCTGCACACCTGTGCTGTAGATGGTTATGAAGCATGCAAATTGTAGACAAAGACACAATATAACTTCTTCTGACCTCCAAGTGGATTTGATTTTTGGCTGCAGTTTTAAACTCTATCACACATTTAGCTTGAGCTTACTCAGTCCGAAGATGATGATCATTGTCAGGATTTTATACCAAATGAAAAAGCTCAGCTAATTCTTTGAGACTGATCAAGTAACACACAGATTTCTCATGTGGACAGCTGTCACTGACAGTCAACTCCAGTCTATATGACGTAATGGACCTTCTCAGCAGGTTGAGTGTTAAAGTGTGAATTTTAGAGAGCCATTCAAGAGAGCTAACCTCAAGTTTTCTGAAAATCTTGTGAATGCTAAAACTCGAGAAGGAAGTCACTTAGGATTTTGTAATTACCATAGGTGTGTCTACTAGGAGGCTGCCACCAGTATTTTACTTATACTGTTGCTATCAGTTACTAGATTAAAAATCACAATGAAGATAAAAAGAAAGACTAAATTTTCTCATTAGATGCCCAACTTGCATTGATCTCTTGCAGGAGGAAGTAGCCAGTTATGACAAAATCTGTGAGGAAGCTTATACTCGCTCCAAAGATGAAAAGATCCTACACATCAAGCACTGGCTAGATTCACCCTGGCCCGGTATGACTACATGTTGTTAATGAAGCTAAACCATTTCTGTGTGTTGTTTTTTTAACTCCCTATTTTGTCAAGAAATTAACATCAAACACAATAAATTAAGACAGAATACAATGAATACAACTGAATACACAGAATATTTTTGAATCTTGGGCAAGAAGGGCATCCCATGCATGCCTCTTGCTTTTAATGCTTTTGTGTGTCTGTGTATTTAGGCTTTTTCACACTGGAGGGTCAGCCTAGAAGTATGACCTGTCCTTCGACTGGCATCAGCGAGCAAGCGCTCAGCCACATTGGCAACATTGCTGCATCTGTCCCAGTGCAGGATTTTGCTATACATGGAGGTGCCCTCACGTCTCGTGTGACAAAAATGAAGATCCACTGAATGTACTTTCAAGCTGTTTTAGACCTGGATTTTCTGCATTGGTGTTCATGTTGTAGGCTTGAGTCGTATCCTAAAGGGACGTGCAAATATGGTGAGCCAGCGACTGTGTGACTGGGCTCTAGGGGAGTATATGGCCTTTGGCTCTCTGCTCAAGGAGGGAATCCATGTGCGTCTCAGTGGTCAGGATGTGGAGAGGGGCACGTTCAGGTAAGAAATAGATGTACTATCTATGTACATATTTATGTAGCCAACTTCCTAAGAATAAAATATCAAGAGGTGATTGCATCTAAATCTCTTTGACCTGTGCTTGTATTAATTTCTTGCATCTTATCTCTGAATTAAAAAAAAAAAAAAGGACAAACTCAGTCATACCACTCATTTTTTTCTGGTTATATTTCACAGCCATCGACACCATGTTCTTCATGACCAAAATACTGACAAAAGGATGTGCATCCCAATGAATTATATCTCCCCTGATCAAGCTCCTTACACTGTGTGTAACAGCTCTCTATCTGAATATGCAGTGCTGGGTAGGTAACATAAACACAATAAAGTACCAAAATCTGGTGCGTTTTGCATGCTTCTTTGCCTACCTCGCTCTCTCCCACAGTACCTGAAGTACAGTATTTCACAGTTGAAGTGTAACTTTTCAATTTGCTGGCATGTTTCAACATCAAGGCTTCCGTTTCATTCTTCTCTCCCATGTGCAGGTTTTGAATTAGGCTTTGCTATGGCCAGTCCCAATGCACTGGTTCTATGGGAGGCCCAGTTTGGAGACTTTCACAATACAGCCCAGTGCATCATCGATCAGTTTATCAGCTCGGGACAGGCCAAGTGGGTCAGACAGAATGGCATAGTGTTGTTGCTTCCTCATGGCATGGAGGGAATGGTAAGAATTTAATCTACCACATTCCACATGTATCTCAATTTGATTTGTCTCACCATCAGAGTTTGGGATTGTATTACCACCTTATAATGCAACGCCTGCCTTGTATCGATGTCTTCTTGATTTTACGAATTGTTATATTTTTAATACTATTCTATGGGCTTGCACTGTCAGAGCACAAATCACTTATGTCTCTGTGTAAAACTGTGGGGTACTGTGTTGTACTGGAACAAAATGTTTATTCTGTCCATGGTAGTAAAATTATTTTGATGCAAATGAAAGGACATATATGGATACATAGTGCCTTATGTGTTACTAATAAACTTGAGATCTGCAATATCACATATAAACAAACCTTAAATACACTACAGGAAAGAAAACTGCATCACATTTGTATTGCTTCCATTTCCTTTTCATCACAGGGTCCAGAGCACTCATCTGCACGCCCTGAAAGATTTCTACAGATGTGCAATGATGACCCAGATGTATTCCCTGTGAGTTTGTGTCAGAATGTCATTAAGGAATCATAGTCTGTCAAGTAAATGATTTTCAAGTCTGAAAAGAGAAGGAATTTCAGAAGTTAAATCAGCATTCTTTTTAATGGCCAGCAGGGGGAACTCTACAGCCAAAAACAATCTGTATCTAGGGAATCTATGACCTAAGTAAACATACAACATTATCTTCATTTTGTGCATTTTGAGCATGCTTTAGTGTAAGCCTGTGTCATGGTTGATATGTTTCTCAGTTATATCAGTCCTTAATCAGCCCATCTGGTTTTAAAAAACTTAGTTCAGCTAGAGGCTTCAACAGCAAAAACAATGGGTGGCATCACAGTAACTACGTATGTTAAGGACAGAGTGGAACATGCAGTGCAGGTTGGATTCGTATTTTGCCACAATTAAAAGTATCTTTCTGTTTTTCTTTGGACTCATTAGTAATTTTCCGTCCTCTTCTGTCTTTGTCAGAGTCATATTTTTTATTTGATTAATTTACCTTAGTACCTAAACAAATTAAATAATTGGAACAAATAATTCTGTTCTTTTGAATTTTTGAATTAAATAATTGTATTGTGTACATTTTGTCATCAGGTTGACTAAACTTTTCTTATCTTTTTTAATCTTCCACGTAAAATTTTGTATGTTGTATTGTAATTTCTGTTTGTTTTTTTTACTTCATTGTATGTTGGCAGAAACTGTCTGAAGACTTCGCCATGCATCAGCTTTATGACTGTAACTGGATTGTTGTGAACTGCTCTACTCCTGCAAACTACTTCCACGTTCTCCGCAGACAGATCCTGCTGCCTTTCAGGAAGCCCGTAAGACATATATACCAAAACATGCAAGATAAGAGTCAATTGAAATTATGAACATGTTCTATGCTCTGTCTTTAATCGCAGCTCATAGTACTAACTCCAAAGTCGCTGTTGCGCCACCCTGAGGTTAAGTCCAGCTTTGATGATATGCTTCCAGGTGAGTACAGATCAGAAAAGTGCACAAGAACTTTTAAAATATTTGGTTATTTTCTGTTTTTATGAATTCTGTCATGCAGGCACACATTTCAGGCGTCTAATCCCAGATAATGGGCATACAGCCACCAACCCTGAGAAGGTGAAGAGACTAATTTTCTGCACCGGCAAGATTTACTATGAACTGACCCGGGAACGCAAGAACAGAGGCATGGACGAAGCTATTGCTGTTGTACGCATCGAGCAGGTAATCAGTGTTTTGGTAAAACTGTTGTGTAAGTCTGTAAAAAGCTGAAACTGAATCTGAGACTGTGGAGTGACTCGTTTAGTCTAATGTCAAGGCAATTTCACACTTCACATACTTCACTGCTGTACAGGTAAAACAATGGTGGCATGGCCTTATAGTGTGCAGTATTTGTCTGCCTTAAGTCAATCACAGCACCTTGTTAGGCAACACCGCACAGACTTCCACACCAAAAGTAGCAGAAACTTGAGTGTTCATTCCAACCACATTGTGGCATCTTTCTTTTTTTGGCAGCTGTCACCATTCCCCTTTGATCTGGTGAAAGAAGAGGCTGATCACTATCCAAATGCAGATTTGGTTTGGTGTCAAGAAGAGCACAAAAACCACGGCTACTATGACTATGTCAAGCCCCGCATCAGCACCACCATCGGTCACACACGCCCCATCTGGTAAGTTTGACTTTAGCTGACTGTACACCTGAAGACAGGGCAGTATACCAGTCCATTTACCAATATGTTCACTATTGTTCGTCTCCACATGTCTAAACCACCATGCTTGTCTCACTAACTATGTCTTTAAACCCTCAATCTAAACTGTCCCTCTGATATATCTAATCGAGTCCATTCTGGTCTTTTTGGTTGTCCCAAACCATACATCATAACAGGTCTTACTAGTCTTGTAAAACTTCCCTTTCATTTGTGCTGCCATTCTTCTGTCACATATCATACCTGATTTATCGTCCCTCTGATATAATCATTTCTAATCCTGTTCAACTCTGCCTTTTGTTTTTGTTTTTTTAGTGCCACCCAACTATAAAACTTAGCAGGTCTGTCTGCCATCTATTAAACATTTCCTTTCATTCTTACTGCTATCCTTCTGTCATACATCACCCCTGACACTTGCCTCCACTCACTGCACCCCATGTGCACTCCTATCTTCACCAGTCTTGCTTTGGATGGTTTACCCCAGATATTTAAACTCATCCACCTTCACTGTTACACTTGTCTCTTTCTAATTCACACACATGTATTCTTCATGTACCTTCTTCTCCCCAGTGCATACCTCTGCAGACCCTCATTTCCCTGATGCCTACTTTCACTACAGGCTATAATGTCAAACATCATAGTAGACACAGCCTGACCTCATCTGTCAACCTGTCCAAGACCAATACAAAAAGGAAGGCGCTCAGTGCCAATCCCTGATGTAATCTCAGTCCCACCATGAACCCATCTGCATCTTCTACCACACACCTCACCACTGTCTTGCATGTCCTGCACTTGCCTCACATATTTCTCTGCTATTCCTGACTTTGTAGTACAATATCACATTTCCTCTTGGCACTTATATGCTTTATCTAGTGCTACAAAGACACCGTGCAACTCCTTCTGACCTTCACTCTTTTGTAGCACACTGCTGCTCACTGATAGTCACCTGTCTTTGTCTTCATGGTCATCAGTTTTTATTTATTTGCACATTTATCGAATGCTTTAAAAAAAAAAAAACATTCACACACACTATCATTATACTTGGGCACATGGACAGGAGGATCCAGGGTTTGATCCCCTGACATTTTGACTGGTAAATGGATCACCCTACCACCTAAGCTACAGCCATCCTGCAGGACACATTGAATTGCATCATGAGCAGTGATATTATAGTAAACAGGAGTGAGAACTCATACATCATTTAGAGGCCATGTCAGTACACAAACACACAGCAGACGTTTAATGTTGTGACTTTTAAATGTTGAATAAACTCACAGCCTCATTCCACTGTTCTTCACTCATATTTTGTGTTTAATTTACTCCCAAAAAGAGGAAAAGGCATCTGTAAACAAAAAAGAAAGACCTGTAAACCAGGTTAAAGGTGATTGTTATTGGCAGTATTGTTCTTTTTTTTTTTTAATGTGTGTGTGTGTGTGTGTGTGTGTGTGTGTGTGTGTGTGTGTGTGTGTGTGTGTGTGTGTAGCTATGCTGGTCGTGAGGCTGCAGCAGCTCCAGCCACTGGAAACAAGCACACTCACAAGATGGAGCTGCAATATTTGCTGGACACAGCACTGAACTGAATCTACATTGATACTAAGGGCTGATGATCTCCCACCACTCTGGGATCTAGCCTATCTGCAGAGCTTCAGAGAATCCAGACCGGCTTCACCATTTTCCAGAAATTTTACGTCATTGTGTTTTTACTTCAGTATTTTTACAGATTAGAATTGTAAACAGATGTAATCTCAAAACACACAATGACTTTTAACACTATTACCAACTATTACAATCTCATGTTTACAGTGAAGGATGCCACTAGAGAAAACTCTGATGATATGCCTGTAATCCATCTGTGAATTTAGACAAATTACAGTTTTAAGACTGTAATATTTTATTTTTCTTATATTCAGTCAGATAATTAATCCAGATCAAATCTTCAAATAATATTATTGATGTGTGGTATACTGTTTTGGGTCAAACAATCAGAAACATTCCCCAAAAGTTGATTCTGTTCATCTGGACCTAGTGTTTTCAGTGGGAGATGCATTTCCTTCGGTGGTGCTAGTTTCAGTCATTATGCAAATGTACTGTTTATAAAATTGGGGAAACCTGCAGTCAGCTGAGACTGAAGAAGTCACTTGACGAAACGTTTCTCCCACCAAAAACGCTTCGTCCAGATGAACAGAATCAACCTTTGGAGAATTACAAAATCAGAAACATTAATGATGTTCATATTTTAAGGAAGAAAACGAGGATAGTTCTTTTCTGGCATTTTAGCACACTTTGCTCCAGAGTGGCTCCAACAGATTTCAGAAACAACATCACAGGTCTGTGGTCCAGAAAAGTGCAGTCCTAAGTATAAAGAACTAACTTGTATTTTTAATATTATTATACATATTCTGTTTTCATTGATCTTGGCAAATAAAGCTTTTTGAATAGTCCTGCTTTTGCTCTTCAATATTTCACAAATATATAATTTACAATTTTGCACTTTTTCTTTTATACATGTAATCAAGAAGCTGCAGAGAAGTCAGTCACCATTGTAACCAAAGATCTTCTAAATACTCAAGATCTCCCAATCATGCTCACGAGAAAGCCCCAAATAGAATTTGTAGATTAACCTCATTTTTCTTTTGGACATTTTCTTTCACTTCTTTCTAAAGAGTAGAGATGAGAATTCACAATGAGTCACTTTACAATGCAAGGAGCTGCCTCTTGATCACCGTCATCTTTACCCACCACAGCCAGCATACATGGCATACAAGATGGCTCAGGTGCAATTGTAGTCCTGCAGCAACATTAATATGATGTTGCAGGATCAACACAGTCCTATCACATACACCACATGGACAAACAGAGGCAAAAGAATGTAGTGGACATGGAATGGAGTACTCTGAAAAATATATCCCAGTCTTATTGTGCAAATAGTGTTTTATTAAGGTAACTATCCATGTGTATTTTGTGTATTTGTTAACAAATGTATGCAGCATCTCAAATACTGAAAGTTTCTTTCAGTCTAGTATTAAATAAAATTCCACACAAACTGGCAATAAATTGTCATATAAGTAATTTAATGAGATTGCAGAATTACAAGAAATTTCAAGAATTATGTCTTCAGAATGTTTTCTGACCACAACTCCTGGTGTATGGCAGTGACCTCAAATGTAAATTTTAGCATAAAGCAGATTAGACCACTGTGCTAACTCTCAAAGCACACACCCAAATTATGCTATTTGGATGTTTATTTTGTTCCTGGCTGCTACTGTATAGTTAATTATCATGTAAACAAAGCACTTCAAAATAATTGTCTTCTCAAAATGATTAAGTAGCTCAGTATTTTCTTCTGTTATAAAAACTACCCTCCAAGATTTTAGTGCAAATGTGGATACAGACTCCTTTACAGATGACTCTTGGAGTTTCTGTGTTTTTCGATGAAGTCAAACAGATCCACATGTGAATCACAGTGCTTGGGAGAGCTAAAGTCACGCAGAAGTTTGTACAGTGTCCCTGTCAAAAAGGAATAAAAAGGTATATTAGAAAAATTAAAGAAACACCACTTTTTACAGCCAAATTCTGAAAAGTTATATCTTAAAAAATTGGCATTCAGCTCTAAATAATTAAAGAACACAACATAGTTTCATTCTGATTATAGGGGTGTGGTTCTGGGAGAGGTAGAACAGAGGGCTCTAGGGACATGGGCATTATTAGAAGAAGCTGGTTTTCTTTACCTAGCAACCAAATGTAACAGGTCAGTAAAGCCAACATGTGGCAGGCGTGTGGCCTCTGGCTCTGCTGCAATGGGGGGGGGGGTTTACGGTAAACTCACAGGGTGGTGCCGGGAGGTCGGAGGGCACAGGTGACCCCTTTTAGTGTTTGGAGTCAGGAAGGAGCGGTGTGTGGTGTGGGAAGTAGCTAGAAAGCTGCTGTGACCAACAATCGAAAACTGTATGGGTCCTAATCACTTCACATGACACTAACAAAATGCTATGTGCTTACTGTCAATGCGGAAAGTGAAGGCATTAAGGCAAGCATTCAGACACAAGTGTGATCATCCTTTGAACTTTACGAAAAAAAATTGCATCCTTCAAATAAAAATCACTGTCCAGGCTGTTAAAGGCATTCAAGAAGTAAGTAAAGGTCTCCATTTCCCTTATATTAAAGGCCAGTGTCTGCAGGTTTTTAGAAATACCGCTTTCAGTCAGACACCAGCTAACCCTTTAAAGAAATTATTAGGTGTTCAGTAAATTAGCTGGAAAATATACAAGCTTTAAAGTGATGCGATGTTAGAAACTGGAGAAAAGAAAACTGCATGTCTTGGGAACACTCACCTACTGTAATCCCTTCTGCGAACATCAAGTCATATATGCGCTGTAGGTGTTGCTTCAGATTTTCATCCCCAAAGGTGAAGAAAGCCAAACCCCTCTTAGCCTTTGCTGCTGCCATCAGCTGGATCAGAGCTGCACATGAACAGATAAGAACTTACATACATTTATTTCATGTTGCACTGTGACAGACTTTCCTAGATCCTAACCCTTCAACTGTTGTGATTCAGTGCTATATAAATTAACCTGAAGTGAACTGAATTGTCCTGTTTTCTGTCTCGACCAATAAGACATGATTACTCTGTTTGCTAAATATATCCTCTTAATCTGTGTTAATCTGTGTATGGTAAGTGTATTTCTGTCTGACAACAGGGTAATAAAGATGTGGTGAGACCCTGTATAAATAGATTTCCTCTGGTTCTGTGAATTCCTCATTACACTGCTGTATGGACTAAATTCTTTCTTGTAAGAATAAAACTCTCCAGCAGCTGACTTTTTTTTTTTTAATTTAATACACCATTAATTTCCACAACAAATGTTGCACTCAGTTTGTTCTTAACCATTTGTTTGGTTTGTAGAAATAGGTCACATTTATACATTTAATCAGCTGGCTTTCTTTGATGTCAGAAACTCCAAATCAAAGTGTAATCCTGCATATATGATCAAGCATATCACTTTAGTCCTTACACTAAATTCAGAGACCTTTGCACTAATGAATATAAAGAAGTTCACCTTTGAGTTGTGGGTCTCCATTAAAGGCGCCACAGCCCCATTTTCCCGTAGCGATATCTGGGTTTTCATGCCCATCGTACCCTTTAAATCCACAGTAAGCCTTCAAAGATACATGAGATTAATTCATTTTAGATGGCAGTCATACATTATAAGCATGGGTTTACTTTTAAGTAGCATTATAAGCTTTACTATAACTTTTAAACAAGCAATACAAATATGTCACAGATGAAAAGTAAAATACAAGTATGCAAATATTAAATAATTAAATTTGTATGTATACATGCCCAGTCAGAGGGTTTGGACAAACCCACTCATTTATTTATTTTTTTAATTTGTTTTTTTGTTGTTTTGTTTTATAATCATGAGATTAGGTTTTCAGTTCTTTGTAGAATTGCATTCATGTCTCATTTCCTGTGTACAATACAGCATGGTTACACACAAAAAGTTGTGTGTAACACAAAAGTTTTGTTAAGGCACAGTTATTCACTTATTCACATAGTTTTTCCCAATTGCTGTTACGGCCCTGGCCTGGGGAGCTGATTTGGACTAAGCACACAATCTTGCCACCATGCACACTGCAGCAACTCTGTTTTGTTGTGAAATTTCCTCACAAGTTGAATTCTGCTCACATGCTCTTCTAACTAATATCCAACCTGTGGGACATAGGCACTGGTAACATTTAACATCAACGTTTTTATTTCTAGCTTTAAACTCATGATGCTGTTTGACATTCTCGTCACCTACACAACACTATTCACATTAAAGCGCTCATAAAAGACACTTAAAGCAAGACACGTGCTTCAATACCTAGGAGGAAGGGCATCTGGTGTAAAAAAAAAAGATCTGCCAAATCAGTTGAAATAGCTTTCAGCTAGTTGAAAGGTTGAAGATGAAGTTGAAAATTATTTACTTCAGAGAATTAGTTCATTAAAATTACCCCCCCCCCCAGAAACTACCACCCAGCAAATTAGAGTATAAAACCACATTAGCAATTTGTAGGAGATTGCCTGAATCAGACTTTCATAGTGGAACTACCACAAATCAGGGACGCCTATAAGAAGAGAACTGCTGGGACCAAGACAAAAATTTAGACATTTAGCTATTTATTTAACCATGGACTTTGGTTTGGTGTGTCCAAATGTGAGACTTTTGTGTCCATCCACCAAGAGAATGTAATGGTGATGGATCTCTTGTGTCAGTGATGGAGTTCTGCAAAATAGGATCAAGGCATCACTATCTGCCAGTCGTAACCCAGCAGAAATGGTTTGAGATTATCCAATCCTACATTGGGTAGTAAACAGTGTAGTATATGCTTCCACGTGTGTGTAAATGGAATACACAACTCAAGATGAGACTTTTCCTTCGTGCTTCTTTATTTTCTGCCAACAAAGAACAACCAAAGGAACAATAAATAACACATAATAAACTTCACCTTGTTCAGTTCTCGGGTAATATGTCTCATTCTGTACTGATCCACGCTGTGTCTGAAGTTCATAGCATCAATGGCCAGGATCTTTGTCTTACGCCGAGCCCATTCATCCCTAAAAATTGGATCAAAATGCATCAGAAAACTCAATAAAAAGTTCTAAAAAAAAAACAAAAGTTCTAAAGGCAAATAATGAATGACCCCCTCAGACCTTTGGGACTGATCTTCATAAGGACCTGCCCACTCAAAGGAGTCTCCAAAACCTGAATAGGAGCTGAACTGCTGTGAGCCTGAGAAACAGACAACAAAAGTTGTACATTAATACAAATATTGATGCATATTCATTTTTAGTGAATAGATTTATCATGAATTTCTGTACTATATTCATTTTCCCCATTTTTAATTTCCTAGAGCTATTTATCTTAGCATTATCTTTGTATTCGAGTGGAGGCACTTCCAATGTTTCTGTGTGTTTTTTATGTGTAATATCTTTACGTATGTTGGTAAACAGACTTCAGTGAACAGGGTTTACAAGTTGTTATATTTAAAATTGAAAAATTACTTGTTTTCAACTATCTTTATAACTCTGTGTTATTATACTTACATTATAACCAATCCGCTCCTTTTTGTCCACTTAAAATATGTTTACAGAACTATCGTTATATTTGTTGCAATTTCCACTGTCCTCTTGGCCAGATTACTCTTAAAAAAACATTTTAATGTCAATGAGATTTTTTTTAACTGGATAAGTAAAACATATATAAAAGTCACTGCCAAAAACTGATTGCGGCTTCTACCTTGTCACAGGAATGTTGTTTGTGGCTCAAGATGATTTGATATCATTTATGAAGCATACATTTGACATATGCTTCACATATTATACACCAGCAAGTTATTTATAGCGTTTTAAATCAGTTTTTGGCAAATACCGAAAAGAAGTTATTGGCAGACAGTCACTTTTTGGACACAACATCAGCATCTCACAGATTCTGAAGCTGCAGGTTTCGTCACTTAGACCAAAATTGACTGAAACAGCAGAAGAAAATCAAAACTACACTTCACTTCCACCACAGCTGCATTATTCACTTGCTTATTACGCACCAGTCTACCGCTGTGTACAGTGCTGCTGGTTTTTGTTGTTGTTGGGGTTTTTTGGTTTTTTTTTTCAAAATTGACCTCCGACAAGAAAACATTTTTGATCTTCTACAGAATATTTTTTAAGTTATAAAAAGCCAGGCCAGGAAAATTTCCTTCATGTTTTTCTGTGTTTTATCCTCAGTTACTTTGACACAACAAGCTGTGATGCTTATACCTTTGAAGTCTCATAATTGTAGCTGAAGAAGTAGAGCAGGTCATCTGCTGATTGGAAAGTTTGTGGTTCAATCCCTGGCTCCCCCAGTCTGCATGCCAAATATCCTTGGGTAAGATACTAACCCCAATGCTCCAAAGCATCCATCAGAGTATGAATGTGTGCTGGTGTGAACGAGTGAATGTAGCATGTTGTATAAAGTACTTTGAGTGCTCGAGGAGTAGAAAAGTGCTATAGGAATCAGTCCTTTCCATGTATCTAACCAATATCTCATTTAAAAACATGAGGACTTACAGGTAAGCTTTAAATTTCTAGTTTATCAAATACCACAAAGGAACTTTAATTTAAATATGACCTCTCTTCCTCCTCTCCTGTCCTGTCTTTCTCAACTTTCTCCATCTCTGAATGAGAGAAAAGGTATCTAATATCCAAAGAAAAACTTTCAAACACGTTCACGAATCCTGGAGAAATGCTGTTACTAAGACTAATTGGAACAAGATAGAAAGAGATGAGGGATGGCTCGAGACTCTTGCACAGTATTTTGATTGTTGATTAATCTGTCATTTTGCCTCCCAACACAGAGCTATGCTGCAATGCTATGATTTATTTGGTAACATGGTCCTAACTGAATTAGATTCTTTTTGTTGTTTTTTGATGATTATTTTAATTTCAAAATTGAAATATAACATATAATTGTTAATTTTATTTTCTTTATCCATCCTTACTATTTTTTGTCTTAAATTCATGTTATAGTTGATTTTTTTTAAATAACCATTTATGTTTTCTGACATATGAGTGTGTCATTCACTTATTAAAATAGCTATGAATTTAAAAAAGAAATCTTTATAGTAGAAAAGATGGAACCAGTTGTTATTTGATATTTTGGCTTCAAAAATTAACTTAATTAATCATTTTAATCATTCAGGCAATTTTTGTATGAAATCAGCCTAATTTTTGTGAGATGATTAATCCATTTATGAACAAACCTGTAATGATCAGACACTCATTGTCTTCAAGTTTCTCTGTGAAGAGGCGAGCTACAATCAGTTCTGGATTTATAACGAACAGGATCTCCTCCTGCAACAGACCAGAGCCCAGCACACCTCCACCTATCAAGCTGTTAGCGAAGTCTACCTGCACATAGACATACATAGACACACAAATAACCAAATCCCAAACAAAAAATATGAAACTGTAAATCATTATTCATGTGGGACAGTTCTTACCTGAAGCATGCCTTTACCTTCAAGCTCAATCTGACCTTCTGAGGTGATATGAAGTTTAGACAGATTCGCCTTACAGCTATCACATGAACAACAACATGATTTAGAGAAACTCAAGGTAGTAAATCAAGGTGGTAACACAGCTGCTGCTTTACCACAGCAGATCTATCAATCTATCAGTTATTACCTTTCCCATGTGGGCATGTCCGTGTAGCTGAGGCACTCCCTCTCAAATGTCACCAGTCCTTTAGGTCGGGTACCTGCAATGACATTGATAAACACCAATGGACTCTTACTGAGATGTCTCACAAACGGGCAGAATGGGAGGATTCAACTTACTTTCATCTGTAACTTCTTTAAAATAATGCATGATGGCCCTCAACTTTTCTATCTTCCTCCTTGACAAGTTTCCAAATAGACTGTGTGGAGAATGATTATTAACAATTAACATACATTAGGCACACAAAATGAGAGACTACAGTGAAGGGATTTTTTTTTCAACCTGTTGAAGTTGATGCTGGGGTAACCAGAGTACTCTGCGTTGGGACTGGAGGTGTTACGGTGAGGGAAGGTGCAAAAAAAAGCATTGGCAAGTAGGCAGGATATCTGAACCTGAGACATTGTGATGGCTGCACTCTGTCCCTTTCGTAGAAGCGGGATAGCCTGAGAACATGGAAACGCATTTTGTCAGTCAGATTATTTATTTTCAGGAGAACTTAATTTTAGTTTTCTCATCGAAAACTATTCGTTTTAGAATACAAATGTCCCTAATAATTAATAATTGTTTCAAGTTAATTGGCATTAATTTGTCCAAAGGTGTCATGGTACTGAGTTAATTATATGAAGTGCTCTGCAGACCCACATATACATAACAGCTTAGTGTAACATTATAACGTTAACAACTAGCACCAACCAGGAATGCTGTCTACTTTTGTTCATATTTATGTTCATTTTGATCATCATGCATACAACAAAAAGGCGTTAAAAGTAAACTTTTTTAAACCTTTTCACAGTAAGCTTTGCTGTTCTTCCCTGTTGTTTTAGACAATCAGCAGTCTACCTACTTACAGTATAGGATGAAAAGGTTCCTATTTTTACTGGAACCTTTTTGCCTTGAGGTGGCTGCTATTGTGATTTGGCACTATGTAAATAAAACTGAATTGAACTGTTATTTTGCAGAACTGCGCACAAATGTGTCTGTAGTCTCTGTGTTGTCTCACAGTCCCTATATTAAGAGACTTTACACCCAGAGACTTCACAAACCAGTGGACTACAGCCTACTTTTATATCTATTGTTGAAAAAATAAGTACCTTTCAGATACTGAAAACATAAATGTGTCGGCTTTAGGTCTAAATAAGCATCCTGATCACAATCTAATTAAAGTCACCAAGGCATTCTTAATAGGTTATGTATCAGTGCCGCACGATTAGATATATTTTAATATCAGTCGCAATTTTGGCTTCCTACAACAGATGAATATGATTGAATGATACTGTAAATTTCTGAGGGGCCAGTGGAATACAAACCAAAAGCAAATCAAACACTGACCACACGCCTGCATGTTCTAATCACACACATGACAATCACAGTTGACTTTAGTTTGCTTCTCGGAGATGTGCTGAATGAGCACCTTACTGATCTTCAAATGAATGAACTTAAATGTAAAGGCGAAAGTAATGTCCTAATGACTTTGTGTTAAGATTTTGCACATTTTAAAATTTTATGTATTCTTTGAATTTTTCTCCAAAAGAGGGACTGAATTCAGGTGAACAAGGAGGAGCATTTTTATTTTAATCCAATAATTTGTACATTTGCAGGAATGCAGCAAAGCATTAATGTTGTATTGTTTAAATGACAGCACACCAAAAAGATTTTTGTCAATAAAATCAATGAATAATGATGATAACTTGAAGACTAGATGTAAGTGCAGGAGGCACAAAACAAGAGATGTTTATAGATAGATGCTTTTTAACCGCTTCCACCAACACCAGGTGCTTATTTCTTCATTCCTTTTCAGCATATTGTCATTCATGTAGTCTGAGAAGAAACTAGGGTCCGACACCGTTTGCGCCCTAAGAAATATATTCGATTTCTGTTTAATTTAAAGAACTTTCCTTTTAGTGACATTTCAAGATAGTGACTCAGTATTTGGGGCTACTTCAAAGAGACTTGGAGCATTTTCAACTGTTCAAGTTTCAATTTTACAATTTTTGGCAATTCATTGCTTATATGAAAATGCTATTCTCTTGATTTTAAGTTATAAGTCTTTTGGAGGGTTTTGTATTTCTTCGATTTTCCAAGAAGATAATTTATTTCAATAGTCAACACAATATTACTTGTAGAAGATAACTGGAAATGATACCTTATTCACAAAGCTAGGGAGCTTCAAGGCCAATGCAGCAATCTTTGGAAACAGTGTCTTGTAGTAGTTTTCTGTATTTGGGGTATTCTGAAAAGAAAATATGTTCATTGCTTATTATCGCTCATTTAAATAGTCAAGTCACAAAACTAATAATTCAATTACCAAATGTGGGCATTCACCTTATCCAATGTGTGGAGGGCATCAAATGACCACTGATCTTTATATTTGGGGTTATACTTGATGATAGCTTCCTGATGAGAGAAGTTTTAAGACCACCTAATATGCTTATATAACAGTCATAGAAATTCACATTAAGCATGGTCAAAGAATAGCACCCGTTTAACTTTTCATGTGTCCTTGGGAACAAATTTCACATTATCAGTGTAAAAATGAACAATGATTCAATGTCCACTCTTGCCAACATACCTCTACATCTTTGACACTGGCTGTTTTCTTACTGGCCAGAGATTTCAGCTTTTTGGATATCACATCCCACCTTGACTTCTGATGTGCTACCTGAAATGACAATTACATTTATGTGCTCTGTTCCATTTGAGACAACATATAAAATCTGTATTACTTTTATATAAGCCTAAATGAAATACAATTAAAACACATTTAAAATGTGCTTCATGTTAGTCTCTGTCAGTGGGGGCAAATTTGTAAAACTAGCACACAACTGGAGACTGTGAGTCATAGTCCTGGGCTCCCAGCTTTTTGTGTTTTCAACTAATGGTACTTAACATTTAAGTATGAGTTATTGACTTAGTCCAATTTTTGGTTATGGTTTTACGTTTTGTGGTTTTCCGATTGCTCACTGAGGTTAAGATGCCTCAGTTTTTAGTCCTATCTTTCAAAATACAATTCAATTTCATTTATATAGCGCCAAATGGGGCACAATTTGGGGCAGGGATAGCTCAGTAGGTAGAGTGGTGGCCCCATGATTGGCAGGTCGGGGGTTTGAATCCACTGAACGGCCACCCTGAGGTACCCCCTAAGCAAGGTACCGTCCCCGGGCACCCAGTGGCTGCCCACTGCTTCACTGAGTTAATGGGTTAAATGCAGAGAGGAATTTCCCCACAGGGATCAATGAAGTATACATTATTATTAAATCATCACAATAGTTGCCTCATTCTGCTTTATGTTGTAAGATAAAGACTTTACAATTGCAAAGAGAAACCCAACAAAGATATGACCCCTGTGAGCAAGCACTTGGGAAAGTAAAAATTCCCTTTTAACAGGAAGAAACATCTGGCAGAACCAGGGTCAGGGAGGGCAGCCTTCTGCCGCAACCGTGTGGGGTTAAGGGAAGGGAGATGGGGCAAAAAACACAAGTGAAGAGAGCATATTGAGAAGATGGGAACAAGTACTTTGAGAAGCTGATGAATGCAGAATGCAGTGGTGGATAGAAGGGGACAGTTAGTGAATTAGGTGGAGCACTGTGAATGAAGTAAATAGAAAAAAAATGGAATCAAAGGGATATGAAAAGATTATAAAAGATTATTTAAAAAAAGAAAAATAAGGAAACAAGCAGAGGACAAGGACCACATGATCTGTCAGCCCCAGATGAGAAATTCACTGCAATAAAAAATTAAAAATCCAGACTTTCCAGGATCCATGGGATAGTGCCAAGAACTTATACTGTGAGTGATGACATCCAGCAATGGTAAATGGTCTGTATTTGTAAAGCGCTTTACTAGTCCCTAAGGACCCCAAAGCGCTTTACACATCCAGTCATCCACCCATTCACACACTGGTGATGGTAGGGCTGTTCGATATAACGATATATATCGGATGACGATATAAAAACATCTATCGTTTCATTTTACACTATCATTTGTTTTGTGGTGTCGCAAAATAAACTGTTTACGGCAATATTTTTCATTGTTTTGATGGTCACTGTAGTTGCTACATTAATTTCTTAAAGTTCTCTCTTTCTCTTATATTTTATATAACCACACTATGGACGGAAAAGCGCCTGTTTTTATGCTTTGTGGTTAGCAACAACGACGGTAACACCATCGCCTGTCCGCTCGTTTATTTTCCACATAAACCTTTCACAATAAAGCTCAAAATCCTGTTGAGACTTTTCAAAATAAACTGAATGACGTGAAAGAGCTAATTATTTACGGATGAGAATTAAAAAACCGCCGCCAGGTGCTAAAAAATAAACCTTAGACTTAAACGTTAGAACAGGCTTTTCCCGCAGCACGCCGTGTAATAAATACTCACAAAGAAAACGGTGGCCTTTACGACTTATGTCTAAAAATGTATCGTTTCATGCATCGGTTAAAACACTCGACTCCAGCTACATGACGCGCAGCTGGAAACACTTCCCACAAGACGAGCTGCCCGAGATTCACAGAAAATGTTATATTTTTGTGATTTATATCGTTATCGGACGATAGAATTCTTATATCGGGATATGAGATTTTGGTCATATCGCACAGCCCTAGGTGATGGCAAGCTACATTGCAGCCACAGGCACCCTGGGGAGCACTGACAGAGGCGAGGCTGCCGAACACTGGCGCCACCGGGCCCTCTGACCACCACCAGTAGGCAACAGGTGAACTGTCTTGCCCAAGGACACAACAACCGAGACTGTCCAAGCAGGGGCTTGAACCGGCAACGTTCCGATTACAAGGCAAACTCCCAACTCTTGAGCCACGATCGCCCGATAGCCGCAATCACCTGATGACAGAATGACAGAACTCATTTTTAATGAACCATTTGAAAGATATTTAAGATGAGATAAGAGATAATGGAATATGTTTAAATTAACAGGACGCAGAGATATACATGTTGTACTGCTGTCCACCTTGCTGAGGACACAGCTGTCTCTAAAAATGAAACTGTTGATTTACCAGTCGATCTAGGTCCCTCTCCTCACTTGTGGGCATAAACTGTGAGTAGTGACCGAAAGAATGAGATCATGGATACTAGCGACTAGTGACAGTTATTTTAATACATATATTTCAGTACCCTGTGGCTTGCTCATTAGTTTGAATTACTACTGTGTGAACAACATGCACGTCACTGTACATCAACACCAACTTCTTGCAGTCTTCTTATCTGGCTTTTCTCCTACCTAGATAATACACCTCTTGCAACCTACACAAAGCAATTCTTAGCCTCCAGTGGCTCTTGAATGCCTAAAAACCTGTATAACATGTCTCGTAGGTTTGAAAAACCTCTGACAGTGAACTTATCTCTGTGCCTGTCCTGCTAGACCTCAGTGCTGCATTCGATACTGCTGACCGTAATATTTTATTACAGCGATTAGAGCATGCTGTTGGTATTAAATTAATGGGCTGCAGTGGTTTGAATCATATATATCTAATAGACTTCAGTTTGTTCATGTAAATGGAGAGTCCTCTTTACACACTAAGGTTAATTATGGAGTTCCACCAGGTTCAGTGCTAGGACCAATTCTGTTTATTTTGTAAATGGTACACTTAGGCAGTATCATTAGAACGCAAAGCAAACATTTTCACATCTATGCAGATGACACCCAACTTTATCTGAAGTCATATAACACACACCAATTGCAGGAATGTCTTAAAGACATAAAGACCTGGATGACCTCTAATTTTCTGTTTCTAAATTCTGATAAAACTGAGGTTATTGTATTCGTCTTAGAAATATGGTATCTAACCAGATCCTTACTCTGGATGGCATTTGCTTGCCCTGCATAAACACTGTGTGGAATCTTGGCGTCATTGTTTTTTTGTTGTTGTTGTTTTGTTTTGTTTTTTACCAGGATATGTCCATCAATGCACATATTAAACAAATATGCAGGACTTCTTTCTTTCATTTGCACAATATCTCTATAACATCTGGTCTCAGGGATGCTGAAAAACGTCATACATATATTACTTCTGGCCTGGACTGCTGTAATTCATTAGTATCATGTCACAAAAACTCCCTGAACAGCCCTTAGTTGCTCCAAAATGCTGCAGCAAGAGTACTGACAGGGACTAGAAAGAGAGAGCATATTTCTCCTATACTAGCTTCTCTTCATCTTCTCTTCTTCCCTGTTAATCCAGCATTGAATTTAAAACCCTTCTCCTAACATGCAAGGTCTTGAATAATCAGGTTCCATCTTATCTTAAAGAACTTATAGTACTGTATCACCCCATTAGAGTGCATCGCTTTCAGACAGCTGGTCAACTTGGCTCCTAAAATATCAGAAAGTAGAATGGGAGGCAGAGCCTTGAATCTTTCAGGCCCCTCCTCTGTGGAGCCAGCTTCCAGTTTGGATCTCTACTTTTAAGATTAGGCTTAAATGGGCTTGCTGTGTGGCAGGAGGAGCAGGATCCAAATGTAAAACTCTTCTTGTAAAACACATCTGCTCATGGTCTTGAATCACAGTCTTGTGTCTTAAATTGACTTAATATTGCTATTAATGGCAGTTTAATTTTCTGAGGTCTTTATTTCTTTTAGTCACTTTGAGTTCTGGTTTGTGACAGCCACTAAACTTTACTTGGTTACTTACTTATTTCTCCTGAATAATAAGTGAATCCTTTTGCAATGAGGAAGCCATACTTGCCTGTGAACAAGGCATCTTCACAAAGTCGCTGTGCCATAGATCTCTCCCTTTCTGAGTTAAAATTTTCCGTTGAGAGTTGAAAGTATCCACCTGAAAGATAAAAAGTATAATTTCAAGAACACAACCAATACCTCTTTTCCAATAAATCATCCAATGGTTCTCCATGGTTCTTTGACCATGGGGACTCTGTCTGGAGCCTCCCTCTTCCTTATGCAGGGATGGGCATGCAGTTATCATCATGACATCTGGCCTCAGGTCTTCACTGCTCTTGAGGGGCTGTGGACAGTGGGTCTCCTGGGCCTTTCTCTGACTGCCGCTGACTTCCAGAGGACATTGTTGCAGTTTCTCATCAATTATGTTTCATGACTAACACACATGCAGAGACACTCATGGTCTCATACAAACAACATAGCAAGATTTGATTTTTGTGTATCAGTTTTTTTAACGTTTTGTTACGCAGGCAGTAGTTGGTGACCAATTGTGATTTTTCCTTTATTTCTATGTTTTTGTCTTTGCATCCTTTGTTCTCTTTATGGTAAATGGACTAGTTCTTATAAAGAATTCAAAGCGCTTTATACAACATACATCACTCACACAAACACTTTTTTCTATCTGGCATTCATCCATCCATCCATCCATCCATCCATCCATCCATTCGCTTCCGCTTATCCTTTTCAGGGTCGCGGGGGGTGCTGGAGCCTATCCCAGCTGTCATAGGGCGAGAGGCGGGGTACACTCTGGACAGGTCGCCAGTCTGTCACAGGGCCAACACACAGAGACAGACAACCATTCGCGCTCACATTCACTCGCACATTCACACCTAATGACAATTTGGATTTTCCAATTAACCTATCCCCTCAAGCTGCATGGATATTTATTCTTTACCTGCATTAGAGAGCAACTTGGGGTTATTGTTGTGATCAAGGTTATTTGGTATGCAGACTGGAGGAGCCAGGGATCAAACTACCAACCTTCCAATTTGTAGATAACCTTCTCTACCTCCTGAGTTAAACTTTTCCAGTATCACTTTGCCTTTGTCTTTGCAAATTTGTACCTGCCCACCTATCAGCTCTGGCACTGTAAAACTACATCAATACTAATAGGAATTAATAAATAAATAAATAACTTGGTCTTACATCTATGAGGACTGTGTGTCTCTTGTTGAATCTTAGGGGACCCAGCTTCATGTCTCCATGTTGAAGTCGCTCCATATCCTTCAGCTGACAGCAAGATGAAGTCCGTTCCTTCTGTTGACACTCTGCTTGTCCGTCTTTTACATTCTCTGCACTGCAAATTCTTGAAGAGGATGGCAAGAAGCTGTCTTGATTTGTGCTATCATTGCTGTGCTGTTCTTTTTCATGCTTTTCTTTCTCCTTTTGAGGATTTTGCTGTGTATCATGCTGGAGGGCTTCTTTCATCTGAGAGCTGTCATTGTGTTTCTGGCTCTTCATGTCTGGGATATTTAAAGACAAGACATGACATCAGGATATCAAGAAGAACTTTTGTTTTAACTCCAGGACTGAAGAAAAAAAAGATCCCGGATAAGTACTTTGAAGAAACAGGCAACCAAATACTTGTCCAACACCTAGTTGGTAAAATCACAAACCCTACAGTCTACAAGACACGATTAGACACACTATCATGTCCCGATTTAAAGAAAGAAGCACAGTAAAAAAGAAAGACAGAAGAAAAAAAACATTACTAGAAATTTGTGTGCAGATTAGTCTTTAGGTTCAATGAAACACTAAACCATCCATCCATCCATCGGCTTCCACTTATCCTTTTCAGGGTCGCAGGGGGCACTGGAGCCTATCCCAGCTGTCTCAGGGCGAGAGGCAGGGTACACCCTGGACAGGTCACCAGTCTGTCACAGGGCTAACACATATACACAGACCACCATTCGCACTCACATTCACTCCCACATTCACACCAAAACATTAACATTAAACATTAAACATTCTTTTAAAATGATATCCACTGACTTTGTTTTCTCCTGCCATATAGATTTACTGTTTTAACCTACATAAAGGTGCATTTAACTCTATGTTAAATCCATCTAATTCTGCATTGTACTCAAGTCCTGACAGAATGGCATGACCACACAGTGGATCCAACAGACTGGGTGCTGCTGGGTGGGAAGCTGTAGAAGGACTTTCTGAGATTGTCTAAAATTTAAAAAAAAAAGACATTGTTATATCAGTGAGATTTTTTCTGACATGAAGGCTATTCTCATCATGCATCTTTGACTGCTTTACTATTCAAACATCTCTGATATTTTTGATTGAATATACCACATGGAATTGTTTAAAGAGATAAAGAAATCACAGCTTGCCCATTCTTCCCATGCCACACACAGCTCAACCTTTATCTCCAGCTCTTCATCCTCAGTGCTGCAGTCGCTCTCAAGCCACTATGCCATAGCTGCTCAACAGCTGCACCACCTCAAACTGAGGCTCCAGTGATAACTGGGAGATGGCTTAGCCTTTCAAGGCCATCCACCTACTGGACTTATGACCAGTAAGTGGACCCCATGCTCCCTGCGGTGGACGCAGCCATGATCCTTCTTACTGGACCTGGGACTGCCTGAGTGTGAGTGTTCTCTGCCGACACTACCCAGCTTTCGAACCCTGGCACTGCTCCAGACTGGCTAGTCTGAGATTACACTACCAGGGGATGCGTTCGGCTCCACCCTGGGTCCAGCATTCTTCCTCGCTGCTCCAATTCCTACACTTTTTTTTATACAAAATTATGATTCTCCCTTGCCTTGTTCTTGGTCCCCTCATGCCACACATAGACAACTCACTGCCACGGCAATCCCCAAGCCCATGTGGCCAGTGGGAGTCCTTGGTGTTAAGGTTTGTGTACAGTATCACTGTATTTAAAATACTGGCGTACGGAGACTTTGAAATCGTAATATGATCATAGAATTGTTTGAATGTTTTGTTAGGTAAGGACTTAGGCTAAAGATCACCATGTCAGCTGTCCGACAGTCAGCATAGAAAAAAGCATGGACAGACTATGTGGGAAGATTGCACTCTAGACTGCAAAGCAATAATCTTCAAAATGGTAGAGATTATATATTGGTGAAACCAATAATCCCATGTTCTTCAGTCTAAGTAACAATACTACAATGAAATTACATATAGCCAGACATAGGTTTATCTAAGTGTTAATATTCTACAAGGCCTGTAGTGAAAATGCCAATATTCATAGAAAAACTTTGAAAGACTGTCAAAGCCTGGAGATCTGTTGCTCAAGACCAATTTAAAAAAAAATACAAGAAAGCCTTGGTCCTCAGAAGCAAAATATTGTAATGTTCTAATCATTAAAATTTTTCTCTTTGAGTAATCACTTGGGTTCTGTGGCTGGGAACCCCTGCAAACTGCACATTGCTTACTGAAGGACAGGTTGAATTTCTAATAAGGATTTATATATATATACATATAAATTCGAATGAATTTTATTCCAAGTAAATATCATTGTTTTAAAGTGTCTTGATGCATTCTCAATCATCCAGGAAAGTAAATCTCCAAAAGCTGATTCTGTTCATCTCTACGTAGCGTTTTGTCCAGATGAACAGAATCAGCTTTTGGAGATTGTTTTAAAGTATCAGGTTGCTTGATGGTCCGTCCTTGTCCTCTGCACACTTGACCAGATCTATTTAACAAAAGGTGCAGGCAGTAGTACCCCTCTTTCTGCGGCACTGTTCAAAATAATGCATGCTGTTGCAACATGCCTTGTGCTATTGTGCAGACTAACTCTGTGTGCTTAGGGAGGCCAAATACAGCGATTACTCTTTCCATGAGAAGGTAGTTGGGCTAGTTTGTTTCCAAACTGCTACAACGCTGGAAAAGTGTGGATAATAGAAACGGAAACGCTCTTGATCTCACGCGATTGGCTCCGAACTAATGATCTCATGTTCACTTTTTAAACTACGTATCCTCATAAATCATAATTCACACTCACAATTTAGCAGAAAGAAGTTCAGAATGAAACAATTTAACACTAAGAAAACCCCAGGGCTGCCTGGAGGGGGACATTATTAGGAAGCAGCTTAAGAACCTGTGTATGTGGTTTTACGGTAAGTATTGTCATTTAAAGTCAAGACTGTGAGGATATTGGTTGCAGTCTGTAAAAAACAGTGTTTAAAAGCAAAACTAGCAACGTTCAAATTATATAGGCTACAAGACGAATATGGCTGAAGTCCTGTCATTACACACGGAACACTCACCTTTCAACGCAGACTTCTCCGAAGGTGTTCACATTTAATGTATTTTAACTGCAATGTTAACTGTTGGCTTTATGGGTTTAAAAACAGTCGTCACCAAACCAGACACACTCAGCGTATGTGCCTTTTAGTTCACTTTCACTTTGACACGAAAACGAAAGTAAGGTTCAGGGAGCAGCTATTGGTTAAACTGCTACTACTTTCATTACTCAAGAAACTAGTGATGGGATTTCCGGCTCTTTTTAGAGAACCGGCACTTTCGGCTCGACTCACTAAAAAGATCCGAATCTTTCGGCTGCGACTGACTCTTCAGGTTGTTTTGTTGCTTTAAACTTTTTAGCTGTAGCGTACATTGCAGTGAGAGTCCATGGTTTTTGATTATAGCAGATGATGTAGGAGTACCAGGACAGGGACAGACTGTTAAGAATGTATAGAAGTATGAGGACAGAGAGACACTGTTAAAAAGTTATGAGCTGTCTTGATGCAGAGAAAGTGGAGTTTGTCATCCGGGAGCTGTTGCCAAGATTGAACGATGCTCTGGCTCTGTGGTCAAGTTCAGACATAGGCTTTAAGCAACCATGAGCCACTGATAAGCGTGATAGATTAATAAGCATGTATAAAGTGGACTTGTTAAACAGTTCTGATAGGAGAAAGTCAATGAGCACGCAATAAAGTGGATTTGTTAGGGACAATTTACCATCAGCCTTGATAAAGTTTAACTTATTTTGTATTGAAAGACAGACTTTAAAGAAGATTCTTATTTGAAACTGGTGATAAAATCCAGGTCAGATACAGTTACATACAAGCATACAGTACACACTACTGCTCAAAGGTCAGAGGTCAGCTAGAAAAGACCCTGATTTTAATAGAAAATTGGCTTTAATGTAACATCACATGAAGTTTATCAGTAATGTTTCACAGCTTTAATCAAATCATTCATCATCCATAAGTTGTGATGGAAAAATGTCTGCAAGCGTGCAAGAGCCCATTTTTAGAGACAATCATTCCTGTGTTATAATGCTCATTGACGTTTATCAGGTCAGACGACCAACAGATGATAAGAAATATAATCTTACTAATTTATTAGAGTTGAAAAGTACTTTGCTAAGCAAAATTC
The DNA here is from genome assembly GCF_965226115.1 of Aulonocara stuartgranti. NCBI lineage: Eukaryota > Metazoa > Chordata > Actinopteri > Cichliformes > Cichlidae > Aulonocara > Aulonocara stuartgranti. The sequence goes on along the minus strand of NC_138945.1, from coordinate 6,924,144 downwards.
AATGAGGTTAGGCTGGAGATTGAGACGTTAACATAAAAGGTTCAGTTGGTGATGCATGAAAGAAAATAATTTTCTTCTAAAAATCTATTGGAGAATTCTGATTGTAAGAAATGAAAAATATTCAAAGAGTGAAACTGTTTCACACAGTAGAAATTTGTATTCATCGTTTATATTGGGGTTTTTTCTGATTTTAGTGTTTATTTGTGAGTGTAGTTTTTATTTGCATGATTTTATTCTGTTTGTATCACATTGTTTCAGTGTGTTATTTTACATTGTTTTAATCCACTGTGGATTGGCTGGCAATGGGACAAATTAGCTGATAGAGATCACATGTTGAGGCATGGGTGTGTCCAGAGGTGTCCTTTCAGCTTTTTAAAGGTCTTATTAAAAGGAAGCAAGCTGAGCACTGGAAGGAGACAGGCCCTAGATTGGAAGAGGAACGCATGAAGGCCAGGTGGAAAAGAGAGAGCCGCTGCGTGATCGTGGGGGGTGCGATGCCTCGTCTGGAGACCGGTCAGCGTGATGTGGTGACCCAGTCCCGACAGCAGGAACGGCGACAGTAGGAGACAACGCATGTGATTGACATCAGGGCAGATGTACACCACTGCCTGCATTTGTCACTAGTGTCTCATTGTTGTTCACTGGGTGCAGCCATGTTGGGAGAGGGTCGCCATGGCTATAAGCCAGGGCAGCTTCCGGGATGATGGTCAGCCAGAGAATCCCCCGCCGCCCCGCCCTCTCCTCCCTGTGCCGCAAGCAGCAGGCGACCTCGCAAACGGAGGGCGCCCTTACTCCCAGCAAATGGGTGATAGAAAACCGATCGGTGCCTGTACCATTCCCAATATGCGCTGGCTGACGTCGGGGCAGCATGAGTACGAGCAATTTTATTTTTTTTTTCTCGCCGATGCCCATGATGCCGCCCCCCACCAAGATGCCGCCCCGGGCAACCGCCCGTGTCGCCCGTTTAAAGAACCGCTACTGGCCGCGGTGGTATCGAGCGACGGACTCCAATGCAGAATGCGAACTGGGCTGGGATGTGATGGGCCCAGTGGTGGGATTTTTGTGCATGAAGAGAATTGTATTTTTTGCCAGTTTTAGAATAATCTTATCCAGTCTCAGTGGGAATTTTAGCATATCGAGAATATTTCATTATATACTTTTTTTCTTAGTATCTGGTTTGTTCTATTCCTGCTGTCCACCTCGTGGAATAAAAATGAATGAAACAATACTTTCCTGTCAAAAACAATATTTTAGTCAGGGCTAGCGGAAAGTTTCATATATATCATGAACATCTTTCCTCTTTGTCTTCCTATAGTTTAGTTTCATTTTCTTACCCCAACCGGTGGAGGCAGATGGCCCCTCCCTGATTCTGATTCTGCCGAAAATGGAGCTTTTCCTTCCCACTGTTGCCAAGTTCTTGCTCATAGGGGATCATTTGATTGGGGCTTTCTCTGTATTATTGCACAACCTTTATCTTACCATATATTTCAAGTTTATATGTTGTGAATTGGCTTGATTTAAATCAAATTAAACTCATTCAATTAAAACCAAATATAACTTGTAATCGAATCTATTCAAATGTAAAGTCCTCTTACTCAATTTGGACAACTAGCACTGAAAAATACACTGACATCCTCTGTTTCCCAATTAGCAGATCAGAGGTTGCTGTTTTATTCATGACTCAATACTTGAATGGTTTTAATAAACATTTAAAAAGGACATTGCTTCATTGTCTGATTCATTCTTTGTCTGTGTCAGTCCTTAATACACACACGTATACAATAATTCTAGTTGCCATAGTCTCCAGAGACGTGCTCTGTTTTCTCATACTTCACTGTTTACCTCATTCTGCCCAATAAAATGTACTAATTTTTGTAAACAATGACTTGTTTTATGCCATTAAAAAAACTGTCTCCATATGAGGACGTACTTGAAAAGAAAAAGTCACCACTTTGCATTTTACAAATCAAGTAAACAAACACGGGGCTATTTATCATATAACTAACTTTTAGGTATGTGGGACAGAAGGATAGGAGCTTTAAATGTGCCTCCATAATTATTCTAGAGTCTTTACAGTGTTCAGCGCCTGCTGTGATTTGGTGCTACATACATAAACTTGAAGTGAATTAATCCACCTGTTCACAGGAGATCACAGGAAGATGACACCAAACATCAGAAGATCTTATTGTGCGCCACAGTAAAAGGCTGGTTTCTTGGGGCTAAAAGCACATAATAAACTACAGCAGAAGCTCACATAAAGCAGGAAATAAGCAGGCACCACTTGATCTGCTAATGCACGTTTCCCACTTTTATTGTTGCCTCATTCACTAACAGTTTAATGGTGCAAGATTACCATACACAGAATTAGGATATCTGCATGAGACATCTGGGGTTAACTGATATTAATTGTCAGAGGAGGAAGGTGGAAAATATCATGGCTAGTTTTGTTTGAAAGGCATCAACAGAAAAACACACACAGAAAAAAGTGATGAGGTGAAGAAAGACACAATAAGTGTGCTGTCGTTTTAGATGTCAGCAGCTACTTTGTATAGTCCTATATCTCTGGTATTAGAAACAATTTAAATGAGTTAAAATACACCTTTATTTTGATAGAGTTCAGATGGATGCCTAGCATGACTAATGAGTATATCCTCCAAAAAAAACAAGACTTCTAATTCACTCAAACCGCTTTCTAATAAAGAGGAAGCACTAATGTAACTCACCTCCTCAGTCGAGCTGCAGGGGTTACATTTTAGGTCTCCTTTTCCTCCCCCCCCTCTCTCTTACATTCAAACCCTCTCTCAGTTCACACTAGAACAGGCCGCCACACCATCATTTGGTTTAATATGAGTGAAACAACTAAACCGCACAGACTTTATTTGATCAGTTAGGTCAACCTTTTATTAATATCAGGGTTCATGCACATCCTTCAGGGTCAAATTCAAGCACTGTTTAAGCACATTCAAGGTCCATTTTCAAGCTTTTCCAGCACATTACCAAAAAAGAAGAAAGCATGTTTCACTTTGCATCACCTCAGTAAGACCATGTAGAAATTTAAACAAATCATCTTAGGTCGACTTAAATGTCTTTTATGTCTGTTTTTTGTTAAAACAGAGAAAAATGCACCTCACAAAATACTGAAAAAGGAAACGGTTGCCTTACATGCATATAGTGTACAAACTCAACAAACACGTTCCTCTTAAAAATTAAGATGTGCAAATGTGAACAAATCAACTTGTTAGAGATCTTCATCTCCCCTGTAAATAAACAACAACCCAGAAAACAAGAAAACTGCACCAAACACCACAAACACCAACAAATTAATGTCTTCTCATCAGATATTGAAGCTTCTTTCCTGTGTGACATAAAAAATAGGAGACAGATGTTTGTTTGTTTGTGTTCTTTTTAACTAGTTAAGCACCCACGCCCAGAAAAATGGGGACATTTCATTTTCGAGCAGGAAGCTCCCCCTTTTTGTTACCCTTTAGATGAATAGTTTTTTAATTAAATGCATATTCTTTCCTAAATGTTATCTTTTATAAAAAGTAGGATAATTAAAACAAACTTGTATTGTAGTTCTATTGCGTAGAAAAAAAACTGTCTTGTTTTCTGTTGTCTGTTATATAATATTGGGGATGTTTGTGACAATTAATTTCTTAATTAATCAACTCCAACATGTTTCCAAGAAAAAAAACAACCAATTCCAAAAGATTACGCCGCCTCTCCTTCCTGGCGTGGCCGGCCAATTTCCCCAAATGGCGTCGTCTCATCCTTCCAAAGGGCATTAGAGGAGAGTAGGAAGGAAAACTACCATCTCCAGAAAAAAATGCAACAAATTGGAGAAGAGAAACTTCAACTGGAGGACAAGTGTAAGGCAAGGCAAGGCAAGTTTATTTGTATAGCACAATTCAACAACAAGGTGATTCAAAGTGCTTTACAGAGACATTAGAAACAAAAACAAATAAAACGCATGATTTAAAATTGATTAAAACAATCAAACAAACAAACAAACTAATTAACAAACAAACAAACAAAACAGTATATAAAATCAAAACAGATAAAATCAGAACAGTAGATAAAATCAGTAGTTAAAATGTTAGTTTTGAAATTTAAGCTTAAAAGTGTGGATTTGGTGCTTTATTCAAATGCAGCTGAGAACAGGTGAGTCTTCAACCTGGATTTAAATAAACTGAGTGTTTCAGCTGATCTGAGGCTTTCTGGGAGTTTGTTCCAGATATAAGGAGCATAAAAGCTGAATGCAGCTTCTCCGTGTCTGGTTCTGACTCTGGGAACTGATAAAAGACCGGATCCAGATGACCTGAGGGATCTGGAAGGTTCATACCGGGTCAGGAGGTCACTGATGTATTTTGGTCCTAAACCATTCAGAGCTTTATAGACCAGCATCAGAACTTTAAAGTCTATCCTCTGACGGACAGGCAGCCAGTGTAAAGACCTCAGAGCTGGACTGATGTGGTCCACTTTTTTGGTCTTAGTGAGGACTCGAGCAGCAGAGTTCTGAATGAGCTGTAGTTGTCTGACTGATTTTTTAGGTAGACCTGTAAAGATGCTGTTACAGTAATCAAGCCTACTAAAGATGAATGCATGGACTAGTTTTTCCAGGTCCTGTTGAGACATCAGATCTTTTATCCTTGAAATATTCTTGAGGTGATAGTAAGCTGATTTTGTTATTGTCTTAATGTGTTTTTCTAAGTTTAGGTCTGCATCCATCACTACACCCAAATTTCTCGCCTGGTTTGTGGTTTTTAGATGTATAGATTGAAGTTCTCTGGTGACCTGTAATCGTTTTTCTTTGGCGCCAAAGACTATTACTTCAGTTTTGTTTTTGTTTAGCTGGAGAAAACTGTGGCACAACCAGTCATTAATTTCCTCAATACATTTACCAAGAGCCTGTACAGGGCCTCGGTCTCCTGGTGACATTGTGATATATATTTGTGTGTCATCTGCATAGCTGTGGTAGTTTATTTTGTTGTTCTTTATAATCTGTGCTAGTGGGAGCATGTAAATGTTAAACAGAGGGGGTCCCAAGATGGAACCTTGGGGAACTCCACATGTGATACTTGTCTGCTCAGATGTGAAGTTACCTATTGATACAAAGTATTTCCTGTTTTCTAAGTATGTTTTGAACCAGTTTAGTACAGTTCCTGAGAGACCTGCCCAGTTCTCCAGTCGTTTGAGTAATATGTTGTGGTCAACTGTATCAAATGCTGCATTGAGATCCAGTAAAACTAAGACTGACATTTTTCCACTGTCTGTATTCAGACATATGTCATTAAACACTTTGGTCAGAGCGGTTTCAGTGCTGTGGTTCTGTCTAAAACCTGACTGGAAGGCATCATAGCAGTTATTCTGTTTTAAGAAGTAACTGAGCTGTTGAGAAACTGCTTTTTCAATGATCTTACTTAAAAATGGGAGATTTGAGATCGGCCTGTAGTTGTTCATTTGTGTCTTGTCAAGATTGTCCTTTTTCAGTATAGGTTTGATTACAGCAGTTTTTAGTGATTCCGGAAACACACCTGACATTAAGGAAAAGTTGACGATCTGTAACAGGTCTGACTCTAAAGTCTTTGAGACCTTTTTGAAAAAACTTGTTGGCAGGACATCTAAACAGCAAGAGGAGGAGTTCAGTTGACCTAAGATGTCCTCCAGGTCTTTGCTGTTAATAGGGTCAAACTGTTTCATGGTGTTTAAACAGTTTTTCGGTGGACACAGTACATATCCTGGATCTGCTGTTGATGTACCAATTGCTTGTCTAATCTTTTGGATTTTTTCTGTGAAGAATTTGGCAAAGTCATTGCAGGCCATGGTCGACTGAAGTTCAGCTGCCACTGACACAGGAGGGATTGTTAGCCTGTCAACTGTAGAAAATAAGACCCGAGCATTATGACTGTTTTTAGTGATGATGTCAGAGAAGTAAGACCTCCTTGCACTCCTCAGTTGTAAATTATAATTGTGAAGTTTCTCTTTATAGATGTCATAGTGAACCTGGAGGTTTGTTTTTCTCCATCTGCGCTCAGCTTTCCTACACTCTCTTTTTTCATTTTTCACTAGTGTGGAGTTTCTCCATGGAGACTTTTTCCTTCCAGAGATAACCTTCACCTTAATGGGAGCAATAGTGTCCATTACATTTAACATGTTAGCATTGAAGCTATTGACGAGCTCATTGACTGACCCTCTGGACAGATCAGGTGTTAATGGGAAGACCTGGTTAAAGATCTCACAACTGTCTTCAGTTATACACCGTTTTGTGATCACTGCTGTTGATATATTTGTGTGGGCTGAGATTTTACTTTCAAAGAAAACACAGTAATGATCAGACATGCCCACATCAGACACAGTAATGTGTGAAATGCTCAGGCTCTTGGAGATCAGTAGGTCAAGAGTGTGTCCTCTATTATGTGTGGCCTCTGTTACATGCTGAGTCAGCCCAAAGTTGCCCAGAGTGTTACTCAGGTCTTTAGTCCCTTTGTCCTGAGGGTTGTCCACATGGATGTTAAAATCCCCAACAATAATTACACAGTCAAAATCAACACAGATCACAGACAGCAGTTCACTGAGGTCATTAAAAAAGTCTGTGCAGTATTTGGGAGGCCTGTAAACATTAAGAAACACAACTTTGGATGGGGCCTTCAGCTGTAAAGCCACATATTCAAAAGACTGAAAACTTCCAGGAGATAGCTGCTTACATTGAAATGATTCATTAAATAAGACAGTGACCCCTCCTCCTCTCCTGCTCACCCTGGCCTCACTGATAAAACTGTAGTTAGGAGGGGTCGTCTCGATGAGAACAGCTCCACTGTTACTTTGGTCCAACCAAGTTTCAGTTAAAAACATAAAATCAAGGCTGTGTTCAGTGATTAGATCATTAATTAAAAATGTTTTCCCAGCTAAAGATCTAATGTTTAATAAAGCCAACTTAAGTGTTTTAGAGGCATTACTTGTCCCCTCGTGTTTGGGAGCAGTCTGTGGCACACAAGGTATGTTTACTATATTTAAAGATCTTTTAGAGTGTAGCTCTCTGTGTTTTGACCAGGCCACATGTCTCCTTCCGTCACCTGAAAGTACAGAGATTTTAAAACCTTCTAGTAAACAGGGTCCCAGCTTCTCCTGGGAAAAGTCACCACTGCCATAATCCTCGCAGCCCGGACCCTCCACACATCACACATCAGACTGCAGGGACAGAGCATGAAGGTGGTAAGGAGGAACTAAGGGGGGCGAGGCTGGGCAATGTGGCTTCGATTGCTCTGTTGAGGGTGGGGCTCGATGGCGAACCTTTGGCTGCTCTGGTGGGGGGTTTATGGGGGACAAAAAGGGATTGGGCCGGGGGGTAGATCTGAGCCCAGCATTGACCCGCTCCATCATCTCCTCAGTGAATTTCAGGTGTGGGGAGGAGGGAGAAAGGGAGGGGGAGGAGGGTGATGGGGGTGATGGCCTGTCAGGGGTTTGGGGGACTGGGGAAGATCGTGGTCCCTGGTCCTGGTCCTGGTCGTTGGTGTTGTTGAGAGAGTTGGAGGCAAATAGGGACCCCTCTTCTAGCCTCAGATGTCTCTCCTTTCTGAGGCTCTTCCTGGGTGGGGGCAGATGGAGCTCCTCCTCAAGGTTTCTGCTGGGCTTTGTCTGTTGTTGGAGTACTGTTTGTTCCTCTTTATGAGATAACTCCTCGTTTATCTCAGCCTTGGCACCAAGCACAGATGGATGACGTATGGAATAAAATAAGTTGGAGGTGAACAGTTTCACCCTTGACTTGTTAAAATTAAATCCATTTTCTTTAAACAGATGCCTGCGTTCCCAAAAAATATTAAAGTTGTTGATAAAAAGCACTGAGTGGTCAGCACATGCTGATATAAGCCATTTATTCAGTGTAAACAACCTGCTGAATCTCTCGTCTCCTCCTCTGACCGGCGGTACAGGTCCACTGATGAATACAGCTGCATTCAGAGAGTTTACAGTATTTAATAATCCAGTAAAGTCCCGTTTCAGAACCTCTGACTGTTGTTTGGACACATCGTTTGACCCTGTATGCAGAACAATGTTTGTCACAGTTGGATATTCATCTGCAATTAGAAGAAGAATTCTCTCCTTCAGGTTGTTGACCATATCGTTAGGAAAGCAGAGGACTTTAGTGTTCTTAACGCACATCCTTTGTACATCCTTTACGGCAGAGTCACCCACAATCAGAGTTTCAGGCCTAGCCTTGAGCTTTCCCTGTGGCCTTTTACTTTTCAAAAGATTTTCGGACCTTACTTCGCTACTTTTAGATGGATGGTTGTCCGATAGAGATCCAGGGTCCTTTGATAGTGGAGCAAATCTGTTGTGCAGTTTCACATTCAGTTGTTTTGGAGGTTTGTTGTTAACCTTCCTATTCAAGTGTAGACGAATGGAAGCCCAAAATAAAGAGCTGGAAGACAGACAACAGCGCCAGCCGGACATAAAAATTATTAATGAGGGCTGGGGAATCAAGTTTACTCAGACCCGAGAGCAAATTGTGCACCTCATTAAAGAAAACAAGCAATAGAGTGCAGAACTAAAACAAATGACCAACCAGCTCCAAGACAAGAAAACGATGACTGATAAGATACAATGGGATCTCCAATACATGGACCGAAGGAATCAGCTCCTCCAAAGACAGCTCCATGAAGCTGTGGAAGAAAAGAAAGAAATCCTCCAACAGAAGGAAGAGCATGACAAAAAGCAAAGAGACATGCAGCACGAACTGAAGAGCATGCAGGAAAAATACCGAATGCTGAAAGAAAGCCTGGATGAAACACTGCGCCAACATAAAGACCTTCTTCAACAGAAAGAGCAACAACAAGAAAGACTGAAAGAAGGAAAACATATTGTCCAGGACTTTGAGTCTAAAAATCTATTGTTTTGTAATCAGCTGGAGGACAAAGCAACTAAAGTGGAAGAAGAAAAGGACAAGTTGGAGAAACGCTGCTCACAGATGCTCACAGGGATTTTGGTGGAATTCAATAACTTGAAGCGTGAAAACACTCAAATGCAGGCACAAAAACAACAACAAGACAAAATACGTGAAGACTTGCAGCTCACGCTCCAAGAAATCCAGACAAGAAACGAGCAGTTAGAAGACAAGCACAAAGAGGTCCAACAGAGAAATGCAGACATGCACAAGGACAAGCTGATACAGGAGGCAACATCCAAACAACTCAATGACAAGCTTGAAGAACAACAAGCAACCTTAGAAGAGGTGGAACAAAGATGTGAGAAACTTGAAAAGCAAAACACAGAAACAATCGATGAGTTGAGAAATCTCATCCTGGAGAAAAAAGCGCTCGTGGAAAAGTGAATGAAAAAAAAGAAAAAATGGTTCCACTTGTTCCGGAGGAGAGACGCTACTGCTTCCTCACCTGATGTAGCCTCGTCTTGCTCCACCTCTGTTAACCCCCCCCAACCAGTCCCGGCAGTTGACTGTCCCCTCCTGAGCCTGGTTCTGCCGGAGGTTTCTGCCCGTTTAAAGGCAGTTTTTCCTCCCCACTGTCGCCTAGTGCTTGCTCAGAGGGGATTGTTGGGATTTTCTCTCCTCTGCCTTTTTTCTTCATTTACTTGTTTAACTTTTTTCATTATTACTTCGTTTTACCTTGTTTCTTTATTTACTTGCTTGTTTAACTTTTTTTTTCAACTTATCTAAAAAATAAACCAATTGAATTTATCCTTTGAGTATTTTTCATCTCATCTTTACAGAATTTTTCCAAATAATTTTCAAACATTCAGATCTGTCTTTTATTTTCTTCTTGAAACCTCTTAAATGGTGAACTAAAAACCCCGGAATATGGTTTGAAACATTGTTTCAGCTGAAACTGGCATAACATGCTTGAGTGAGAGTGAGTGAGTGAGTGAGTGAGTGAGTGAGTGAGTGAGTGAGTGAGTGAGTGTGTGTGTGTGTGTGTGTGTGTGTGTGTGTGTCAGAGACAGGTGCCAGGGTATCACTAGTTAGGTCATCATGTTTAGGCTCATTCACTCCAAAATTATTTAGGCTAAATCTTTAAAACAGTGTCATTGCATACACATTTTCAATTCACTCCAATCGCACAAATGCAGAAATAATTATTTGCAGTATCTTATTTATTATGAGATTATGTCATGACTGATCATTTGCACCCACACCACCAAAAATGGGAGCAAATCGAGGAGATCATGTTTAATCGGTTATAAGAAAAGGTCAGAAATATAAGTGCCAACATGAGCAGTGTCCACAGAAACCTCTGAATCTCAGCTCAAAGCTCAAATAAACCATTTCTACAACCACCAAACACAGCAAAGACACCAAACAGTTAAAAGAGCAGTGACGTCACCATGAATCTGTGGTCAGGTAATATCCATATTTTGATTGATGATTTTCTGGAGTTAAATGTGAACATATTTTCAAAGGTGTTATATGCTATAAAATACTTTTAAATAAAATAATCTCTAATTAATTAGGTGTGGGAAATAAAAAAAATCTCATTTTTTATGTTTGAGTCACAGTAACTTCACTGGGCTCACATTTTACTGATTCCATTCTTTACTCGCATGTTTTAAACGCTTACAGCACTTTCACAGGTTTTTATATTCTTTTGAAAATTCATGTGAACTCAAGCTGTCAGAATTGTAATGTAAGCTTTGATAATTGTCCACATTTGTCATTTTGACGATTATCCCTTTATTTTAATGAATACAGCAAACAGAAAAAAAACTAACAAATTAACAAACGCGGCTCCTAATAAGACAAAACCTGATGATGCTGCAAAACACAGTTAAGTGAGAGGAGGCTGTAAAATGGAATAACTGAAAAAGTGGCAGTGTACAGAGGTGGCGTTCCTCACCCTCTGGGTATCCGTAGAGGTTGTCAACAAAGTTGGAGATGGTGTAGTCGAACTCCGCAGCTGAGATGCCGTCGTTGTCCTCACTGTCGTCCACAAACTTCAGCCCCTCTCCCTGGTTCACTCCTATCAGGATGTCATAGTTTAGGAACTCCCCCTGGTGGAGAAAATAAGGAAGAACATGCTGAGTGCTGGAACAGAGCCTGTGTGCATCACAAGTCTACAACAGGAAGTGCAGCTGAAACACAGCTTTGGGAATTGGCAGCATTTCATTTCCCAGTAAACAAAAAAAAACATTAGCTGTTGGCTAAAATCCCTACTATAAACTGTAAATACTACAAATATGTGCAAAGAGCTGCAAACTAATATATATACATTGCAAACAATAAATACACATTCCAAAATAAAAACACCTCTGCACATGAAGTGGAAACGTTTGCTTTTGCAGCGCTTCGCATCAACATGTATATGAGGTACTTTTGAGATTTGATCTGTGCATAGGTGCATCTTTGATGTGCAGCTCAGAGATCCACAATCCAGCACGTTTCTGTTTCTCCGACCGCCAGGCTGCTGACCCGAGGTCACGTAAGAGCTTTATTTTTTATCTAAATGTAACAGACAGTTGGTAGCTCTCCTTCCACGCATTTCATACCACACAGCAGGCAGACTTCTGGTTGGTTGACCAGAGTTTTTCAATGTCTGTCTGCATTAACACATCTCGAGAGGCATACGTGCCAAAGAGCGGAATGTAGCAGCTGCAGCACGGCACACAGAGCAAATATTTTCATGGGGTAGTATCAGAAATAAGACCTTTGAATATGTAGTCCCTTTAACTTCTTTCCTTCTATTAAACCCTTTGACAAACAGCCATCCAGTGTCCTCTGACATGTGCTCTTATCATTTGTTCCTGATGCTCAGATACAATCCTGGACTCAACATATGTGGCTATGTCTCTGTCCTTGCTATAGATATGTGTTAATGTGCAAAATAAGGTTAAAAAACTTAAGAAATAAATGCCCTCTGTTACATTTCATAGAAACCTTCATGGTGGAATGATTAAAAGCATAAGAAAAAAATAACAATGTTAAAATAAAAAATATGAACACAATGAGAGTTAGATGAAGTTTTGATTCAAGAATAAGAATAAAAAAATGAACACATGGTTCCCTGTGATGCTGCTGAACACGAGTACTTCACTTCAGAGATTTCAGTCAACACTGGTGTGACAGCGAAGGGAGTCATGGGACTACATCGTAATCTGTCCTGTGGGCCATTTAAAAGCAGATTTGCTGGCTAACCACTGCTGTCAAAGCAAAACTAAAGAAACATTGCACCTTCATTCCTTTTTCCTTACGTCCTTCTAACCTTTTCTTTGAGTCTTAACAACAAGAGTGTAAAGTTAATAGCAGTAAATGTCAAGGCTTTCTGATTCTCAGTGAGATAGAGCGAGCTAGAGGAGCAGAGAGGAATGTGTTAAATGAGGGTTAACTACCACACTGATCCCAGAACAGACCGCATGTACAAATCAAGTTCTCTCTTTAGTTCGTTTTCATCCTCCTAGTCCTCCTCATCTCCTTGTAACCCTGTTTTTATTCCTTGGGATGAAAAAGCAAAAAGGGGCCCGAATCTAATCCTGCAGGAACAATCGGTCATTGTTTGTTTTTTAAACTGCTGAGATATGAAGCGATCCTCGCTTGTTTGTCTCTAGTTAGTCTGCAGTTTTTATGTTAACACAAATGCATGAGTATTTTACTGACTCACTAACTGACACTGGCACTATCGGCGGTTTAGAGATGGCGTATGTACACAGATTGAGGAGGATCTAAGTATGACGTGGATGACAGAGGAAATCGGGCATGGCCCTCCTGTCAAAGTTCATTCCCACTTTGAGTTTTTGTTTCACAGACGGTTCAGCCTGATGTAAATTCACTGCCAGAAGAAAAATACCCTATAAATCTATTAGCAGCTATGGTTTAGGCAGCAGAGCGTAAACTAACACGTCACTTGGAGATAACTGTAGATTTTTCCTTCATGGTTTCAAATGTAAGCTGGCTGATTTGATTCATTTTTGTTTTTGTTTTAAACTGAGCAAACCTGGTCTTCTCCTAAGGACTGCTGCAGGTATCATGCAAGCATCTTAATTTAATAAAAAACCAACAACAACAAAAAAAAACCCAAAATAGAATGAAACTCATTTCCGGAGACAAATAACACTGATAGAGACATTTTTTTGTACAGATGATTGGCAAACGGAAAGTTTCTAAAGAGTCGTGCACACACAAGTAGACTACTACAACATGCTACTTAGTTAGGGGAGTTTGGGAATGACAACCAAGCGGAACAAAATTAGACCCAAACATTGTCATCGAAACAAAAACACAAAAAGCTGAGGGGAGGGAATAGAGAGGAGGAAAGCTGAGCTGGAGGCGGGGTTGCTGGAGGGAGGCGGGGAGGCAAAACTTAAACGTTTGAGTCGCATGAAAAGAGACTTAAGCCACAAGTCTACTTACAAGAGAAAACTGTCAAGAATCACAATGATTAATAAGTTTTAACACTTGGTATTTTCGGTATTTTCAAAGGCTTTTCAGAAAGTCTATGACGTGTTCAGCAGGCCATCAGACTGCTGAACACGTCATAGACACCTCTATGGGCTCAAAATGTGGTCATAAATATTTTGTACTTGTAAATCGGTTTTGTACTTGTAAAAAAGATTTGTATGTGTAAAAAAAATTTGTGCGTGCGTAAAAAAGATTTGTATGTGTAAAAAAGATTTGTGTGTGTGTAAAAAAGATTTGTGTGTGGACTTAGCCAAAAACCCCTGCAAGTTACAACTACGAATTTTGACCCTATTTTTCTTCCTTTCATCTGATTGGTCAATGTCATGTCAATCACAAATGTAACAATCCAATCAGAGAACAGATGGGTTTGGCTGTCGGAGGGGCGCTTTTTTGAACTGCAGGTCCTTGAAGGGTAATCTCTATATAAATATCCGATAGTAGTTAGGTCCCCTTACTTTCAGCAGCTGTTGAAAGGATAAAGTTGTGGTATGTCAGTGGTTAGAAATACCATTATTACTTTAGGATTAGTGTAACACAAAGTCAGGGCTGACCCAGGACCATTGCTGTGAGTCACAGTGCGCAGCATAAAAGTCCTTTCACATCGGACGCAGGCTGTGCTGCTAATGCTAATTGCTAACTAAAAGCAAAGGATCCAGAATTTGTTGCTGGCTGCTGGGCTCTGTGGGTTTTTGCAGCAGCTCTACCTGTACTAGATGCACCTGCTCCTTGTCGTTTTTATCTCTGACTTTATGTGAACTACAAGAGTTTGTGGTTTTTTTTGCTAGTTCTTCAAATGTTCAATAAAAACATGTATGCTAATTCATAAAGAAGAAAGCTTTGTAATGAAGACTGTCATTTCCAAAACACTGCCCCCCCCCCCCGGCCGGCAAACAACCACAAAATGCTTCCCCCATGAGTTAGAGCGAGGCTCCACGAAGCTTAGAAAACCCTTCTTGGACACAACAGATCTGAAAAGAAGGGATTTTATTCATTTATTTATTTATTAAGCGAGCGCTTGTTTTTCTGAGGAAGAAGCAGAGTTGGTTTGTTTCCAGCTGAAATCATCCAGGCTCAGGAATTTGAATCAATCCACATCATTTCTGCTTGAACTAGAGAACATGAGTATCGACTTACATTTGGTCTGTGAGACACATGTCATAGTGACAGTATTTGGGTTAATATGGCATTAATCACCCTGGTCGCATTTCTTCAATATCAGGCACAAAGTTCAGGAACTCGTTCTTTGCAGCCCGCGCAAGGTAGGAGGTCTCCAGAGTGGGAACCATCGGGAAGTTTTCATAGTCTGAGCAGGAGGGACTGGAGGCACGTGAGCTGTTCTTAGGGGTCCTTTAACACAAATCACACCAAGTTAGAATCAAATAGATAACCTGTCAATAACCGTTTGCAGATCGAGGTCAATGTTCCTAAAAATATGTTTACTTCTGGCCCATTGAGCCTCAGCGGGAGTCCGACAGAGAGGGGCAGGTAGAGGAAGGGGTGAGGGTGGCACTGCTGAAGCTCGTCACGGATGGATCATGTCCGGTCGGTGAGATGAGAGAAAGCTGAAGTGAAACAACAGCAGGACGAGGTAGACGTCAATATAGGAACTCCCTGATGTGACACAGAAAGGCTATTTTTTTTAATTTATTTGTATTATTTCTCACCTTGCAGTCACTGATGCTGTTCACCAGCTGGTTGTATTCACTATTGAAGGTGTGTGTCAGAAGGCGCAGGCACTACAACACAACAGGAACAAGACCGATCAGCTCCAAGCAGAGAAGGCAGCAACAAGAACGCCCACTAAGCCGACGTTTTTCTCACCTTGGTGGCCAGCTCCTTCTCACGATCCACCAGCTCTCGATGTCGGCGGAATCGTAGCCGCTGCTCTCGCTCGGCCTGATGGCGCTTTCAAAGGTGGTGCTGGAGATCTGCGAGGAGACGGAGGTGGACGTGGACAGAGTGCTGGAGCTCACGCTGGGGGACAGAGACTCACTCAGGGACTTGGTGGTGGGAGCTGTTCCCACGGGAGCCGCCTCTCCCAGAAGGTGACGGGTCTTTTCCACCTGGAAAAAAGATGGGGGCGAATGTGAGGTGGAGAGAAGAGGGGAGGGTTAAACTTTTTAGAATAGCACTTTGGTCTTCGAGTTGAAAAGTCATTTTTCCCTCTACGATATTAAACAGAGATTTATTTCTTTATGAATCTTTTAAGGCCCCACCTCCTGCAGCTGCTCCATCTTCTCTAGCTCCCACTGGTGCTCTAGGATGAGGATATCTCCTCTGGGCCTCCAGCCAGCGAGGCTCTCCTCTCCACGCACGTAAGCCACTGATGTGTCCAGGAGCTTCCTCCTCCTCCTCTGCATCCCTGCTCAGGACATGAGCCCTCATGTTTCATGGCCGCTCACCTGGGCTTCCAGTGTCAGACGTCTTACACAAGCTCAGCTCGTAGATCCCAGTCACTCGGTTGCTATAATGAAGCAGAAGTTATGAAGAAGGAAACTTTGTAACAGGGCAGATATCTTTGATTGTGAAACAGAGATGGCCACAGTACAGCAGCCCAGATTTACCAGTCAGGAGTTTTGGAGTATCCAGTCCCAAAGAGGTTCTTGAGAGAACGGGGTGGGGAAATCTTGGCGTCTCGGGAGTAAAAGACCGTGCAGTTTGGTGATAATGGCAGGCTGGATGCAATGATCCAACTGCAGAGAGGCGATAAAGGGTGTGTGTTAGACACGATGACATCAAGAGACTTAAAAACACGTACAAACAGGTACAACACGGCGGAGCAGCGGCTGACAAAGCAAAGGAAAGGAACCCAGGGCAGCACAGAGTTGGGCACGAGGGATTTTACAGCTGAGGGGGAAAACACTGATCTGGAAACGTCTGAGTGTTACAGAGGATATACATAGCACTGTGGTTCAGTGTCACACAATCACAAACAAATACAGAAAAGTACTAAAAAGGGTGTTGCCTCCAAAGATCGCTTTTACTGGTTTGGAGCTTAGGAGGCTTAATAACGACAGGCATGAATGAAGACAGATCAGAACAGCTGTTTTATCACAGCATCCAGTACCAACACAATCTGAATCGCAGCTGAATGTCTAAAATATCAAATGTCATTTTTTGGTCCATCAGCTACAGCATGAACTGCTTAAAGTGAGAAGCAGCCTAAAGCCCGACAGATTCATCTTTCCAGACTGAAAATATCTCAGAGTGAACCAAGTGTTGCGTTTTCAGTGTGATCTCACAAAGTCAAATCCCTTTAATGATGTTCTGTCCTGTCTTCCTCTATCAAAAGCACACAAACACTATAAAACATTGTTTCTGTGCTTTGGGGTTTTTGTTTTCTGTAGGCTGCTCACCTACAACCACCTCATGAACATCTTTCCAATGGAGCTCGCTGCCCTTCTCGTGGATGAGGGTCACTCTGATCCTCCGCTGGATCTCCTGCAGCAAACATAACAGGAGCTCAGGATCACAGTGAGCACAGCTAGAGCAACATTACACTTTAAAAGAAGATATTCAACTGTGTACAAAGGAAGCAGTTACCACTGTGTGAGTAGCTCAAGTAGTAGCTCGTGGCTCAAGAGTTGGGAGTTCGCCTTGTAATCGGAAGGTTGCCGGTTCGAGCCCCGGCTTGGACAGTCCCGGTCGTTGTGTCCTTGGGCAAGACACTTCACCCGTTGCCTACTGGGGGTGGTCAGAGGGCCCGGTGGCGCCAGTGTCCGGCAGCCTCGCCTCTGTCAGTGCGCCCCAGGGTGGCTGTGGCTACATTGTAGCTTGCCATCACCAGTGTGTGAATGGGTGGACGACAGGTTGTGTAAAGCGCTTTGGGGTCCTTAGGGACTAGAAAAGCGCTATACAAATACAGGCCATTTACCATTTACCATTAATAAGAAAACAACATGTGCAGCAGGTAGGTACCATGACAGGGCAGGCCTCCACTGTGATCCACGATGGCTGGGATGTACCTGTGCATGGAGGGAGGAGGTGACACAACATCCCAACTTATAATATTCTTCCTGGAGATAATTTTTATGGTTCCTTTAAAGCTTGTGCGTGAATATAACACTCATCACACACATTTGGTGATGGTGTTCAACTTGGTGGCTGCAACTGGCGCACACACGCACACACACACACACACACACACAAGCTCAATGTTATCAAGCTGGAATTTGTCTGAATTTAAGAGAAGATGAATAAAGGTGAGGAGTATTTTCTACATGCTTTGGGTGACTAAATGGAGGATGGATAGGTGATGTGAAAACACTACTGACCCTTTATACTGAGCCAATAGCTCACACACTTCTATTAAATCTGTCTAAAGAGCCAGTAATCACAGAGGATAGATACTGGAAACAAACTGAAATGTTAGGAGGAACTAAATCACACATTACAACACCAGTGGCAGCACCCTGCTGTCTCACACATCGGGATCACGGTCCTGTTGAAATGGGCTAATCGCTAAAGCTCACAGTTGCATTCGTCTATACTCAATATGATCGAGAGGAATATTATTACACTTGAAAACTGCTCTATTCACGTCTTCTTTTGCTGTGAATGATATGTCAGCAAGGTGCAGCACTCATAACCACAGCAGAGCTTTACCGTGCTACCGCCTGCAGACACAGAGCACTATAAGAGCACAGCACGACTCTAATCACTACAGCACCAGCATCAAATGTCTGGCTCATTAGCTACAACAGAGTCCACTGTACCAACCATGATGCTTGGGGACAGTTAGCACAGGGTCACTGGCCACTGGGAGGAAGGGGAAGTGAGAGAGCTGGTCAGCCTCGTCCTCCAGACTGGCCACAGCAGAGGACGCCAGGGAGTTGGCGTGCTCGGACAGCGTGTCCAGCACTTTGCCGTTCACATAGCCGCTCACAAGCTAGCGGATCAACTCTATCTTACGGGTATAGTCTGGATGTGCGATATTGATGAACGGTGAGAGAGATGGAAGGAGAAAAGAAGAGGAAGGAGGACAGAGTTGGGTAAGAGGATTATATAAATAAGAGATACATACATACATATCCAAAGGAGGTGAGAAATGACAAGGGAAAAAAAGTGGAAGGTCACATGAGGCATGCTTATGTAACAAAAAATCAACATAAAATTATTGATGGCAAAGAACACATTGAAGTGACATGGAAACACTCGCCTGGTTTGGACAGAGGCATGGGAATAGGATAGTACTTCCTGGATGCTGTTGGAGGACTCTTGACATAATAAAAATACCTTTTATCTATATATGCATATAGAATTAGCCAATGTGATTAGAATACAATCGTTTACAAAATCTGCTGCATTAAATATGAATTATCACTGCACGACTGGATCTGCTGTTTGACCCCCACCAACCTGGTCCCGTCCTGATATTCTAACTCTGTAATATGCAACTTCTGTCAGTGTCCTGATACTGGGAACTGAATTTCCCGGAGGAACCACCTGAGAGATTAATAAAGTTCTATCTAATCTACATCGACAACAGAAAAAGAAAATCTGCTGCTTGCAACAGCATTGTGTTAGAAGCATTTTTACTGGAGTGAATGCATTTAACTGTACTTGCATCATCTGTTAAAAGTACTTATATATTGCAATAAGACTGCAAAAAGCAAAGGGGACTGAATTCTATAGTATGTGGTATGTGTATAAGGTGACACATGTATGCAGTTTCCTGCCATAATGTAAACTTGGAATCATCACATATCTACAGGTATTTGTACTGAATGGAATGAGCTGTGGTGATTAAAAGCATTAGCAAAAGCATACTTACTAGTAGTGGCCTTTTCTTCTTAGGTCTGGATCTCGATGCCTCTGGGACTGAAGATCACAGCCAAGTCACCAGTTTCATAAACAATAAACAAACAAAAAGCAAATAAACAAAACACTTTCAGAGATCGCACAACTTTGGTTTTCATCTTCATATGATAATGTTCCTTGAATCAAATCTACCATACACACTCTACTACAGTGTATCAAACTAGTCTAAATACTTCCACAAACAATGACATACCCATCTTTGTCTTTTTGTGGCTTTCACCAAAAACTCTCCCCCTGCTGGATCCTGTGTTGACGTACGTGATTTTGGGAGAAAAACAAAAACAAAATCATTTTAAATGGTTACATTAAATGTAATAATATCAACATTCAATAGATTTGACTGTACATGTATCAAGTGGTGTAAAATACATGTTCCTTGATCCTTGGTCAGGGAACATAAATTACTGTTGTTTCAGCCATCAGGTACTCCTCTAAAATTCAGCCTGGACTCCAAATATAAAGCATACAATACATACAAACATACAAATTACCTTTGCTGGTCTTGTTGCCTGCGTGCTCCACTTGCCCCTCTGAAGTGCTCAGTGGGTCATCCTGTCCCTTGTTGAGCTCAATCTTCTCCATCACATTCCTCACTTCCTCCACCTGCGTGGTCCTCCCCTCCCGTGCCTCCATAATCGTTGCCTCCTCCTGGTTGTTGATCATTCAAGTTAGTTTACACAATGGGTCAAACTTTTAACTTTATCCTGCTTTACGCCTCCTGGTTTGTAGCAGACTAAGCCTGGCAGGAACAGGAAACAAGTGAAAGAAAACTGGCGAGCATCCTGGAAGGAAAACTTAATCGGACATAACAAGTTAAAACAGTTTGCAAGTTTCAAGCCAAACTGCTGAATCTACCGTCCAGCTTCTCCTTGATAGCGTGACTCTGTGTTGTTCTCCTTCATTCTTCTGTCTCTGTCTGTCAAATCTCAGCGTATTATAAACCAACTGTTGTCACCCTCTGCTGGTCAGTGTGCTGGCTGTTTTCTCGGGAATCTCAACCACAAGAAAGTTTATGCGAACGAAGCTAAAAAACCTGTGACAGTTTGTGAAACGTCATTAGCAGCAGTGAAATAAGATTCCAAAAGTTAGTGAAATGATAGAGGCTGTCTTATGCTGGAAAAATGCTTCTAGCACAAAGTGGCCCAATAAACTGAATTTTTTAATACAGAAATACATCTAATGATAAAAAGACAAGCAGAGAATTCATTGTCTATTTTCAGTTGCAGAGCTGGGATGCTCGTCTCCTCATGGAGCGCTTTCGAGCTGTGAAGTGTCCAGATATCAGCGCTCACCTGGCTGGTACCAAGAAGGTTCAGCAAGTGCTCCCCAGACCTGGAGTCCTGGACAGATTCTTCCCAGACCAGCCTCAAGCTGTGCAGCAGATCCGAGCGACATTGGCTGACCTCTACACTCTAGACATGGTGAGAAAAAGGGCACGGTTTTTTCATTGTTTGGAAAATTTGGCATTAGATAATCCTCACCTGGGTGTTGCTGTTCAGTGTAAGCAATATTGTTTGCATTTTATTCCTCTGATTTATTTCTCTGTGGTTGCGCTCGTCTACAGGGTCCAGAGAGGGACAAAACAGTATCAGTGGCCTTGTCAGCAGCAGAACGGTTTGTCTTGGAGTCTCAGCGAGAAGGAGGAGGTACAGCGGGGGGATAGAAGCATCTTTAAAAATGTTGAAAACTTCTGTTTATTGCTCACCATTTGTTAAACTAGGGAAGTTTAAGCAGTGCATGAGTGGATCTGCACACACATGCAGCATTTTCTTGCATTCCATGTATGAGCTAGCCTCAGTCAAAACAGTGACGACACATACATGACTGCCTGCTGTTTTGCATTACTGTATATCTACTGTGATTCATGCATGCTGTACTGTGACTGAGATAATAGTGTATATGAGACACACTTGACAACAACATTGATCAGGATGTGAAAAAGCTACCAGATACAAGTTGTCAGCAGGGCCCTATTTCAGGAAGCCGGTTTAGAGCTAAATCTGAGTAAGTATACCCTGAGTTAACGAAAACTCTGGGTTTTCGGTTTCACAAAGCGAGTTTAGATTAATTCTGAGCGAGTTACTATGACAACACACTCCGTGAAGCTAACCTGCCCCCTAGCAGGTTTACTTCAACTAACCCTAACTTTCTCCGCCTCTTTGTCGGAAACCTGACTGTAGGAAGTGTCAGACATGACGTGCTCCTTCCTTGAAGAGCCAGTAGATGTTGAAGCCCAAATTCTCCGCAGAGCTCTCCGCCGGGAGAGAGTGATTAGAGCGCGTTTGGACATTTTATCATTTCCTGATGATTTCCTGTGTGAACGTTACCGTTTTTCAGCACAATCTATAATTTATTTGAATAACATCCTCAGGCCTAATATTGCTCATGTGACACATCGTGGACATCCTCTCAGTTCTGTACATATTATTCGTATTGCACTTCGGTTTTTTGCAAACGGGAGCTTTCTGTATAATATTGGTGACGCTGAGCACGTTTCCAAGGCTACCGTCTGTCGGGCAGTCAGGAATGTTACAGTTGCACTGAAACGTCTCCTGTACTCGTTTGTGATGTTCCCCGGTCATAGACCCACAAGATTTATCAAAGAGGGATGCCACAAAATTGCAGGTATCAGGATGAACAAAACTTAATTCATGATGTGGTGATATTTGAACTACTACTTAAATTTTACATTTATTCTCACGGTTCCCAGGCGTGATTGGCTGTATAGATGGCACTCACATTCCAATCATTGCTCCTTCAGTAAATGAAGGAGACTATGTGAACAGGAAGTCTTTCCACAGCATTAATGTACAGGTACATAGTTCCCTGTAGCATTTCAAACTAACAAATTATTTCATTATAGTAATGGATGCTAATTTGTGTTCTCTGCACTGTGAAGATCATATGTGATGCTGCCAACATTATCACAAATGTGGAAGCCAACTGCTCAGCCTCTGTGAGTGGTGGTGGTGGAGGACCCCCACCTGTTTTTCAGGCCTCCGCTTTTTTTCTGTTGGCTATAACGGGTCACATTTGAGCATACAGAGTAAGCAAATATGTACTTGTAATGTGCTCAGATAATTTCAATAAGTGCTTACAGAGGGGAAATTAATGTAGCCTCTAACTGCAATTGATTTATAGGACAAACAGACCAAGCACTATGGCTCATAATACAATTACACCTTACCTGTTTGGACTATATTTTTATATTTCATTTTTACTTGCTGCCAGGAACGTTTGGGGCCTGTTGGGTTGCACCTGCGCTCAAATCACATCACAAAATCAAATGTATGAAATAAAAAATAAAATAAAATATAATAAAATAACGTGTTAAATGGGTGGAAATCCCTAGATCAATGTTTAAATTAACACTCACGCATTGACTCTGTCGGCCATGTTTTGCCATGCATGCTCCCTTTCTTTTGCAGCTGAGGCTGTGTTACTTTTTTTCCGCAAAATTTGCATGTTATCGCCCACCCCCGTGACATCACGCTCCAAAGCCCTATACTGCCATCAGAATTTCGGCCTCAAGCGCTGTAAGATACATTGACCGCACCTTCTTTCCCTCCGTCTCCATGGTGACTCGCTTAATCTGTGCTCCACTAATCAGGGCTTTATGTATCCTCGTGCGCGCGCTTAACTTGGGGTTAAAGCAACTCCACGTTGATTGAACTAATTGTTATCAGCCTTTCTGAAACCGAATATTCCGAGTTGGACAGTTCGGGGTTACTCAACCCTGCGTATCGTTTTTCACTCTGAGTTTTCTAAACCGGCTTCCTGAAATAGGGCCCAGGTTATGGCTGACTAACCACCCTGCCTTACATCACTCTGGGTTAATACTGTAAAAAGCAATCATTAGTTTGTAATATCAGATCATTTGTTTTGATAAATACATAGTCCAGTATCAGGGTTCATATGAGCTATTTTAGCAGTAATTTTACACCTCCACTATGATAGTATTTAGCTGTTAATCATGTTAGCAAGGAAGCTCGGGTTTGTAATTCATTCATAATTTAGCCACGCTGCATGAATTTGGATGATACGATTTTTGAAAATGGCAGTTTCATTTATGGGGCGTTTATAAAATCGTATTTCTTAGGCTGGCTTTTAAGGAAGGAGAAAAGGTATGTATCAGTTGGCTGGGAAGAAAGATGGAGGTGGAAAGGATGTGCGAGCTATGGGACAAAGTTGCTGAGACTAGGTTAAAAAGAGGTGAGGATCAGTGAGCAGGAGTGTGGCTTTGTGCTGAAAAGAGCACAACAGATTGTCTGGAGAGAAGGTGAAGGAAAGTCAGCTGAAGCAAGACAGTTTGTGGAGTTTGTGTCGGACTGTATGTTATGCTGGGAGCCTGGGGATTAGTGGACTTTGATTCCAAGTTAATACTAGTTAGTGTTTCTCACTGGTTTTTGGGTGGTGGAGTAAAAGGGATTGGTTGGTGGCTGTTTCTAATGTTAGCCTTTTCTTGGTTTTCTTACAGGCAGGGTAAAGACATGGTGATGAATGAGTGTGTGGACCGTCTGCTGAGGACCAAGAGCTCAGGACAGTCAGACGGGGGCGTCGCAGCAAGAGTCACCATGCTCCACAATCCTCTGCTGTTCTGAGATGTCACACTCCTGCCTGCACATACAAACCACAGTGAAGTCAAAGTTCCACCTGCGCCTCAACCTGTTCTTGCAAAAGCATGAAAACTGACAGAGGTGAGACAGCAGAAAAGTTTTTGTTTATTTTTTTTTTACTAAGTTAAGGAATTAAGTTAAGAAGAGTGATTAAATAAATTGTTTCTTGCATTTTTGGTTTAATGATTGTGTTTAGGATTATTTCAGAAACATGTTTAGAGGATCTTTGTAAGCCTGTATTTACTTTGAAAGAAGGGAAGCACTTCTTCATTCTACAGAAAAGGTGACACATTACAGATGAGTTCATAAAAAGTGTCACTGTCACTCTTTCAGGGCTCTGTCACTTTTTCTTTTTTACTGGAACAGCATGGTAAAGTAGGCCTAGGCTGCCATCTTGTGGCAGTGTGTTGTTACTACAACATATGAAATTGTGTTTCTATTGGAAATATAATTCAGCACCACCGAGCCGCTCTCTCAGTTACAAACTGAACCTGTTTTTTAGACATAAATTACTAAGTACAGTGAAGCTTTTGGTTTTGTAAAAGTGTTTCTTATTCTAAATGCATGTTGATTTTTATAAGGGTGAAGAGCAGTTAGCAGTGCATTCACGGACATCTTTAAACTATTAAACGAAGAATCTTTGGTCATGATGTCATGAACTAGAAACGTGAGCTCCAGGTGAGACTGCACAGAAGAACAAGTGTCCTTAAACTGCATCAACTGATGACTTCTTACAATTTTATTCTACTGTGTGTTTTTATCATTGAACGTTTCTGTCTTTGTGTACATTTAACGCAGACACTAAAGCTGTGCCAGAATGTCATGCTGAAGAGAAGGATTCTTTTAAAATGCATGGGGGAGCAAGCGAGTCAGATACCAAGGGCACAAAGATGAAGCAGGTCTGATCGGAAACCGTTTATTTCCAGGCCAGGGAGCACAAATAAAAACACCCTTAAAAAACGTACACAATAAAATGTTATCAATAACTAAAATCCCCCAGGAATAAACAAACCCGATTCTAAAACTAGTAAAAATACAATTTTCTATGTTTACTAAAATCCCCTGGTCTAATTATGCCACATGTTTATTATGGGTCCACCAGCAGGCCAGGAATTCCTTTTTTAGAGCGGAGTCAACGCCAGCCTCGTCCCCGGCAGAGGAGGAGAAGCCTCCAATCCTCCTCTTGTCCCTTCACTGGGTCCATCGCATCCCAGCCCAGCTCGCGTTCTGCATCGGAGTCCGTCATGCGATGCCACCACGGCTGCTCTCGCGTCAGGGCCCTGTAAAATAACAAACAGGGGCCAGAACGGTCTGAGATCATGGTGGTAGGCTTGTGATGGACACACTTTTCATCCCTGGAAGACCAACATGCAAGATAAATACAAAGTTCCACTGTGTGACATACATATGCTAACACAAGCTACTGTAACTTAGAGAAGCTCAGCGAGAAGAGTGAGAATGTTCAAAAATACAGCCGCATCAACAACATGAACAAATATATTACCAGGTCACAATTACAGTGAGTCCGCAAAACGTTCAGCTTCAGTAGGAGACTTGAACGTGTTAGTGATGCTGTTGTGAACTACCCGAAGCTGGGCCGGGTAGTGCAGACTGCACGTCGCTCCGGAGGCGCTAAGCTTTTTCCTGACCGTATTGAAGGCCATCCGCTGCGCAAGGACCTAGTCGGGGAAGATGGACAGATTCTCTCCATCGCAGCTCAACGGTGCACGTTGGCGTGCCAGACGCAGGACATGCCACACGTCTTTGTCATGATGCAACTTGGCTATGATAGCCCTCGGTCGCTGGCCAGCCGTTGGTTTTGGTCTAAGGGTGCGGTGTGCCCTCTCCACTTTTATCGGCTTAATAAAGTTGTCTTTCCCCAACACATCCAGCAGCAGGGATGAAACAAAGTCCGCCCTTACCGCCCTCAGCACCTTCCTTCACTCCAACAATCCTAATGTTGGCCCGACGCGAGCGCGCCTCCATCTGGCCTAGCTTGCCACGCAGGTTATCGGTGGCCGCCATTAGTTTCTTGCATGTAGCTTCCAGCATACAAACACGGCAGTCCAATGTAGTAAGCGACTCATCGATAACATCTAGACGTTGTTCGGATGACCGGATATCTGCCTGGAGCTTAGACAGAATAGACTCAATTGTGTCAAGGCGGGTCTCCATAGAAGTTTTTAGGCTAGCGATAGCTGCTAATATGGCGTCGGTGCTCGCAGAATTTTCAGCTACTGCTTTCTGGCAGTGTGTTGCGTCTTTTTAGGCGGCATGTCGTCCAGTATTTATCGTAGTCGATGCAAGGCAGTAGTGCTGTTGACCAGTTAAGTAAAGATGCAGGGTGTCGCGTTAAATTGTTGGAAAATAAGAAGAAAAGTGCGGAGCTGAGAAGAGTGCGTCCTACTCCATCAGTGTACACGAGCGCCCCCATGAAGTTTAACTTTTAAAACACTAACCGAGGCCTGTAGTGTATATGGTTTTTCGTCGTTTCTCTGAGCATCGTATCGCCTGATCTTGGGAATTTCTCAGGACATCCACCTCTGGGAAGACAGGCAGCGGTCTTAAATGTTGTCGCTGTAGATCTGGATGTCAAATTGTTTGGAAATTACTTTATAACACTTTCGAGGTAGAGAGGCAGCGATAGTTGTGTCTGATATCTCCGGCGCACACCTGAATGCTCCAGACAAGCAAAGACTTTGCTTTTATAGAGCTCACTCTTACTGATAATCAGTTTGATTTGATTAGCAGCACCTGGCTGTTACTTACCCTCTGATACTCTATAGAAGCACTAAGTAAATAATGACATGGTGTAATATGTCATGTGTCATTCTTGATCTGAAGTTTTATTTACCTAATTTTAAGTCCTGATGAGGACCGGACACCTTCCCATCATGTTGTGTGTACCTCGATTGCTTTGCAGAGATGTCCAAAATGCACTGAAGCATCAAATTTGTGGGTCGATGATGCCAATTTGTGTGAGTAACTGGCCTAGCTGTGAGTCTATCTCGACCTGATGTGGATGGTTTCGCTGAGGTGGAAGAGTATTTGTTGACTGGACTATGTGACAGCTTAATGCAGCGCTTATATATCTCCTGGTGACATAAGAGAAAGAAAGTTAGCAATAGAAAAGAAGGGGAGGCAAGAGGTTTGTAATTAGAGCTGTGTATTCATGTTTTACTTTTAAAGTATAGAAGGATTCTGTGGCGTCTCTAGGACGCCTCTTTTCTCCACCCTGTTCTCCCTACATTACCTCCAGGTTCATCGTACCAGGCTCAGCTGTGCTCATGCACCACATCACTTCCTCATAAAGTGTTCATCATTCAAGATGCCTCAATGTCAACAGGTCGGGTTAAAAACAAAAAGCATGTCGCTGATTGTGATCCCGTTCTTGTGATCATCTCTCTGCTGTCCACGGCAGGCTGCGTGCCTGAGGTGTTCACTGTTTCAGGCAACCTGTCAAACCTCATGTCAAGGCTGCATCATCATTCTTATGTTCCTGCATGTGCAAACAGATGACTCATTGAAGCGCTGCATGGCAGTGTCTCTATACACTGGTTACTTGCTGTACCCGGGATACAGTGAATATGCCATACTAAAATACATAACGGAGACTCAAGGAGAACTCCCAGAGGAAATGTTAAACTATGGGCAAAAGACTGCAAAGTATTTCTGCAGGGAGTTCAATTCCGACAACATCTACCACTGGAAACTCAAGACAACTGAACAATATTTCCAGGAGTTTGGGATTGAGTTTGTTGACAAAAGAGTTAAAAAAAATTGAAGTCTCTGGATGAACTCTTATATACCGAGATCATTGAAGATGAGGATTATGCAGATGCAACTGCAAAAAGGTGTGATATCCTGATGTTTGTAGAAATGGTAAAGCACTTGCTTCACCTCAATCCCCAAAATAGAATGACACCCAATCAGGTCCTTGAGCATGCCTTTTCAAAACTGAGCCACCTTGCATGGATACGCCAGAGTAGCTCCTATGTTGAGTCCTGCTATGAGCACATCAACTACTTAAGGACAAAGAAGAAAGAGACGCCAGGACAGAGTCTCCATACCAGCAGGACAGAGTCTGCACACAAGCCCACCTCTGACACCAGACAATCTGCTCAAAGGAACTTCCCTCCCTCTGCAGCAGAGAGAAAAACACTAGTGATCCCCCACAGCCAAAACGGTTCTCCCCATTCAACTCAGAGGAACAGCCACAATTTAGTCAGGTGCTAATACATAAAACAGCAGGAAACTGTTCCAGTCAGAGTGAAAATTCTGAGACAATTCCAAAGAAAGCACAGTGTAAAAGAAAGCATCTGCAGGAAAATGAAAAGGATACGAGTGACCCAGATCTTAAAAGAAAAAAGACTAATTGGAAAGATGTGCGCAGAGAAACACTGTACCAACATGAAAGGTCAGATCATGACCAGCAGAAATGCCACGATTCTATGGCTCCATCCTGCGCAACCACTAGCTACAGGACACAAAATTCCATCTTGCCAATTAAGAGGAAGCCAGATGAAAACATCTTTGCGACATCAAATAAGAGGGCCAGAACCAACTGCGAAAACGGCAAGAGCCAAACCTTTAACCACAGCTGGGCCGAGGACCACCGCTAGAGAATTATTTTTTTGAAATAAAAACGAAGACATCTACATCAGAAAGCAAAATAAATAAATGAATAAATAAACAAAAGTCTCTTTCAGATTTTTTTGTTTAGATTTGTTTTCTGGAGATTTTAAGGAATTACTGAATTGTGTACACTGATGCTTTAAAGCCAAAGCAGTTCATAATGATTGGCCATGCTTGCCTTAAACTCACAGGGAGATTACAAATATATGATCTAAAGCCAACATATTATTATTTTTACACACAAGTCAGATTTTTGCTGTTATTTGACATGTTTCCATTAAAATAGGTTCAAAAGAATTGCACAGATTCTGAAACCAATATGCTTGAATACATGTGACTACTTGCTTTAAAAGTCTAACATTTCAGCCTGTAAACTCTACCATATGATAAGGCAGTAAACAAGTGTACATATAATGAACTATATACTTTTGTTTACCTCATCATAATACGTTTTATTTTTATTTTTGAGTTCTTTTCACAAAAAGACATCTTGGTATTTAGGATAAGTGTCTATGAAGAGGCAGGTAGCAGCACTAAAAAAATAATTTATTTAACATTTATTTTATTGCAACGCCTCACCTGTTTGATTTTTTTTCCTTTCATTTGAAAACACAAATGTCTGTCCTGCTCTATATAAACTGCACAGAACCTTCAAGCAATATGTTGGCAGCAGCCCTTCACTTAAAAAGCTAGAAAAGTATCATGATACACAGTCATGGACAGAAGGTTTTGGCAGTAGCACAAATGTTGTGTTTCATACAAACTTCACTGATTCTGTTTTTATTAACATGATTAACATGATCTACAGAAGAACCCACATTAGCGTGTCATAACTTTCAAAGACTTTTAATGGCAATTAAAAATCAAATATATGTGCATTATGTTGTTGGCCATTGTTCTCGATAACTTGTGCTGGATGTCAGCTTCTTCTGTAAATCCGGACTGATGATCGTGATGGGCCGCCTTATCGGGGCTGAAAGTTGATGACAACCTGTGGGCCGGAAATCCCATCACTAGCCACCGTAAATATACTTTTATTTATTCACTCCACATGAAACGTAATAAATAAATCATAAAATACATAAATCAACTATTCACATTTCAACTTTTAACTATTTAAATTTTCAGCTTTTTCCTTTTACAAATTTAAAGTGAAACAACACAAAACACTGCAAACCACAAATATAAATATATATATATATAAATAAATATAAATTATAATGTGAAAACAAAAAGAACATGCACATTCTCTGTCATATAGACCTGCATGAATAAACTTTCTGAATCCTTTATCATCTGCAACTGAAAATAGTTGTGGATGATTACTATCCGATTGTTAAGTGATGACGTGACGAATCCTACTTCTGGGCCTAAAGTAGTCTGCGTTTAATATGGCTTTTGTGTTGTTAACATGTTTAATGTTATGTATTTTCTTCTATTTAATCTCAAAAAGCTCCTAAAACAGTCAGTGATCACTGTTGACCTCCCTTGGCTTTTATTACTGCTAATCATTTATTTAAGCTCAGTTTTTAAAACCTTAGGATGTAACTACAGCCCAGCCCATGCAGCAGTATATGAATGACTAAGCTCATATTGTGGATGGATTATCTCAGTTGTTCTCCTGGCTGAAGTTTGGTCCTTTTACAGCATCCTGCCATGCGATTACATTTGTTCCTGACCACCGAGAACACTCATGTTAACTTTTATCGAGAGGAAAAAAAGTTAGCTTGTTTATGTCTGTGAAGGTTCTCAGTCATCCAGGTCATCGTAGTCAAAGGAGCTTGCAAAGAAAAGCGTCTGGACTTCTTTAGCTTGTTTATATTATGCTAACATAGCTGTGTCGCTAGTGGTCACGTAGCACATCATTATATACCAGCTAGCCCAACTTCAGTAACTCTACAAACGTCACTGCTGTTTAGTTTACTGTCTTCATTTATGTTGGAAGTGATAACAGAGCTGTATGTTTTAATTTGTTTCCAAAACCCCGCAGTTAGGACATGCAATATTGTATTTAGATAGAAGCTAGCGAGCTAACTCCACAAACGTCACTGCTGTTTAGTTTACTGTCTTCATTTATGTTGGAAGTGATAACAGAGCTGTATGTTTTAATTTGTTTCCAAAACCCCGCAGTCAGGACATGCAATATTGTATTTAGATAGAAGCTAGCGAGCTAACTCCACAAACGTCACTGCTGTTTAGTTTACTGTCTTCATTTATGTTGGAAGTGATAACAGAGCTGTATGTTTTAATTTGTTTCCAAAACCCCGCAGTCAGGACATGCAATATTGTATTTAGATAGAAGCTAGCGAGCTAACTCCCTGCTAACTTCTAACTCCGTTAAATGTCATAAATTCCGTTTTCATGGATGCCTGGATGTTAAACTCAATTGTTACACCTGGTAGAGCAGAACGCTGATCATTTTATTAAAGATGAAAGACTTTAGACAGTTTTTCAACTCTCAGTAATGCCATAGTGATCGTTTGATATATGGACCTGCAGCGGAGTTTAGGTCCAGACACGGCTAGTGACATCAGACTGAACAACCGGATACCTTTCTAATGTGACGTTGGTGTCCCTGGCTCTTTCTCTCTCTCTCCCTCCCGCTCTGTTCCTGTGCTACTGATTTTAACTACCGCCCCTCCCCCCTCTGCCCAGCGCAAAGCAAGGCTCGCATGCTGAGTGAAGCGGGAAAAAAGTGCGAGAGAGAGGGTGAGAGAAAGAAAAAAACAAAACAAAAAAAAAATCGGCTCGCGATAAGGAGCCGGCTCGCGTCGTTCGTTCGCAACTGACCCATCACTAACGGTGGCCCCTAGAGACAAAGCACGTACAAACTTCAAATCACGTACAAACCCTGAAGCACGTACAAACTCCAAAACACATAAAAAACACGTAAAAACATGTAAAAACTCCAAAACACGTACAAACTCCGAAGCACGTACAAACTCAGAAGCACATAAAAACTCAAAACACAACAGAAGTGCTCCAGGATGCTGTTTTGGAAGTTCAGTTCATGCTAGAAATGTGTTTTGGAGTTCGTACGTGTTTTGTCTCCAAGAGCCACCGCATATATTTATATATAAACATATATAAATAAAACCACTTTTTTTTTTTACATTAGTAATTCCTTTTGTGCATAATTTTATATTATTGTTAATAATAAATAAATTAAAGCAACAAAACAACCTGAAGAGCCGGTTCGGAGCCGAAAGAGCCGGTTCTCTAAAAAGAGAATACTAATACCTACAATATCAGAGCTGCTTCTAACTGCAATGGCCAGAGGCTCCATAGCTAGAGCAAAGAGCAGTGGAGATAAACAGCAACCCTGCCTAGTCCCCCGGTGAAGTAGAAACGGATGTGATCTATCAAAATTTGTACCGATGATCTTGGCCGTGCATAAAGCATACGTACCAAAGTTGTAAAATTACTACCAAAGCCAAATTTCTCAAGTGTAGCAAACAGGTATTTCCACTCAATTTGATCGAAAGCTTGTTGGGAATCTAATGAAATAACAGCTGAATTTGGAGGATTTGTTCCATACAGTACATTCAATAGACAACGGGTATTAGAGAAAGCAAATCTGTCTGGAATAAAACCAGTTTGATCGTGTTGAATTAAAGTGCCCAAAAATTTATTAAGGCGTGAAGACAAGACTTTTGGAATGATTTTTTGATCACAGTTTAATAAACTAAGTGGGCGATATGAAGTCACATTGGTGGGGTCTCTGTCCTTTGTAGAATAAGGAGGGGATGTTTTTCTCATTATCATTTAATATTTTAATATGTCATTAGTATTTCATTAGAAGTATATAACCAGCTTTGCATTAAGCATAAATTGAAGTTTTTGATCTTACATTATTCTTTGCATTACAGTGATGGTGATAACTTTAATCTGATCTTTCTTACAGGTACCAGAATAATAACATGATTTTCCATTGCAGATGTAACCATGATCATTCCATACACATTGCAGTTTGTTGCTCATTCTAGAGTTGTGCTCAAGGTAATTAAAGGTTAAAAGCTACAGCCAGCGTGAGTCTGGCTGATCTATGGAGGGCAAAGGCTTTGAGCTTGGAAGGCCGCACGCGCTTACACAGCACTTATAAGATGTCATTCTTGGTGATTTTGTGCTTAGTCATGTTTTAATATGTTTTAAGTAGAAGTAGCTGATCCAGCAATATTCATTTAATATTATATACTTGATTTAGAGCAATACACACTGATGGTCTTAATAAATGAAAGAGTCCTTGTAGTTGCCATGTTGTGTCTCAGCAGGGTACAGACGGTTCCAGGAGAAGGGGGGCAGTTAGCGTCTGCCCTCGGGAAGGAGACAATGTTATTCTTTGTGTTAAATAAAATTGTCAACATTGATTGTATTACACCTGTCACTACGCATGAGGGGGCGTTCTAATACCCTGATTTCATAAAACCTGATTTCATAAAACTTAGGGAGAAGACAAACGTGGGCATCATATATGCTATCAGGGAAAGAGCCCCGTGCAATAGAGCAGTTCACCATTCTGAGTAAATGTGGAGCGATTATATCAATATGGGCTTTATAAAATTCTATGTTGAACTAGAGCTGGGCAATATAAGATTTTTTCATATCACGATATGTTTTTTTCATTTCAGGCGATAACGATATCTATCACGATATAAGCCAAATAACTATATTTGTAAGATTTAAATGTGCCATTGCTCACAAGTAAAATGTGAAATAATCAGCAGCTTGTTTTATTTAAATATTTATTTCCCATAATAAGTTCAACAGGGTAGATGTACTTAAGGAACATGAGACTTTTTCAGATAGATAAAGGCAAATATTGCAAACTACACAAAAGGCAGCCGCTAAAGCGTTTAAGTTTCAAAATAGAACAAACGAAACAGACTACTAAATTGTCAATTTCACTTAGAAACAAAATATTAATTCTAAAAATAAATCTTAGTTTGTTTTACAGAAGAACAGACAAAATTGACTAACTTTTGTCAATATCAAATAAACTGAGAACTAAAAGGAAATTCTCAATCTCTCCTTGTTGTATAGCTTAGGTTTTCAAACAGTTTTAACAGTTACTTTAGTCTGACAAAAGCCGAATGACGAATTAGTGCTTCCAGTCAGAGACTGAGGCTACGTCCACACGTACACGGGTATTTTTGAAAACGGAGATTTTCCGTTTTCGTTTTAAAAAATAATCCCGTCCACACATAAAGGGAGAAATGAAGGAAAACGCTGCGATGAACATGCAAAAGCAGCAGGTGGCGCTAGATTCCTAACCGTGCAGAAATGTTGGCCAATCAGAAGTCTAGAAGCCTAGAAGTGGGAAAAAGTAAACAAAGCTGGGGCATCGAAGCAGAACAGAGTCGTATGTGTGGAGGGACAGTAACTGTGTGTATATGTAAGCATTTAAACACTGCAGAGAGTAGAATTAACAGTAACATTATTGTAGAAATTCATTTCACTGAAACAATAACGTGGCGCACAGTGTGACGTCAAAAAATGCGCACACCTTTGACGCTGCGTTTTCTCAGTTTTTCTGGTCCACACGTAAATGCAAAAACGGAGTTTTCAAAAATCTTCGTTTTCAGTGACCAAAAACGGCGTTTACGTGTGGACGAAAGGTGCAAACGCATAGAAAAATCTGCGTTTTCAAAAATACCCGGGTACGTGTGGACGTAGCGCACGCACCAGTTTATTGTATTTCCAGACTTGCTTTCGGCACAATTTACAGTGCACGCTACTCTGTTTTTTGTCAGACTTGAAATAGCCGAAATACCTTCACACTACAGAACTTCTATGGCTCTTCCGTTCGACAATCTCTCCAGCATTGGAACCATCATCTGTTTTCTCTTCGGTAACCTTTGGTCACGCTCTGTTGATTTTTCTAGTCGGCACACTCATTTCCTCCATTACCCGGTGGCTGGCTGCTTCCCAAACAAATACACATGTGTGGCTTGGCACTTGTGCTGTACGTAACAAGTCACGTGACGTGACGCTGGGGCTGTGATTGGTTCGGCTCTGCGCTACGTAATTTGGATTGGCTGTTCCTTTTTTTTTTTTTTTTTTTTTAAGAGGACAAGAGCGGCGAAGTCTATCGCGATAGTTTAATTTTTCTATCGAGAAAAAGTTATATCGCGATACATATCGTTATCGTTCTATCGCCCAGCTCTATGTTGAACTCATCCGGTCCGCAGACTTTACCACTAGGGAAAGAAAGGATAGCAGCTTTGACTTCTGTGATGCTGAAATCAGCATCAAGCACTTGGGTGGCAGATTCTGTAAGGGTTGGAATACTCAGAGAGTTAAGAAAGCTAAAAAGCTCAGAGTGAGTGGCGTTCGATTTAGAAGAATACAGTGTGCTGAAAAACTCAACAAATCTGTCATTAATCAGCTTAGGATCAGTAATTAATTCACCGGTAGAGGAGGCAATTATGTGTATGGTGCGATGGGCTTGCACATCTTTTAATTGTCTGGCAAATAATTTATGGGGTTTATCTCCCAACTCAAAGTGTCTTTGTTTCAATTTAATAATATCGCTACCGACTTGGGTTCCCAAAATATGATTGTATTCGAGTTTTAGTTTCAGAATAGCATTAGATATGTCCTCAGTATCAGATTGGCGAAGTGCCTCCTCTAATGTTGACAATTCAGACTCAATATGGGACAGACGATTTAATGTAGTTCTTTTCGAAAATGTTTGAAAGCAAATGATCTTGCCACGCAATGCTGCCTTAAAAGATTCCCAAAGAGTGGAATCAGAGACCTCACCATTGTCGTTATGTTTTAAGAAATCTGAAATCTCAGTGAAAACATAAGTGGAGAAAGTTTTGTCTGACAGAAGGGTAGAATTGAATTTCCAATTAAAAATTCGAGGCTGTAAATTAAAATCTATTTTCATGGTAAGTGGGGCATGGTCAGAAATCAAGATTTGATGATTAGCAGAGCTGACAATACTGGGTAGTAGTCTAGAATCTGTAACAAAGTAATCTATTCTGGTAAAGCTATGACATACAGATGAAAAAAAGGAATATTGCCTGTCATTTGGATGCTGAAGCCTCCAAACGTCTACCATGTTGTGTGATTTTACCAGATTGTTCAAAACTGCCGTGGATCTAGTAGTAGGGGCTATTTTTGTAGACGATCTACCCAAAACAGGATCAAAATAGCAGTTAAAATCGCCACCAATTACTATACTAGACATATTATATTCAGAAATTAGATAAAATATTTTGGAAAAGAAGTCAGGACAGTCAAAATTAGGGGCATAGATATTTAGCAAGACCAGTGGGAAAGAGTTAATGGACCCAGAGACCAAAACAAATCTCCCACCCGGATCAGTAACGACGGATCCAAATATAAATGGAGTGGTTTTCCGTATGAGTATAGCAACACCTCTGGCCTTAGATGTGAAAGTGGACTGGTAAACCTGCGACACCCAATTTGCTCTTAAACGTCTCTGTTCATTGGAGTGAATATGAGTTTCCTGAAGAAAAACGATATCAGAAGATAAATGCTTCAAATGGGACATAACCTTCCCACGTTTCAAAGCTCTGCCTAAGCCCTTGCAATTCCAGGATGTAAACGTCAAAGGACATGTTCCTAAACCAGTAGCATTGTTACCCCGCATCTAAATGAGAGGTGGTATGACATATGGACTGGTGAAAAATAATACAAAGGACTGGCATAAAAAAGGTTAAAACAAAATTAACACCAAGAACACTGAACCCCACCCCCAAAAAAGAAAAAGGCCGCAAAAAAGAACAAGAACCACTGCGGCCCATCCCAGCGTGCATTAAGGGGACTGCCGGGAAGAAGAGCACAAAACCTTCATATACGGCAGCTCCGCACCAGACTCCATTAATCAAAACTATAGTTACACCCATAAATCGACTGATTGGGTAAAAAAAAAAAAAGAAAAGAAAAAAAAGACGCAAACATATAAAATGACTTGTGTATAACCAAAGTTATAATATAAACGTTCTCAGTACTTCACAATAGAGAAAAGTTTTAAGACGTCGTAGCAAAAAAACAAAACAATGATAGAAATCAGATCACCACAGAAGCATTCAAAAAATGATTGAACGAATCGCGACTCTCACTAACAGTTCCAGGTGCTGGACTGTTTGAAGGCCCCACTTTGGATCACGTGAAGGACATTCAGTTTTTTGTTGCAAACTGTTTACAGGAAACGCACTATTGTCACACCACAGTGAGCCAGTTGCATGAACAGCAGCCTAATCAGACTTCTGTAGAGTCTCAGTTTTTTTGGAGTCTGCTTCTTGTGTCCAACAGGAAGAATTCTGTCCATAAACAAAGGATTTTAAAATGTACCATTTCTTTTTTTTCTTTTTACTTTTGTAAAGTAACCTAAAATTATTATTGCCTCAAAGGGATTTATACTCTGAGCTATGGTTTTTTTTGTATTTTAAATGTTGTTCTAAGCGGCCAACGAATTGTTAATGCATGATTAAAGTGAATTGGACTGGAAGGAGGCGTTGTTGGTAAATCTGCTAACTTTGTGGTGGAGGCTGTTGGACACAATGTTGGTACAAGGGGGGTCCTGAAAGCATGTACTGATTAGCTTCAGTTTCTTCTCTGAAGTTGCTCTGTTTCTCTTCAGATGTCTCTCAGACCAAGATTGAATGTGATGACAAGGGTGATGGATGGTGTGACATGTGCTGCTGGCCCAGAGAACCAGGTGAGTATGCTGTCCATGTGCTCTGCAACAATGAGGACATCCAACACTCTCAGTTAAGATTAGTTTTCATGATTGTTGCTTCAAGGCCTGAGATTATGGTGGTGGGCTTGTGATGGACACACTTTTCATGGCTGAAACCTCTCCTGTAGAGGCTAAGCCTAGGCTTGAAGCCACTGGGGTGTTCGTTGGCGACGCGATGTCACTGGTATGCATGAAGTTATTAAACTTGATACAGTCCAATAACTTCAGCCTTACTCATCTTGTCGCTAATTACGTGTGTCTACCTTAAATTTCTTCACAAACTCAAAATGTGACCTCAAGCACCAAACGCTTGCTGCAGTTCTTGGTGTCAGAGGTGACACACAAGGTATCAGGTTTTCGCTGCAATTACTTTTTCATATAGGACCAAGTATGTTTGGATAGCGTTTTGCCCTTGAAAACTGCCGTTTAATATTAGACATTCTGTTATGTGAACGGCTGTGTGCAGGCAGGAAAAGGACCCAAAGGCAACAAAACTAGGAATACAAAATACTAGTGATGGCCCGCTTGAAGCTGAAGCTCCGGTGTGTGTCAAAAAAAATCAACACACTGCTTCAGAAGCACTGTGTCGAAGCTTGATTCGTTTGGCCAGAGTCACGTGATCAGTGACGTCCGAAGCTTCATTTAGAACCTAACTGCTTCGGTGTCTGATTCAATGGTTTATAAGGAAATGAATCATTCGTAGGATTTGTGGAGCGTTTTGTTGGTGACAGATAGCAAACCACTGATATTTCTACTGAGAGATTTGGAGCCAGCGAGGAATGGAGGGGGTTCTGTTGTGTGGGAGAATTTTGAGTTGATTTTTGTCAATCGGGTGGGTTTTCCAGCTTTGTGTTCTGGCCGTTTGCTTTTGTTTTGTGCCTGTTTATTATATCTGAAAACGGGAAAAAGGTGAAATGTCAAAAATCTGCTTCCATAATATAAATATCATTAAATAACTTTAGAAAAACTTCCACTTGACTCTTTACATGTAATATTGTAAAAATATATATTTTATTGTTTAATTAATCTGAAAATGTTAGTCTGCCAAATGTGCAGCAATTGGATTTATTTATTCTCTTTATCTGATAGTTTGTGGGGCCCAGGTAGACTGTATAACTGCATCTCTACCAGTTTCTCTGCACTCCAGCCTCCTCTGTGCCATGTGAAGGGGTTTTCCTTAAGGCAGGAGAAATTATCTCCATGAAAAGGAACAGGTTCGGCCATCGCAGAGTGAAACAAATTCTCTTCTTAAATAAAAATGAAAAAGGGCTACTTTAAATGCATCATGTTTTTAATTTGCAAGTTCATAAGCATTTTCCTTTTCCATCTCACAATCAATTCCCCCCCCCCCCCAACTAGAGAACACAGAGACATAAAGCATAAGACAGAACTCAAAGAAACCAAAGACTGGAAATGATCAATAATATAATAAACTCAAAACCCTGGGTCAATGACCCAGGCATCCTAACACATTCTTGTCTAATGTTATAAATGTATTGATGTGTGTAAGTGTGACAAATATGGAATAAGATACGAAAGCAGAAAGGAGGCAAATACTTTTTCACAGCGCTATAGTCTATAAATGGTCTTCTTTTGGCTATAGTAGATCTTTTACTTGTTCATTTTTTAATTGTTTGTTAAAATTGTTTTTTCGATCATATTGAGTACAGAGGAATGCAACTGTGAGCTTTAGCAATTAGCCATTTCAACAGGACCATGAGGACCTGATGTGTGAGACAGCAGGGTGCTGCCACTGGTGTTGTAATGTGTGATTTAGTTCCTCCTAACATTTCAGTTTGCTTCCAGTATCTATCCTCTGTGATTACTGGCTCTTTAGACAGATTTAATAGAAGTGTGTGAGCTATTGGCTCAGTATAAAGGGTCAGTAGTGTTTTCATGTCACCTATCCATCCTCCTTTTAGTCACCCAAAGCATGTAGTAAATACTCCTCACTTTTATTCATCTTCTCTTAAATTCAGACAAATTCCAGCTTGATAACATTGAGCTTGTGTGTGTGTGTGTGTGTGTGTGTGTGTGTGTGTGTGTGTGCGTGCGTGCGTGCGTGTGTGTGTGTGTGTGGCAGTTGCAGCCACCAAGTTGAACACCATCACCAAATCCAACCTGGGTCAGTGTGTCAGCAAGTACGACCTGCTGGTCTGGTTTGAGATCAGCGAGCTGGAGCCCACTGGAGAGTGAGTATCCACCTGGAGTGTTATATTCACGCACAAGCTTTAAAGGAACCATAAAAATTATCTCCACGAAGAATATTATAAGTTGGGATGTTGTGTCACCTCCTCCCTCCATGCACATGTACATCCCAGCCATCGTGGATCACAGTGGAGGCCTGCCCTGTCATGGTACCTACCTGCTGCACCAGGTACAGGATTGGTGCACATGTTGTTTTCTTATTACTCGCACAGTGGTAACTGCTTCCTTTGTACACAGTTGAATATCTTCTTTTAAAGCGTAATGTTGCTCTAGCTGTGCTCACTGTGATGCTGAGCTCCTGTTATGTTTGCTGCAGGGGATCCAGCGGAGGATCAGAGTGACCCTCATCCACGAGAAGGGCAGCGAGCTCCATTGGAAAGATGTTCATGAGGTGGTTGTAGGTGAGCAGCCTACAGAAAACAAAAACCCCAAAGCACAGAAACAATGTTTTATAGTGTTTGTGTGCTTTTGATAGAGGAAGACAGGACAGAACATCATTAAAGGGATTTGACTTTGTGAGATCACACTGAAAACGCACCACTCGGTTCACTCTGAGATATTTTCAGTCTGGAAAGATGAATCTGTGGGGCTTTAGGCTGCTTCTCACTTTAAGCAGTTCATGCTGTAGCTGATGGACCAAAAAATGACATTTGATATTTTAGACATTCAGCTGCTGACTCTGAAGCCAACAGGCTCTTGAGTGTGGATGATTGTGTTGGTACTGGATGCTGTGATAAAACAGCTGTTCTGATCTGTCTTCATTCATGCCTGTCGTTATTAAGCCTCCTATTCAATTCAATTCATTTTATTTATATAGCGCCAAATCACAACATAAGTCGCCTCAAGGCGCTTCATAGATACAGAGAAAAACCCAACAATCATATGACCCCCTATGAGCAAGCACTTTGGCAACAGTGGGAAGGAAAAACTCCCTTTTAACAGGAAGAAACCTCCGGCAGAACCAGGCTCAGGGAGGGGCGGCCATCTGCTGCGACCGGTTGGGGTGAGAGAAGGAAGACAGGATAAAAGACATGCTGTGGAAGAGAGACAGAGGTTAATAACAGATATGATTCAATGCAGAGAGGTCTGTTAATACATAGTGAGCGAGAAAGGTGGCTGGAAAGGAAAAACTCAATGCATCATGGGAATCCCCCGGCAGCCTATGTCTATTGCAGCATAACTAAGGGAGGATTCAGGGTCACCTGGTCCAGCCCTAACTATATGCTTTAGCAAAAAGGAAAGTTTTAAGCCTAATCTTGAAAGTAGAGATAGTGTCTGTCTCCTGAATCCAAACTGGAAGCTGGTTCCACAGAAGAGGGGCCTGAAAACTGAAGGCTCTGCCTCCCATTCTACTTTTAAATACTCTAGGAACAACAAGTAGGCCTGCAGAGCGAGAGCGAAGTGCTCTAATAGGGTGATATGGTACTACAAGGTCATTAAGATAAGATGGGGCCTGATTATTTAAGACCGTGTATGTGAGGAGCAGGATTTTGAATTCAATTCTGGATTTAACAGGAAGCCAATGAAGGGAAGCCAAAACAGGAGAAATATGCTCTCTCTTTCTAGTCCCTGTCAGCACTCTTGCTGCAGCATTTTGGATTAGCTGAAGGCTTTTCAGTGAGTTTTTTGGACATCCTGATAATAATATATTACAGTAGTCCTGCCTGGAAGTAATAAATGCATGAACTAGTTTTTCAGCGTCACTCTGAGACAGGATATTTCTAATTTTAGAGATGTTGCGCAAATGGAAGAACGCAGTCTTACATATTTGTTTAATATGTGCATTGAAGGACATGTCCTGGTCAAAAATGACTCCAAGGTTCCTCACAGTGTTACTGGAGGCCAAGGTAATGCCATCCAGAGTAAGAATCTGGTTAGCTACCATATTTCTAGGCTTTTCAGGGCCGAGTACAATAACCTCAGTTTTATCTGAATTAAGAAGCAGAAAGTTAGCGGCCATCCAGGTCTTTATGTCTTTAAGACATTCCTGCAGTTTAACTAATTGGTGTGTATTATCTGGCTTCATAGATAGAGCTGGGTGTCATCTGCATAACAGTGAAAATTTATGCTATGTCTTCTAATGATACTGCCTAAGGGAAGCATGTATAATGTAAACAGAATTGGTTCTAGCACTGAACCCTGTGGAACTCCATAATTAACCTCAGTGTGTGAAGAGGACTCTCCATTTACATGCACAAATTGGAGTCTATTAGATAGATATGATACAAACCACTGCAGTGCAGTACCTGTAATACCTACAGCATGTTCTAATCGCTCTAATAGGATATTATGGTCGACAGTATCGAATGCTGCACTAAGGTCTAGCAGGACAAGCACAGAGATGAGTCCACTGTCAGAGGCCATAAGAAGATCATTTGTAACCTTCACTAAAGCTGTTTCTGTGCTGTGATGAGCTCTGAAACCTGACTGAAACTCTTCAAATAAACCATTCCTCTGCAGATGATCTGTTAGCTGTTTGACAACTACTCTTTCGAGGATTTTTGATATGAGAGGAAGGTTGGAGATTGGCCTATAATTAGCTAAGACTGCTGGGTCTAGAGATGCTTTTTGAGTAAAGGTTTAACTACAGCCAGCTTGAAGGCCTGTGGTACATAGCCGATCATTAGAGATAGGTTGATCATATTTAAGATCGAAGAATTAATTAATGGCAGGACTTCTTTGAGCAGTTTTGTAGGAATGGGGTCTAAAAGACACGTTGATGGTTTGGAGGAAGTAATTATTGAAGTTAACTCAGAAAGATCAATTGGAGAAAAAGAGTTTAACTTAACATCGATGGTACTAAGAGTAGCTGTAGATAATATTACATCTGTGGGATTATTACTGGTAATTTTTTCTCTAATGATAAAAATTTTATTTGTGAAGAAGTTCATGAAGTCATTACTAGTTAACGTTAAAGGGATTGTTGGCTCAAAAGAGCTCTGACTGTTTGTCAGCCTGGCTACAGTGCTGAAGAGAAACCTGGGGTTGTTCTTATTTTCTTCAATCAGTGATGAATAGTAAGATGTTCTGGCTTTGCGGAGGGCTTTCTTATAAAGCAGCAAACTATTTCTCCAGGCTAAATGATGATCCTCTAAATGTGTGACACGCCATTTCCTCTCCAGATTACGAGTCATCTGCTTTAGGGTACGTGTTTGAGAATTATACCACGGAGTCAGGTACTTCTGATTAGAGACCTTAGTTTTCACAGAGGCTACAGTATCCAGAGTCGTACGTAGTGAGGAGGTGAAATTATTAACAAGATAATCGACCTCTGTTGGGGTAGCGTTCAGATAGCTGCTCTGCTCTATGTTGATACAGGGCATTGAAGATGATAACAGTGGGTGGATTATATTCTTAAACTTAGTTACAGCGCTTTCAGAAAGACATCTACTTTGACAAAGTCTACTCTCCACCGCTGTGTAATCAATTATTGTAAATGTAAATGTAAACTCCAAACCAGTAAAAGCGATCTTTGGAGGCAGCACCCTTTTTAGTACTTTGCTGTATTTGTTTGTGATTATGTGACACTGAACCACAGTGCTATGTATATCCTCTGTAACACTCAGACGTTCCCAGATCAATGTTTCCCCCTCAGCTGTTTCTCACTATAGAGTCTTTCCTCAGTAACAATGAGGCCAATGAGGCACCAGCAGAGCATATCTGGCTCTCAGTCTGTGGCTGATAGTGCCCCCTGCTGTTAATAACAGGAACGGTGTAACTTTGTATGGAGCTCATAGTGATGGTCTTAAGATTGCTGCTTCAAGGCAGTAATTTGTATCCATGTGTGCTGTCTATTCTGAGCATATGCAGTTATGTGAGCTCTCTGGATTTATGTATCAGGACATAATTAAAAAAAATCAGGTCCTTAGTAGGTCTTAATATGAGGTAAATGCAACCTCAGATGAACAACACAGAACACATTATACCAGGTCATTATTTATTTAACACACACTGAGCTGAAATTCAGATGTTTCAA
Organism: Aulonocara stuartgranti; assembly: GCF_965226115.1. Taxonomy (NCBI): domain Eukaryota; kingdom Metazoa; phylum Chordata; class Actinopteri; order Cichliformes; family Cichlidae; genus Aulonocara; species Aulonocara stuartgranti. The sequence goes on along the minus strand of NC_138945.1, from coordinate 6,880,780 downwards.
AAACTAAGTACATCCAAGACTATTTCCATAATTATTTAAGAGGGTCAGTATTAGCCAAGTGCTAATCAAGTGCACTAGATCATCAGTAAGTGTAACCACTACTGTCAGTTTGCTGGTGTGGTGTATTCAGGTAAGTGGTAACATACTGAGGAGGAGAGAAGCAGTTGTTGATACCCATGAATGTGGGAAGGCTTTGAAGTTGATCATTTTGCAGCAAGAAAATTTATTCGCAAGTTAAAAAAATCAAAGACTGTTTCCAATCTTACCAGGAGTGGACGTCCCAGAAAATTCACCCCAGACATCTGAGGCTCTACAGGCATGCTAAATGTTGGAGTTCATGGCAGTGCAATTAGAAACAGACTCAACAAATATGGCCTGTTTGGAAAGACTTCCAGGAGAAACCATTTTCCCTCTAAATACAACATGGCAGCATGGATTAGGTTTGCAAAGTTGAAAAGCTAAGCCCTAATGCACAGCTTCAACATTGGTGAAAACCAAACACGGCATATCAGCAAAAACACCTCATACCAACGGTTTTGCTCGGGTGATGATTATTTGGGCTTTTTTTGCTGCCAAAGAAGCTGCAAAGTGTCCAGGTCACTGAGTGAGCCATGAAGTATTCTAGAGTCAAAGAGATCATCGTTGGGTCAGTGACTCCAGAGCGCAGCAGCAAAGCAACAACAGAGTGGTGCTGCAGTGGCTCAAAGTTGAGACTTCAACATAATTGAACGTTAAGAAAGCTGTGAATGAATAAATATCTGCAAACTTCAATGAACTGAAGAAACATTGTAAAGACAAACGGTCCAGAAATCCATCCACACTGCTGTGAAACACTAATAAAAAATGATTACCTCAAGTTTTTGCTGCTAAAGTTGGTTCTATCAGCTGCTGAATCACAGGATGTACTTGGTTATAGTCATTTGTGCATTTTGGGTTGCTTTAAATAAATAATGATGTGTTGTAATCATCCAGATCTAGAACCTTAAACTGCTTTTTCACGTGTCTGTAAATGAATTTCTTTCTTATCATTGGTGTGGGCTGACACTTGACACTCTGTGGCTCCTGATTTGTCTGTTGTCAAGGTCTCACCTCAGTGTGATTCCTCACGTTTTGTCATGATTAAAGGATGAATGTGAACACCGCTTCAGTCACTGTGTTCACTTCCTGATATGTCAGAACTGCGCTCACGTCACTCACTTTTTTTAACAACATGACACACTGCTGTAAACAGAGACCCTGTAATGTTAGCACCAAGTAGGACTTCATAAAAAATAATGCTGTCAAGCTAACTTTTGCTCTTTCTGTCTTTTTCAGGACTTTGAGGCAGTGTGGGACAGCTCCCTGCACAACTCCCTCCTGCTCAACCGCGTCACTCCCTATGGAGAGAAGATCTACATGACCTTATCTGCGTATCTGGAGGTCAGCCGCTGCTCCGCCATGTTGTACCTGTTTGTACGTGTTTTTAAGTCTCTTGATGTCATCGTGTCTAACACACACCCTTTATCTCCTCTCTGCAGCTGGACCATTGCATCCAGCCTGCCATTATCACCAAAGACCTCTGCACGGTCTTTTAATCCCAAGACGCCAAGATTTCCCCACCCTGTTCTCTCAAGAACCTCTTTGGGACTGGATACTCCAAAACTCCTGACTGGTAAATCTGGGCTGCTGCACTGTGGCCATCTCTGTTTCACAATCAAAGATATCTGCCCTGTTACAAAGTTTCCTTCTTCATAACTTCTGCTTCATTATAGCAACCGAGTGACTGGGATCTACGAGCTGAGCTTGTGTAAGACATCTGACACTGGAAGCCCAGGTGAGCAGACATGAAACATGAGGGCTCATGTCCTGAGCAGGGATGCAGAGGAGGACGGTCCTGGACACATCATGTTATTTGTCTCCTGAAATGAGTTTCATTCTATTTTTTATTATTTTTTGTTGTTGTTGGTTTTTTATTAAATTAAGATGCTTGCATGATAATTTCCCCCAGGGATCAATAAAGTATTCTGATTCTGATACCTGCAGCAGTCCTCAGGAGAAGACCAGGTTTGCTCAGTTTAAAACAAAAAACAAAAATGAACCAAATCAGCCAGCTTACATTTGAAACCATGAAGGAAAAATCTACAGTTATCTCCAAGTGACGTGTTAGTTTACGCTCTGCTGCCTAAACCATAGCTGCTAATAGATTTATAGGGTATTTTTCTTCTGGCAGTGAATTTACATCAGGCTGAACCGTCTGTGAAACAAAAACTCAAAGTGGGAATGAACTTTGACAGGAGGGCCATGCCCGATTTCCTCTGTCATCCACGTCATACTTAGATCCTCCTCAATCTGTGTACATACGCCACCTCTAAACCGCCGATAGTGCCAGTGTCAGTTAGTGAGTCAGTAAAATACTCATGCATTTGTGTTAACATAAAAACTGCAGACTAACTAGAGACAAACAAGCGAGGATCACTTCATATCTCAGCAGTTTAAAAAACAAACAATGACCGATTGTTCCTGCAGGAGTAGATTCGGGCCCCTTTTTGCTTTTTCATCCCAAGGAATAAAAACAGGGTTACAAGGAGATGAGGAGGACTAGGAGGATGAAAACGAACTAAAGAGAGAACTTGATTTGTACATGCGGTCTGTTCTGGGATCAGTGTGTGTCACGGACCCGGTTCCAGGGACTCGGGGTCCGTGTGCAGTATGGACTTGTTGTTGTTGTTATTATTATTATTATTATTATTATTATTATATTATATGTATGTGTTCTGTGCTTCTGCTGTCCTGTGTCCATGCTTGTGTTTTGGCAGGTGTGTGGGTGCAGTCATGGCAGGCACTTTCAGCTCTGGTGAGTGTGGCCTTGCCAGCTACCGGTCACACCCAGGAATCTCCACACATACCTGGTGTCATGGTCCTGAGTCTGAGGACTCGATGTTTTGTGTTTCTTTATATTCTTCTATATACTTGTTTATTCTGCCTTGTCTTTTGTTTAGGTTTGCTATGTGTTAGTGTGCTTGTTTCATGCCTGCCTGTGTTCCCTCTGTCTGTCCATGGTGTCACTGTGTCTGCTCGTGAGTCTGCCTGCCAAGTTCAGTGTCCGTTCTGGTTCTGTCTGTTAGTTTCCTGTTTTATTCTGAAAGTTCATGTCTCATATCAATGTGTTCAGTTTTACCTTTCTCCTGTCTCGTTAGCCTAATTTCTCCCAGCTGTGTCTCCCTCCTGTTGCTCATTTCCTAATTACTCCCCTGTGTATTTAAGCCCTGTGTTTTCCTGTGCTCCCTGTCGTGTCGTACCCTCATGCTGTGTGTTTCTACCTGTAGCTCCCTGTGTGTTTTGTTAGAGTCTTCCCAGTTTAGATTTTGTTGTTTTTTGTGTTCAGCAATAAAAGCTGCCATTTTGAGTTCCATCCTGTCTCCAGTGAGTTTGCGTTTCGGTCCAATTCCTGCCGGCACACAGCCGTACTATGACACCTGGCGCCGATCTAGCTTCATCAGAGGAGCTTCAAAACAGTGTGGCTGAGAGCTCCTCGACGCTGGATCGTTGACTTCCCGTCAGTCTCGGTTTATGTGCAAGGTCTGGCGTCAGGTGTTGTACTCACGGCTGCCTTTGTGTTTCCCCAGGAGGAATTGTGGAGACCAGGAAGCAGCACACGGACAGTACACAGGGAACGGGCACGGAGCACGGGTTAAAGGAGAAGACACGGAACAGGAGTCGGGATCGCACAAGGTATTTATTGTTGCTTGGATTTACACCACTGTAAATAAACGCACTGCCTTCATCATCAAGTCCTGCATTTTGGGTCCTCATTCCTCTGACAGCTTCTGAAGTCGTTCAAAGTTGCTTAGCCCTTTGAACGACTTCAGAAGCTGTCTTTTTTATGTTTGTCTTCAGAGTTTAGGAACTGTTTGCCTGTCAAACCATGGACCATGAGCATGGAGCGGGAGTCAGGAGCACGTTCATGGAAACCACTTCTTTCCTTCTGTTTCACGATTGTTCACATTTCTCACTGTAAATAAACACACCGACTCTGATGGGAAAATCCTGCATTTGGTCCCGGTTCTTGCCACGCATCTTGACATAAGTAATAAACACTTTGATTTAGAAACTGCATTTTGTGTTCACTTGTGTTATTATCTAATATTTAAATTTGTTTAATGATCTGAAACAGTTTTTCACATCACTGTACGTATGTAGAAGTTCTACTCAAACTCTATGAACAGAATCATTCTAACAATGTGAACCAAGCTGTCACTGCATCTGTACTAATACTCAGTTTGTAAGTACAGACATGATGCCTCATGCTACAAAACAACCCCAAGAGATGCGGTTAATATATTGACCAGTTGGGTAAACTTGTCAACACTGTTCTTCAGAGGATAAAGTGCTGGTGCTATGGTCCACCACCAGACTTGCACACAATGTTGCAGAGATGTGCCAAGCAGGAAAGCACAAGAGCCTTAAGGCTAGTTCCAGAACTTTCTTTTTTTAAAATTGTAATTCTAACAATCATTTTATTAAAATACAGATGAATCACTGACTTGTGATGCTATTGTTTCTGTTTCTTCAGTCATATCTCCTCCTGTTTTCCTGCTTTAGTGATGCAGGCGTCTCTCTTACACCATCATCACTTCTTCCACTTCACCTTGAGGATCCGAAGATCCATAATTGGCCTACCTGGGGTTGAAAGTCTCGATAAATGCACGGCGTTTCAGCGGGTACACCGGCTTCCGCGAGTGTGGCGCTTATTTTGAGCGATGAAAAAATAATTAATAATTTTATTTTTATATTTCAATATCACAATCTTCCAATGTAGAACTACAAGTTGAAAAAAGAACTAACATAAATAAAATACACTTCAGTTAAATACTTTTAACTTATTTTCCCAAGCCACGCGGAGCCGCTCTATACGGACTAAAGAGCCGCAGGTTGCCGACCCCTGCCCTAACCCATCCAAATCATTGAAATTGAAATTTCCTTGCTATTAAATATTCCATAGTCAGCTGTTAGTGATATTAAAACAAAGTGGAAGTAATTGGAAATGACAGCTAATCAGCTGATTCTAAGGCTCATAGTGCACTTAAGTCACCAGTATCTGCAGTCTGCTATTGTTACAGATGTCCAAACTTCATTGGTTTCCATGGCTGAGCAGCTGCATCCCAGCCTTACATTGACAAACACAATGCAAAGCGTCAGATGGAGTGATTTAAGCATCTCAACACGGGACTCTAAAGCAGTGGAGATGTGTTTACTGGAGTGACGAATCACACTTCTCTGACTGGCAATCCGATGGATGTGTCAGGGTTTGGTGGTTGCCAGAAGTACTTGTCTGACTGCACTGTGCCAAGTGTAAAGTGTGGTGGAGGGGCGGTTTTGTTGTGGGGCTGTTTATCAGGAGTTGGGTTCGCCCCCTTAGTGCAGATGAAAGGAACTCTTAATGCTTCAGCATATCAAGACAATTTCATGCTTCCAGTTTGGGGATGGCCACTTTCTGTTCCAACATGGCTGGGCACCAGTGCACAAAACAAGGTCCATAAAGACATGGAAGAGCGAGTTTGGTGTAGAAGAACTGGACTAGCCTGCACAGAGTCCTGACCTCACCCTGATAGAACATCTTTGGGATGAATTAGAGCAGCAACTATGAGCCAGGCCTTCTCCTCCAACATCAGTGTCTGACACCACAAATGCACCTCTGGAAGAATAGTCAAAAAATTCCCATAAACACACCTAAACCTTGTGGAAAGCTTTCCCAGAAGAGTCGAAGCAGTTATAGCTGTGAAGGGTGGGCTGACTATTATATTATACTATCATACAAAGGTCTGGATTAAGACTGAGATGTGACTCAAGTTCAAATTTGTCTTAAAGCAGCCGACTGAATGCTTTTGACAGTATGCAGTACACAGTTATTGTGCTACAGGACAGCTGTGAAACTACAGCCTGTGTCTGTTTGGCTGAATGTACCTGTTTGAACTTTTCCCAGTCATGCACGTCCTGGCCGACCAGCACTCCCTGCAGCTCCTCTGGTCGAAACAGCCTCACCAAATCCTGCTCACACACCAGGAAGAAGCCTCGCTTGAACTCCTGGAACAGACTCTCCACTGATGTGTTGAAGGCATGATTCACATAGGCCTCCACAAACTCCTTCCTGTTTAGGAGGGAAAATGTTAAATTAGCAAATATTTCACAGAGACAAAGGTGCTGCAGATGAACCTCACAAGCACGTCATGTTTTATATGCTTACTTATTTTGACTTGTCAGTGGCTTTCCAGGAGTTTGAGGATCCAGGTCAACATATGTTCCATCCCAGTTTATCTGTAAATTAGTTATAAATCAGATGAGTTTAGCTGCAAAACCTGAGAATGAGACAGATTACTGATCATCTTCTATAGTAAAACACATACCCAAAAGTCCATGTAGAGATTATCCAGAACATCATCTTCATAGTTTAAGATAGTCTGCAGACTCCTTTAAAGAAATTAAAACAAAAAGTTGTATCAAAAGAAGTTCAACTATGTACATTTTACAGCAGTCACAAGTTACTGTAACTTTTGACACACCACAACTTAAAATACATCCATCCATACATTTTCTTCTGCTTGTCCGGGGCCAGGCTGTGGGACCAGCAGCAGCATGTGTTACTGAAATGAAATGGATACTTACCGTCCTACAGTCGGGCTGAACTCCTTCATATCCTCCAGTGTCGGCTCTAAACTGAGTAGCTTCTTGAACAGAACCAGTGGGAATGGTAAGTGTATGATACACTGGTTGTACAAGGCCAAGCCACACAGTAGTCCAAACAGGAAGAAGTTTCTCTTGCTCTCCTCTGTTGCCTGCATTAATAAAAATTCACTTTGGTTTATTTTTGGTTCATTATTGCTTATCGTTTAAATTTGAATCTTTTAACCAATTTTATACAGTTGGTGGGTTCAGTTTTAAAGTCTTACATTGGAGGGAAACCATGCCAGGGTTTTGGAGTCATAGCGTGGGCAACGGCCTGAGATACTAATATTATCAAATAAAATCTGCACTTTATTTAAAGTAGAAATCATAATCATGTGAAGGAAACCTCAGACTGCAGTGTTCAGTGATTTATTGACACCAGGTAAGCAATGTTTAGTGTAAAACACACATTTTTATTGTTCAAACACATAACCAATGTTACATTTGTTAAATATTTATAACTGGTAATAATCCAACCCCACTAGGATTAAATAACACACAAAGAATAAAGTGATAAATAATACAGAAGTGATACTTTAGATTGTATTACACATAGTCAGATGTTTATAACAAGTAATAAATTATTCTGTTCATCTTTGTCTGAGCATAAAAATTAGATTTGATTCATTGGAATAATTTAAATTATTGGATAAATTATGACATATTAAGAAACGTTAGATAATTCTAAAGTGCCTTATGATACTGATGCTGTTACACAGCCATCTTATGTAGGAATGTTGAATTTTAAAAAAAAAAGAAATCTTACAAAGTCAAGTTGTGCATTTTCTATAGTGTAATATTATTGTAATACACAGTGTTAATTATCCTGAGGTACCACAGGGAAAAAAAGTTCCAAGAGTAAAAATAAATCTCATCCCTCCTCCTCAGCACAGACACAGTGCACGCTCCTTTAGAGCTGCATACGATCCACCATCACAGTGTGAATTCAGTATCTGCTAGCAGGGCCTCTGTCAGTCTGTCTCGCAGGATCTCCTTAGTTGAGTAAAAAGGCAGATACAGAATAGAGTGACATGTCAGGGCTTCAGGGAAGTGCTGATTACAGGTGCCGCTCTGAATTTGCTTAACCTGAACCTTCATCTTGACCTGGTCGATGCCAAGAATAGGAGCTCTCCTGTAACCAGTCAGGAACCCTGAAGAATAGCAGTGGAAGGAAAATCTTATTACAAACTTAGTGTAACAAATCTTGTTACAATAAGTACATAGGGTTTCTTCTGACCTAGCCACTTCATTCAAATAGACTAGAATGGTTACAGTACAGAACAGAATAGAACAGACTGTAAGCAGAAACGTAAAACTGTTTACAAGATGAGTTTAAATAAATTCAATCTGGTTAGTTGGTAATCAATATCAGTGTTTTGTGACACTGCTAATCAACATCCAAAAGATTCTCAGAATGTATCAAGAAGATGGAGCTGCTCATCATTTTCGTACAGTCTTTGTAAGGCAGTCTTTTTTCATGTTTGTCTCACTTTTATGTAAACTAGTAAATACACAGTTTTTAAATGATGATTTCATTTTTGAGGGAAAAAATTATTCAGACCTACCTGACCCCTATGTGACTGCCCACGAATCCCTTGGCAGCAAGAACTTTGATCAAGTGTTTATGCACTAACTGGCTGCTAGGGTCTTGGCATCTAGGACCCAGAGTTTTGTCTTTTTACAGCATTTTGTGATTTGTTTCTTTGCATTCACAACCCTGCGTTTTGGTTTCACATCTAGTTCTCTTCATTATATATTGTATTTCTTGTGTCCCTCATGTTCCTGTGTCTGAGCTGGTCTATTTGTTTGTCTTGTATCCCTTTGTGTCAAGTTAGTTGTGATTCCTCAGTGTTTATCTGTTTGATTTTGAGAGCCTTAGTTTTCCTCTTAGTTTAGTGTTTCTAGTTTTACACCTTCTTTATTTGCTTATCTGGGTTCTGTTTCCAGTTAAAGTTTGTTGTATTCTAGCTTTCTTTTTAGTTATCGTGCTTCCCCTGTGTTTAGTTACTCGCTTTATGACTTTTTTCATTTTTGTTAGTCCTTTGCCTTGTTTGCACTGTGTCTAGTTTAGATTCCCTTGTCTCTTCCTGCTGTGTCTATGAGCTGTTTTCCCCTTTTCTAAATACCTTGTGTAGAAATTGTCTGGATCTTCCCACGGTCCTTTGTCATGTCTGTTTTAGATCATGTCAAAGATTTAACTTTGACTATGAAGCAGGCAAATACTTTTACACAGCACTGTACATAACACAAGTCCTTAATATTGCCCACATTTTAATAACATATCACAGGGAAGATTTCAACAGTGAAAAGCTGTAGAAATTTGTCAAGTACTTACGAAGGAAATCTTTCCTCTGCTCTTCAGTTAGTTCGTCAAACACCTCCCAAAACATCTTTATGGTGGAATGGCGAACATGCTCCAACTCATAAACTGTGTTCTGTAGACAGTGAAAATTATTTTTTTGCAAATGAGTTGATAAAGTCAGGCACATATACAGTACACAGGTATTCTGTTGCAGCCTGTGTCTGTTTGGCTGAATGTACCTGTTTGAACTTTTCCCAGTCATACACGTCCTGGCCGACCAGCACTCCCTGCAGCTCCTCTGGTCGAAACAGCCTCACCAAATCCTGCTCACACACCAGGAAGAAGCCTCGCTTGAACTCCTGGAACACACTCTCCACTGATGTGTTGAAGGCATGATTCACATAGGCCTCCACAAACTCCTTCCTGTTTAGGAGGGAAAATGTTAAATTAGCAAATATTTCACAGAGACAAAGGTGCTGCAGATGAACCTCACAAGCACGTCATGTTTTATATGCTTACTTATTTTGACTTGTCAGTGGCTTTCCAGGAGTTTGAGGATCCAGGTCAACATATGTTCCATCCCAGTTTATCTGTAAATTAGTTATAAATCAGATGAGTTTAGCTGCAAAACCTGAGAATGAGACAGATTACTGATCATCTTCTATAGTAAAACACATACCCAAAAGTCCATGTAGAGATTATCCAGAACATCATCTTCATAGTTTAAGATAGTCTGCAGACTCCTTTAAAGAAATTAAAACAAAAAGTTGTATCAAAAGAAGTTCAACTATGTACATTTTACAGCAGTCACAAGTTACTGTAACTTTTGACACACCACAACTTAAAATACATCCATCCATACATTTTCTTCTGCTTGTCCAGGGCCAGGCTGTGGGACCAGCAGCAGCATGTGTTACTGAAATGAAATGGATACTTACAGTCCAACAGTCGGGCTGAACTCCTTCATATCCTCCAGTGTCGGCTCTAAACTGAGTAGCTTCTTGAACAGAACCAGTGGGAATGGTAAGTGTATGATACACTGGTTGTACAAGGCCAAGCCACACAGTAGTCCAAACAGGAAGAAGTTTCTCTTGCTCTCCTCTGTTGCCTGCATTAATAAAAATTCACTTTGGTTTATTTTTGGTTCATTATTGCTTATCGTTTAAATTTGAATCTTTTAACCAATTTTATACAGTTGGTGGGTTCAGTTTTAAAGTCTTACATTGGAGGGAAACCATGCCAGGGTTTTGGAGTCATTGAGCATGAACATCCCAGATTCTTCTGACACCATTTTAAGAAACAGGTGGTGAAAAAGGTCTCGTTTGTAGACATCTGTGCTGTTTGGATCCTCATCAAAATGGACCTGAGAAATATAAATATTAGAGATGCTTCTGGAAAGAACAGTTGCAGAAGAATGGCTATGCATTAATCATCAGGTGAAAATCAATCAAATATTCACCACAAGTGGCTTCTTGAAGTCGCTGTGAGGAGCAGCTGCCAGCTCTCTGAAGGTGCTTTCGAAAAGTGATGCGCGCTGCAGGTGCAGTTTAAAAAATTTGGGTTTTGACTGGGAAATCCATCCGTATTGAAAATCAAAAACCATCTGTGGAGGCGCCTGCTGTTCATTCTGCAAGACAAAACAAAGTATCATGATTTTAAAATAAATTCTCTATTTAAATCCAATTGTGATGTATATAAGGCAGCTGGTGAACCAAGTGAGCTAGACTGGCTCTTGCTTCTGTTCTGAGGTTCTGAAACTGACGCCTGCCTGAACTGTGAGTGAAAAGAGTGCTGAGAGAACTAAAACAAATAAAACAACAAAATGTTGGACTCTTCTGCACCACTGAGGGCAGCTGCTGATTCATGATTGTATTCTGTTAGTTTATTTTCTGTTGTGACTCCTTTGTTTTTTATAGATGGTTGTTTTGTCTGTTATATAAAACTGCTGAATAGTGTAGCTTTAAAGTGCGATCACTAATACACACTAACGCAGACTGGAAAATTACAAATTCTGCTATTGTTTTCCTGTAACAGGGTGGTGAAGTTACCTGAGTGAATGCAGAATTCATGTCAAAAACCAGCTTCTTTGATTTCAGATCCATCACAAATGGGTACTTGCACAGAATCACAGGCAGATCATCTGCATTCTGGAAAAAAAAGGAAACAACCCACATAAACAGTTAGTGAGCTTAACAGTGTGTTAACATGAATGAGTCATTTGGTGGGTTGACTGCCATCTTAGCAGGTTCAACGTACTTGTTGTCAGCTGACCTCACCTTGAGTTTTGACTTTGTTCGCCAACGTTTGAGATCCTCCTTTAGAAACATCTGGCTAAGCTCGAGGCAAAAAGTTGTTTCTGGGATTTTCTTGTTTATCTCATTGGTCTTAAAACAAGAAGTGGTAGTATTTGTTATACTGGCTGTGTGAAAATCCAACTTTTTTTGTTGAAAAGCTGAGCAGTAATACATTTAATTAAATTTTGATAATTTGTGATACTGACATAGTACATATGCTGGAGGATTAGCAGTACGTTTCTGGCTTGAGCGTCGCAAGAAACAGACTTAAAGATTGGAATCCACGAGAGGGCCGTCTTCCACACCTGAACATATCTGATCATGTCGGAGGGTGACAGTGAGGACCACCATTCCCCTGAGGATGACAAAGTTACAGTCAGCTCTTCACTGGCTGATATCATGGATTAAGAAGTCTAGAGTGTTCATTAGAATAAAAAGCTATCATTTAATACATTGATGCATTTAAACAGTATATACTAATCCAATAAATACACTTTTAATAGACGTGCTGAAGATTTTAAAGTTGTTAAAGTCTGCCTAAATATATGCCTGAACAACAGACTTTAAAATTGCTTTAAAAACAATTAAATTACATTAAATAATAATTGAGTTGTGACATAATTATGAGCTCTGAATCGCAAAGCTTCAGCAAGGTTTTGGACTAATTCCTCAGATTTGTTAAATTAGTTGTTAGTTTAGTGTTTTTTGCATAGGTGAGATTGTGTTATGGGAAATGCATTAACTGCTTTGAGAACTGTTGGAGTTGGATAGAATGATGTTGATGTGAGAACTGCACTAAAGTCGGGACAGCCAGTAAGCAAAATAGTAGGTGTCACCGTACCTAAAATCTGGACGCTTTCATTGGGGAGTCGTTGCATGGTAGCAGCGACTGCATCAGCAAGCCTTTTGCTTTGTTGCCATCTGCATTTCTGTATGCATGCATGCAGAAGTTCATTGAGAAGCAGGAAGATCCTCAATCCTTCCACTCCCACAGGGTTCATATCAACAGATGGAAGCAGCTGCAGAACAGCAGTCTCAGCCTGCTGATGCAACTTGTTATTAATTAAAGGTTTAATTAAAGTCCACTTCTTACTTTTTTAGTTAACTGCTCATCAGGTTACAAACGTGTGTTAGTCACATTCCAGTTCAATACCTCTGCAAAAACAACATCTTGCATCACCAGCTTCTCAAAACTTTGCCGTGCAAGTGACAAGTCCAAACCGGAGTACGTTGGTGAAGTTTGGAAATGTTTATCTTTGCTGACATGAAGAAAATGACAAATGTGTATCTTCAAATGTTAAATTCAACAGATATAAAGAAGTCATGATCATGCTCATAAATGGTGTTCTTACCTCCTGTCAAGAAAGCTTTGATTCATACAGGATGGAGATGTGAGCATCCTGTGAATTTCCCTGCGAAGAGTTCATGAGGTTAGTCAGTAACACTAAGACTACAGTGTACATGCTGTGCAGCAAACCAGTTACAAACAACAACAATAACAGCTGCTTTTGTGTTAGACTTACTCTTTTAGATTTTTCCACAGCTTTGGATTATATGCAGAGACCCATTTGTCAATCATGTTATCAATAGAGTGTTCTGTCACCTTGTTCTTTGTGCCACTGCCTGACTCATGATCAGCGCCCTGTGAAAGAAGCAAAGGTTCATGTTTGGTTTAGACACATGACCTCACAAGTAGATATAACTGGTAAAGCCATGTTTACATCCTCCCACAGGTATCCTTACTGCACTGTATGCATTTGTGCTGGTACCTCATTAGGCGTGCGTGTTGCAAATGAAGTGTTTCCTCCTGCATAGATGTTAGAAATGTCTAGAATAAAAACAGATGAGAAATTATCTACCTAAGAGTCAACTGTACTGTATGGGATGGTTTTTCAGTTCCAGAAAGAAATATAAGATATAGCGACTTGTTCTTACAGTGGGCTTAATTTGTGACATTTAGTCAATAAACCTTTTTGTTGTTAACTGTGGTTAACTTGGTTATTTGGATCAAATTCAGGTCCAGTTTTATTTGCTTAAATTTTTTTTTCATCAGCACTTTAAAAACATACAGCAGAAAACCTAAAACCTGCCGTGAGTTCATGACATTTATTTTTTGGATTATTTTAAGTTTTCCAGTATTTGATGCGTGGCCAAACATTTTGTCTATGATTATATTCAAGCCCTTATAGTCAGAATTACAAATTATTTTAAACTAAGGCTTTACCCAATTATCTATTGGGCTATTGGCTCATCCGTGTTACACCTGCAGCAAGTGCAAAGCCCAACAGTGCAGCTCCTCACTGGTTTCAGAAGACTCAGTACCTCTGAGTAGCACTTTTTATTGTTGCATAGTGAATATATGTGTGTGTGTCTTTGTCAGGTTTATAACCTCTATCTATACAGTTGGATGTGACACACCTTAATCATTACTCTAACAATAAAATTATTTAATTGTTACTGTTAGTTTTGTGTAATTGTAAATTGAATCGACTCTTCTGTTCAGATAAATGTATTTACCATGTGGCAGTTGCACAGGTAGTGGCACTGATGCCTGAGTCTCTTCTCCACGTCCCAGCTGCCCTTGTTCATTACACCCAAACGAGTACACCTTCTTGGATTCTGTCAGTACCAGTGTGTGGTAGCTGATTGAGAAAAGAGTGCATGAAAAGGAAAGTCCACAATGTAAAACATGCTTTTTCAAAGGTTTTAAACATCTGTGTTGTTGGTGGACCTCAGTATGATCACTCTGAAGATATAAGACAGAAGTTGAAGTTTCCTGTTTGCTCAGCAGTAAACGCTTTTCTTTTTCAATTATTTATGATATAATAATAATTAAATGTTACCTTCCACATGCAACCTTTGTGACCTTTGCCCCCCAGAGCTCTGCAACAAGCCGAGGACGCTGTTCATTTTGTAACGAGTTGTGGCCAAGCTGTCCATATTGACCAGAGCCAAATGTAAACACTGCACCGTCCTGAGAACCAGACAACAGTTCATATTAATTTTTGCCATGTACATATAGTTATCTCAGGAGTTTGTGGAAAAGCAATTAGAAGCCAAAGAATAAGAAACAAAAAGGCGCTTTCATAATTAATGCAAAATAAACAATGATAGTATGAAAGTACTGGAATTTCTTTCAAATTAAAAAACAGACAAATAAAATAAACCTCAATATAAATAACTGGAGTCAACTTTAAACAAAAAAAAATAAAAAAGAACACAGATTGAGTGTATATCAAATATCATGCATTCATCTATTATTTCCTCCTGTAAAGCAACCTTCAAATTAAAGCGTAAAGTAATTTGAAAGAAGCGCAAAGAAAACAAAAAACAAAGATTATGGAAATAAACATGGAAACAACGACAAAGACCACAACTGAAATACTGAGTTCAACACTTCACACAACAAAATACATCTTCTGACATCTATCAATGTTTTAATCACAGCTCATTTAAATCATAGTCAGCATTTAATTGTTTCTCTGCTTGTTCTGGTGGTACAATTTTATGTGAGCCTGTTAACTGTTGTTGACTCACCTTTGTCAGAGCGGCGGTGTGGTCCTTCCCACAGGAAATGGAAACAGTTTTCTTCATGTTTAGGTAATGAACCGGAGTCGGTGTATGTCTGTCTATGAGAAAAACAAAATACTGAATATTGCATGTATATTTTGATACCTGCACCTTGAGTACATATACATCAGATTCCTTCTGGGAACCACACTTCAGTGCGATATTTACAGATATTGACAGATACTGAGAGTGAGATATTTAAACTTTCATTGTAGTACCTTGTGTGTCACCCAGTCCAAGCTGTCCACAGTCATTTCTGCCACAGCTAAACGCTCCTCCAGAGACAGAGAGGGCGAAGCTCTGCTCTCCACCTGCAGCGACCTGGACCACTGGGATCGCTGACAAAGATCTGACATGCTGGGGTGAATTCACGTATTGCTCGTTTGTGCCCAGACCCAGCTGCCCCCTGGAGTCCTGGCCCCAAGTATACAACTGACCATCTGTGAGGAAAATCAACATAATACTTTTCTATCATATTAAACTCCTAAATCCACTAAACCTGTGAAAAGGATTCGTTTTCATTCAGGTTCACAAGCCTTTTCTTGCTTACTACATACTTCACGCTACCTTTTGTCAAAACGACTGTATGCTGGCTCCCACAAGTCACCTGAGACACCTGTTTGTTGCGCAGTGCTTCTGGTGTGCTGACAGAACACATGCAAGAAGTGATCAAACTCTTCTGTGATTACAACGGCAGGTTATTGTGAATTCAACTGGAAATTGAAGGACGATCCCTTAAAAGCTGAAGCTGCAAATCTTTGACCTCACCTGGGACTGAAAGGAGGGCGAGCTTGATCCACACAAAAAACGATGCCGCTTTCAGACAGAATCCTCACCACATCTTCACCACAACTCACAGCCTCAATCTTCTCTTCGCATTTCACAATCTCTGCAGATTTACACACAGAGCAGGTCATAGTGGATCAACACAGGCAGAGAAGTGAAATTGAGACAGAGACATAAAGCTGATACTCACTCTGTTTCCCTCTCACTCTTCCCTCATCTTGGCTCTCAACTGTGTGAATGATGTAAACATCCCCATTTCTTTTAATGAAGGCAAGCAGTCTGTGACCTGCTGAAAGATCTGTGACTTGAAAGCTGAGGTTTAAAGAGCGTACTCCATCAGCAGGTGAAATATTTGAGGGTCTTTTCAAGCGAAAGCCCTGCTGCCAGTCCTCTCCCCATGAAAACATGATGCTAAAATGACTGTGCAGTACAAGCAGCTGCTTTTTATGACTCAGGTGGAAGTATGAAACGAAACCTGACTGGTTTATTGAGCAAAGTCAGCTGTGAGAAAACAAAACTTACAAACAATAAAAACACCACACCTAGTGAGTCACTGGCACGTGGTTTATTACCTTAGCTGGAAAACCAAAAACGAAACTGGAGTTGACGTGTGCAGATTTTGCATGACAGCAACATATTTACCTATACTGAGCAAGTCATTCGCATGAGTCACGAAGTTACTCTGCATTTGGTGTTTTCTGAAGGAGGTGTGGCTTTTACCCTAAATAACAAGAAAATGTGTGAGGCTGTTAACTGTTAAGTATACCAGGTGTGCAAGATATCATTTATCCTTATCCTTATTTTCTGTCATACATACCATCACAATGATGGATGCTCATATTTAACATGACCTAAGATTCAGACAATGGTGTCATTATACGTACAAGTAATCGCTGTGAGCTAAAAGCTTGTAAGTACTTTGTTCCAGACTGTTTCTTTAAACTCTTGGCTCTGTATGATGTCAGTGAGACCAGGTATTCCAAATATTATCATCTTGGTGTCACGATCCTGGGTCTTATGACCCAGTGTTTTGAGTTTAGTTTATTTGGATGTTTATATGATTAAGCTCATGAGTTTTTCTAGTTCTTTGTTATTAGATTCCCCTTGTGTGTTCCAACCCCTGTTAAGTCTCCCTTGCCCTTCATGTGTTTCATGTCTGTTATGTTGTCAAGTTCATGTAGTCATGTCTGCGTTTCATTATGTTTCCTATTTTATTTTCTAAGAGGTTCTGTGTTTTGTTTTACTCTTTCCCTGTGGCGTTGTTATGTCCACGTTGTGTCTACTGTGCCTTTCTGTCCCATGTTTCAGGTCCCTATGTTCTGTCTTCTCAGTTGCTGTTAAGTTTGCATGTCTAGAGTTCAGTCAGTGTGTTTCCTGTTTTACTTTGAAGGTCCATGTCTCATGTGAGTGTTTCTAGTTTTGCTTCCCTTGTCTCGTCCAGTCTGATTACTCCCAGCTGTGCTCTCCTTCTGTGTCTCATTCCCTCGTTATCCCTCTGTGTATTTAAGCCCTGTGTTTCTCTTTGTCAGTGTTGTGGTCTCGCGCATAGCTGTGTGAGTTGCCATGTGTTTTCACGTATGAGTTAGTTGCAGTTTTCCCCAGTTTAGTTTGTTCTTTGTTTCCTTCCCAAGCCTGCAATAAAGCAGTGTTTTGAGTTCACTTTTGTGTCTGTGAGTTTTGCGTTTGGGTCCTTCTCTTGCCTGCACACAGCCGAAACATGACACTTTGGCACACAGCTGTGGCTGAGGATGGAGACTCCACCCACCTATTGTTCAAATCTTTTGTTTGTGGAAGCAGCCAAACAGAGCGATCCTGGTTTAAAGTGAAGGGGTTGGATTATTCTGAAGCAAGAATAACAATATTGAGAAGGAAATGAGCAAAGTGGGTCACTTTTCAGGTAACTCCAAGTAAAACTTTAATAGTAAATCCACATCTGGAAAACAGAACAGTGTAGTTTATGTTGAAAACGAACATTCTTTTTTACATAATGCAAAGTTTTTCATAAAATGTTGCAAATCTTTACTTACATATGTTAACATTGGCAACACTGGCAACATTGTATAAGTGTGGCTGATTATGATTTAGAGAGTGCAGTTTATTTGTGTATTTTCTGAGCTGTAACATTTAGGGGAAAAAACTATGAAATACTGACAGACTTTCTCCAAATTTTATAATCTAATATTACCTATTTACACTTAATAAAAATATACACACAAGCATAGATCCCAACTCATCATCATAAATTTTTTATGTTCCAGAAACTAAACTAACAGGCAGAACACACAGCCCGAGAATGGACGAGATCATGACGCTGCACAGAGGGAGACACAAACAATATATACACACCCAAGAAGGAGGCAAAGATCTCAACCTCAGACTATTAAATAAATCCAAACCAAAAGTCCAAAACGCTGGGTAGAAGACGCAGGATCATGACAGTAACAGTAAGTATGTTTCAGCAACTGCAAATGCTAGACTTGATCAACAATTACTTTTTACTGTTCAATACAGTAAAAAACTGGCGTATAATACTGATCACTTATGGATCCTCTTATTGTTGCTCAGGGCCTCTGTGAGTTTGGTTTGCATGATCTCCTTAGTTGAGTATAACGGCAGCTCCAAGGTCGAGAAGCACGTGTGTGTCTCAGGATAGTACTGGTCATAGGAGACGTCCTCGACTTCTTTAACTTTGACTTGCATCTTGATTTTGTCCATACCGAGAATAGGCACCCGGTCAAATCCTGTCACAAACCCTAGAAGAGGAAAAAAGCAGAAATCGATGAATGTCGTGAGTTTTTGTTTACTTTTCTGCATGTTGGGGTGCTTTATCCACAGCCTCAGCTGCTGTGCAACTGATGTTTCCTACCACATGTTCACTGCATCGATTAGCAAATGTCAAAACCTTCCTGAGTGATCAAAAGCAATGTTGCAAATTTACAATGGTAAATTCCTGCTAATAAAGCAGATTAGTAACGTAACTTCCATTTACATGTTAAAATTTAACTAGCTTTTATGATCAAATCAAATCAAATACTTACAAAGGAAAGCTTTCTTCTGGTTCTCAGTCAGTTCATCAAAAACCTCCCAAAACATCTGTATGGTGGGATGGCCTGCGCTGTATTCACCTTCATAATGTGTGTTCTAATCATAGTGAAAGAGACTGTTAGATATATTGAAAATAATTCATTCAAACTGTAATCAAAGCATGCACAAGGATGTGATAAAAAAAATTGCAGACAAATTACATCTTTGTGTCACTAACGATTTACCTGTTTCAGCTTTTCCCAGTCACTGAAGTCTTTGCCCACCATCACTTCTTGCAGCTCCTTTGGCCTGAAGAGTTTCACCAAATCCTGCTCACACACCAGGAAGAAGCCTCTCTTGAACTCCTGAAACACATTCTCCACTGATGTGTTGAAGGCATGATTCACGTAGGCATCCACAAACTCCTTCCTGTTTGGCAGATAAAAGTAGTGATTTAAAAAAACACAATCACACTTTGGTCAAATCATGAACTGTTCTGTTCCTTTTTGTTTAAAGAGTGGTCGCTTTATATCTCTGCCATGGTCATTTCCCATTAATTGCTTAAATTACTTGCCTATAAACAGGCAAACTGAGGGTGGTGTATCGCACTGGACCTTGTTACCTTTTCTAACCTTAGTAGTAAAAATAAGGAAATTGGTTGGTTGATTATGTCCTTGTTGTAACTATGCTTCTTGGCAAATAAACTTAGACTATTGGAAAGCCTGATTATTCACCCTCAAATTGTGTCACATTTGCAAGGAAAATGCATTTGTGGGTTGAGCAGCAGAGTTGAGCATGTGACTTTCATCCATGACAAACTTTCCAGATCATCTCTGCTAATGCCAAACAGCTTATTCTGCTATTGGCTCTTGTCTGGTGTTATTTGTTGGATTGATTGGATCATTTGCTGGCATACACCCAACACATCACACTGTTTCCACCAAAACCTAGTTTTATCCGCACTTTGACCCTGTGATCATACAGTAAAATTTTGTGGTGGTGTCTTCTTGATTCACCTGTCTCTGGCTGTTTGGCTTTGGCAGAGAAGATCTGGCATGTTTAAATGGGCGCCACGCACAAATGTGCACAAAAATGACCCAATTTTAGTGGAAAAAAACATTCCAATTCTTTCCAAGAAGTGCTGTTACAACAAAGAAATTATTTACTAAATATAAATATTCTTTTATGTTATGACTTTTTGTTATGTGTAGCTTCTCTCTGGCAGGATAATTCATAGTTTGCTTTTCAAAAACATGTTATAAAAAACACTTTAATTGTCCTCACTTATTTTGACTTGTCACCAATTTTTCCGAATTTTCTGGCTCAAGATCGACATCTTTCCCATCCCAGTTGATCTGTTGAAAAAAAAAGATTTTACTGCTTTAAGAATTGCGTATCCCAAGACCATTTTGAAAACTGTTTTGATTTAAGTTGTGTGGAAAACCCCTACCGAAAAATACATGTCCAGGTTTTCCAAGTCATCATCTTGGTAGTCCTCCAGAATGTACTGCAGACTCCTGTAAACATAATATAGTTTAGGATCATTTGTATAACCAATCAACACCTAAAACTACAAATTTGTGTGAAGTAAATATAACTGTTATTAAATTTTCTGCCTTACTCTCCAACACTTGGGTTGAATTCTATCAAATCCTCCAGTGAAGGCCTTACGCCGAGCAGCTTCTTGAACAGCACCAGTGGGAAGGGTAAGTAGATGATGCACTGGTTGTACAAGGCCAATCCACACAGAACTCCAAACAGGAAGAAACGCTGGTCTTCCTGAGTTGCCTGGTGTCAACAGTGAGGACAAATTAAAATCAAAAGTCGGTGGTCAAAGACTGTATTGATGACTATGATCTGTATTGAACTTTGGTTAGTTATATGGTGTTATAAGGAATCAGTTAAAAGAATGAGAAAATTCTGTGTCCAATGTTATTTCCAATCAATAGGAAGGCTTACTTTTGAGGAGAACCATGCCATTGTTTCAGAGTCATTGAACATGAACATCCCAGATTCAGCTGAGACCAAGTCATGAAAGACTTCATAAAAAAAGTCTTTCTTGTAGACTGCATCGATCACATGATTTCCATCAAAGAAAACCTTCAAGACACAGGGGCAAAAAAAGTTTCGATCAAAACTGCATGAATGCACGAGTTTTTAATATAATTTGTGCCTTGCTATGTTTACAGTACGATACAATTTTATTTAAATGGCACGTTTAAAACAAGGGGGTACACCAAAGTGCTTCACAGTAAGGAATAACGGTAAATGATTACACTGAACAGTAAGTCATTAAAAAAGGTAAAATAGAGAAAATAGAGAAACAAGCAAAAGCATTAGTAAGTAGAGATAGGGAGAAATCATGATTATCCAGAGAAATGAGAAGCAATACAGCAATTAATGAGTGGTGAGAATTAGCGAGTCGGAAAAGCCAGGTCGAATAGGTCAGTTTTCAAGCGTCTCTAAAGGACTGAATGGATTCAGAGGCACGAATGGTAGAAGGAAGACTATTCCAGAGGTTTGGTGCTACAGAGCCAAAAACACGATCACCCCTAGTCTTCAGACGGTGCCTGGGCTGGGCCAGATGATCGTAAAGAACGGCTGGGAGTACAGAGACTGAGGAGGTCGGTGAGATAGTCAGGGGCAAGGTTGTTTAGGCATTTGAAAGTAAGCAGCAGAACTCTAAAATACCTTACCACGAGTGGCCTCTTGTAGTCTCTGTGATTTGTATCAGCCATTTTTTTCATGGTGTCCTCCAAAACTGATGCTCGCCTCAGCTTCACTACAAAGAGAAAGTCTTCCAAAACTGAGGGATAGCGACCGAATGTCCTCAAAAAATTCTGACAGACTTTCATCGCCTCTGTAATCTGAAATAAAGTGAATGATGTCACTTTTACTCTTTCTCAAAGAGAGAGAAATAATCTATGTCACATGTTTTGGAAGTTTTTTTTTTACCTTGGCATGGTAAGCATTCATGTCAAACACTGTTTTCTTTGATTGCAGATCCATCACAATTGGGAACTTGCACAGGATGAGAGGCTCAGCATGTGAATACTGAAAGGGAAAAACCCATAGAGGTCTTTAAGGTTTGATTGCACATAAATAAAACATACATTTCTTCATGTTGTTTATTTGAACACTGGGTATTGACTAAGAAGTGACCGAACCAAAGATGAGAAGAATGGAATAACAAAGTATGACACAGTAGATTACACACAGACACACTACTTTAGACCAGAACATTTTACCTTTCGTTGTGACTGTAAAAGCCAATGTTGCAAATCCTCCAAAAGGAAATCTTCATCAGCTGACACACAAAAATCGCTTTCTGGTATCCTTCGAGTTTCTGCAACCCTTCTGTTTGCCTAACAACAGAACATCTCATTATCTATTTATCATCATTTAAAAGGCAGAGAAAGGGTTGCATTTCACTTTAGGAATGAGTGAAATTACTGTTTTAGGATATTTATACTAACATTGTACATATATTGGAGGACTAGCAGCAGATTTCTGACTCCAGAGTTGCGGGGAACAGGTTTAAAGGACAGGATCTCTGATAGGGCCTGCTTCCACACCTTAACGTATCGCACCATGGTGGAGGGTGACAGCGAGGACCACCAGTCACCTGAAGAAAAACAGAGAAAAGATAAAAAGGACATGCCATGAAACTTTGAGCACTTTCTCACCTTCCAGATTAAAAAGAGTATTGTGATATCATGTAGACAGCTGTGACAGTACCTATGATCTTAAGACTTTCATTCGACAACCTTGTTACTGCACCAGCTACCGCCACAGCGAGCTTTATGCTCTGTTGCCGTGTGTGTTTCAGCACTGCATGCAGAAGCTCATTGAGAAGAAGGTAGATTCTCAACCCCTCAACTCCAACTGGTTTCTGGTCGAGGGAAGGAAGCAGGCGTAGCACAGCAGCCTCGATCTGTTAGTTTGGCAAGGATTGCAAGAATCGATCAGCAGCAGTTAGGTCCAGGTACTGTTACATGTGTATTACGTTAGGCAGTAGAACGGGGAATTCATACATTATGGAGAGATGCTGATTCCTCAAATTATTAGTAGGATATTTATAAAATAACAAGCAAACAAGAAGACCTTTTGCTACAGATTGCATGTATTCTAGCAACATACCTCTGCCCAAACATTGTCCTTTGTTAACAGGTTCTTGAAAGCAAGCCGTGCATGTTTTAGGTTCAAGCCGTGGTACTTCAGTGAAGTTTGATAATGTTTATCACCGCTAAGAAGACAATGAACAAAGTCCACATATAAGTATGGCACTTATCCATAAGAAAACATTTACCAGCTAAAACAATATTTCAGTTCTTTCAATCCTGAAACACCAGATCTCCCACCTTTGAAATGAGAAAAAGAATGTTGTGCACAGAAACTGTGTATTTACCTTTGTTGAAGGAAACTTTTATTCAGACAGGATGCAGAGGAAAACGCCCCGTAGATTTCCCTGTGAAGATTTAATATTTTCATCCGATTGCAGAAAAAAATGTTTTCAAAGAAATAATTTGAATGAAAGAAACCATACAACACCATGCAAACCAACAAGCTGTGACTGCCAGTGCATCGTACTTACTGTTTAATCTTTTTCCATGACTTTAAATCACATTCAGAGATCCATTTGCCAACCATGTTATCAAGACAGTGTTGTGATGCTATGTCACAGTCTGTGTTTGAACCCTCGTCAATGTCCTGTGAAGGAAAGCAGTGACTGTTTACATATTCACACATATTCGCACTTCCTCCCATCACTTAATGTGTTAGTGTCAGTACCTCATCAGACGAGCATGTTGCAAATGAACAGTTTTCTCCTGCAAAGATGTTTCTGATTTTGGGCCCATTGGTGCCTTAAATGATAAGTAAACACGTCACTTCTTTCATAGATAAATTAATTGCATCCTCAATTTGTTTATTATCAGAGGTGTAATTACCCTGTGGCAGTCGAACAGGCAGCGGCACAGATGGATTACTCTCCTCTCGATGTCCCAGCTGCCCTTGATCCTCACAACCAAAGGAGTAGACCCTCTTGGATTCAGTCAGCACTAAAGTGTGATTCCTGTGTAGATGATAATATACTAAATATGTATACCTCAAACCCACACATACACTTTACTAACTGCTTTACTTTAAGCATTTTTTATTTAAGATGCTTGATGTTGTCTCTGATATCTGTTAGTCTCTTCAGTGATAATATAATAACTTAAGGTGTTTTTACATTAACATGCTCATGTAACTGTATAACCAGTGATCTTTAAATTAATCTATTTTTTTAACTCTATATAAAAACATTCTTCTAAGAGAATAGTGATACATTTAAAATGTATAATTGCTTCACATGGATGTAAAAGCTGAAAAAAATAAACAAAGAAACATTCCTTGTTAAAGGATGAGACTGATTCTGCAGGATCAGATCTCGGGTCAGGATGCATCTTGTTCAGATTAGGTCAGAACAGTCAGTGAAATGTCCTAGCTTTGTTTTTTTTTTTCTTACTCTATATAAAATAATAAAATAATAATTCCTGGGATACATTTAAAACTTTAACCTCTGTATCTTTGATGTGAAAGCTGAAAAATATTCAAAGTAACCTGAATATTTCATGAATTAAACAGTATGTGTGTCGTACCTTCCACATGCAATCTTGGTGACCTTTGCCCCCCAGAGCTCTGCAACAAGTCGAGGACGCAGTTCGTTGCGTAGTGAGTTGTGACCGAGCTGTCCGTGTTGACCGGAGCCAAATGTAAACACTGCCCCATGCTGAGGAGCCAAACACACAACCACAGTGTAAAGTCCCACAGCCATTTACTTTTACATGACAACTGTTTTAATGTGTTTTCAAAAAATAAAGAATTAAGTTGCTTTTAAAATTTGTGTCCCAGTGGTAAGTACAGCATCAAAATCAAACTCCACAGAGCTTTTCATTCTCTTACAGCTTTCTTTTTTCATGTTTAGAACTTGTAACTTCTATAGGAAGATGTTTTTGAGACAACATTCAAAATCCTTTTTTTTTGCATTCCTTGAATAATTTCATTTTTTTTGTTTAAATCCACACTCTTTACAATAATATATTAGTAAGAAAGGAGAGCATCAAAATGCTCCAGTTGTCTAACCTTTGTCAAAATGGCCGTGTGGTCCTGTCCACAGGAAATGCGCTGAGCTTTCTTCATATTCAAACACTGAACAGGAGCTGGTGTGTGTCTGTCTATAAGGAAAAGGATTGTCAGTGTTATTATGTTACCAGATTATAATGCTCATTAACATACAATAAAGGTAGGACATTTATTGTAAAGCCACAGTACCTTTTGTGTCTCCCAGCCCGAGCTGTCCACAGTCATTTCTCCCCCAGCTGAAAACACCTCCAGAGACAGAGAGGGCGAAACTCTGGTCTCCTCCTGCAGCGACCTGGATCAGGGGGATCGCTGACAGTGATGGCACATGTTGAGGTGATCTGCAGACAGACTTTCTCGTACCCAGACCCAGCTGGCCCCTGCAGTCCTGACCCCACGTATACAGCTGACCATCTGTGGGAGAATCAGCTTGTCTCTGTGAAACTCCTGATATCTTCAACTTTTACTCAGAGTTTATGTTTAATGTCATGACCAAATGGAAATAAAATTTCCAATTCAGATTTCATATATAAATGCTTGTATGCACAAAAGATAATGTGTACCTGATGGAGAAAGTGAGACTGAAGTTTAAAATTCACCCGTCCTTCTAGGCTTTAAATGATTAGATCTTATTTTGAGTGCACCAATAAACTGCTTTAACCTGCCCACAGTAGCTAAACACACAGTGGCAAAATATTGTTTGTTCCTACATCTAAAATACTCTAATTACTCATTAGATAGATCGATACCTTTATTTGGTTGTTTACAATTGTACCATGCATGTGTATTATAATTATACAATTTAAAATATGTGGAGGAATGTATATCTATATAGACATGTATACAAAGACAAATAACATGAACTACATGACAGATGTTGTTAAATTACAACCTTAGGGTCCGTACAATTATGAAGTGCAAGTTGGCTGGACTGATTCAGGGTCTCTTAATTATTTTAGCTTGTTTAAATAAAAACCTAAGATGAGATGGCTGCTGCTCCCTGACCCTGGTTCTGCTGGAGGTTTTTTCCTGTTAGAAGGGAGTTTTTCCTTCCCACCATCACCAAGTGCTTCCTCAGAGGGGTTCTTTGACTGTTGGGATTCCTCTCTATTATTGTAACGCCTTTACCGTCAAACATAAAGTGCCTTGACGTGACTGTTGTTGTGATATGGTGCTATATAAATAAAACTGAATTGAACTAAAAATCTTTAGCGCTTGCAAAATTCGACTGTACCTTTGGTCAGTGCAACTGAGTGCTGACTCCCACAAGCAACCTGAGAAACCTGCTTGTTAGAAAAAGCTTCCAGTGGCCTGAAAGAGAAAGAGCAGAAGAAGAGAACAGAGCTGAAACAGCCATTTATGACCGCTAACTATGAACCCAAATAAACATGAATCACACTGTATACACTCCTAGGACTACGATGGAGTATTAGGACCACATTAAGAAAAAGAAATTGTGTCAATTTTGAAAATAAAGTTGACACACCCACCCAGCACATCACCCGGGTACCCCAGGAGGGCGGTACAGGACAAAAAAAAAAAAAGCCAAACCAGACTGAAAATCATCACATATTCCAGGGCTGGAATACATATATACTGTTTATACTGTATCTAATTATTAGAAACTATTTAATATACGATTTTTACATTTTTTGCCTTCTGACCAGATGCAGCTGGTCACACACTGTGTTTATGTAAGGAAAAAATGTCTTGTAACTTAAACCGATTCTGTAACTCATCTACAAAAAGCATTTTGTAAAAGGTAGACTATAGCAGCACTGGCAGTTTGTCTTGAAACAGCTGTCATCTCCACATTATAACACATTTTCGACTTTTTTAAATAATATTTTTTTCTTAACGTGATACTAATACTCCTTCTCACAGGACCAATAATAATAATAATAATAATAATAATAATAATAATAATAATAATAATAATAATAATAATAAATGTTTGCACATCTGTATCTGTTACCTGGGAGTGAAAGGTGGGTGTCTGGTGTCCACACAGAGAACTTTGCCGCTCACAGACAGCAGTGCGACCACATCATCGCCACAACTCACAGCCTCTATCTTCTCTTTGTGTTTCACAAACTCTGCAGATTCACAAGCCACAAACACAGCAGGTGTGAGTGGACACAGTTCGGTTAAATGTAGAGAGTGAACTTGTTAGTGACACCGATACTCACTCTGCCTGCCTCTCGCTCTTCTCCCATCCTCGTTCTCGTTTGTGCGGATAATGAACGCGTTTCCGTTACTTTTAACGAAAGCCAGCACGTTTCGACCTGCCGACAGATCCGCGATGTGATGGCTGATGTTTAAGTAATGAACTCCATCATCAGTGGTCGTGCTGTCGGTACCGGAGCCGTCTTTCACGTAAAACCCGCGCTGACAGTCCTCTCCCCAGGAAAACATGTTGTCGTGTGTTTAGGGGCAACAGCTGATCCTCACTGTGTCACTCTGCAGTCTGTCAACAAGAAACGAAACTTAAACTTAAGCATGCCGCTGAACAGCATCCGGAAAGGAAACAATAACACGAGTCAGCTGATCTGTTAAAGTAACGAAACGCAAGTAAAACTGATAAGAGATAATCATAATAATAATAACAAGGAGAGGTCAATTGTGTAGCTTTTCATTTGGTTTCGTTTCACACGCAGGAAGTGGACAAAAATGCATGTTTGTATTGTACAATGTGGGAAATGTTGATACTGCGTTTAGCTGGTATCAACTTTTTATGTAACAAACCTTAAAAAAAGAGAAAAAACCAACTACTGTATAAATTTAAAGGCTTGGCAAAAATCATGAAGGAGAGGTTTCTAAAAATAACATGACTTATTGATGCATGCAATTGAGATAGAGGTATTTGGCTCATACACTTCAATGGCCCGTCTTGGCATAACAGAACCCCAGATGTGATGGGCATTAGAGCAGGATCCCCCGGAGTCTGGACACTGGTGGTGGAGATAAAGACGGAGGCTTGAATGGAGCCTGAGTAATGATAGGCGGTGATGGGGAGTGGGTGGGTTGCACGAAGGCGTCTGCAAAGGAGAATGACAGATGCGAACTAAGACTTAAAGTGCTTCGTATGACCTGAGACACGAACCTGAGAAGATGATTGGACAGGACCAGTGATGTCATAAACAGGTTGACAGCGTGAACAAGTGGAAGTGACGTGAAGAACAGACTGGGAGCAGACAGACATCATAGATCTACCTTACTGAACTTATGTATAAGCTTCATAACAGTTTCAGTCCACCTTCAATGCTCCTGACTTTGCTTCCCTGGCCTCTCCTATGCTAAAAAAATTAATTCATTAAAAATATATATATTAACACTAGTACTACTACTACTAATAATAATAATAAATAACAATAACAGCAGTTACTGTTAAGCTTTGCCTGGCAGTGTGCAATATATCAAATATGCCTGGAAAAAATATATACTGTATATTTCATGTATAATATATATCTTGGCTCTGTATGACGTTGCTGAGAGCAGATATTCCCAATATGATCATCTTAGACCTGCAGCTGTATCAATGAGCTTGGAGCTCCATCCACTTACTGTTTGAATCGTTTGGAGGCAGACATCCACAACAAACTCGGCTTAAAGCCAAAGGATTGTATTTTGAACTCTGAGACTTCCACAGAGTCCAGCATTAACAATTTGGAATTGGAAATCAGCGAAGTGCATCGAATTTCAATTTTAATTTATTCTAAGCAAAGCTTTAATAAAATTTAATCCACATCTGAAAAACTGAACGGTGAAAGTTTTGTTCAGAACGAAGATTAATTCTTTTATGGTGTAAATACTTTTCATAGAATTTTGATATTTAATAAATATCACACATGTCTACAATGACAACATTGCATAGGCTCAATATGATTTACTGAATGCAGTTATTTTGAATATTATTTGGATATTTGAATATTTTATGAGATGTAACAATAAGGAACACTTCCTCCAAACTATATAAAAGCATGTATCACATTTTTATTTTTAGTAGGTGGGATTTCTTTGGTATACATACATTCCATCTACATCACAATCAGCAGCAGTACAACTAACTACAAATGCTACTCTTTGGTCAGCAATTCACAGAGTGCAGCATTACAATGTTATGTCTTCTGTTCAGTACAGTAAAAAATGGCATTTAATGTTGCCAAGTCATCATCATAAATTTTTTATGTTCCAGAAACTAAACTAGCAGGCAGAACACACAGCGCGAGAATGGATGAGATCATGACGCTGCACAGAGGGAGACACAAACAATATATACACACCCAAGAGGGAGTCAGGGCAAAGATCTCAACCTCAGACTATTAAATAAATCCAAACCAAAAGTCCAAAACGCTGGGTAGAAGACGCAGGATCATGACAGTAACAGTAAGTATGTTTCAGCAACTGCAAATGCTAGACTTGATCAACAATTACTTTTTACTGTTCAATACAGTAAAAAACTGTCTTATAATACTGATCACTTATGGATCCTCTTATTGTTGCTCAGGGCCTCTGTGAGTTTGGTTTGCATGATCTCCTTAGTTGAGTAGAACGGCAGCTCCAAGGTCGAGATGCACGTGTGTGTCTCAGGATAGTACTGGTCATAGGAGAGGTCCTCGACTTCTTTAACTTTGACTTGCATCTTGATTTTGTCCATACTGAGAATAGGCACCCGGTCAAATCCTGTCACAAACCCTAGAAGAGGAAAAAAGCAGAAATCGATGAATGTCGTGGAAAAAGTGGAAGTCACTGAGTTTTATTTTGTGCATAACATTATGGCCTGATAGCCCTCTGAAGTCACACTGTCAGTTCATTCATGACTGCTCATCCACCTCAGCAGTTCATCAAATGCTTTTTCCTACTAAAGACCAGATACCAAATGCACAAATTAGGAAATGTAAAAACATTCTGGAAACAAATGAACTCAGGACATAAAACACGAATATTTTACTTTATTAAATCCTTGCAATTTGTGGCTTTACAAGATTAGCACTCATTGTTTTATATGATCAACTCAAATACTTACAAAGGAAAGCTTTCTTCTGGTTCTCAGTCAGTTCATCAAAAACCTCCCAAAACATCTGTATGGTGGGATGGTCTGCGCTGTATTCACCTTCATAATGTGTGTTCTAATCGTAGTGAAAGAGGCTGTTAGATATACTAAAGATAATTTAAACTATAATAGAACTGCAGACAAATTACAGCAGTTTACCTGTTTCAGCTTTTCCCAGTCACTGAAGTCTTTGCCCACCATCACTTCTTGCAGCTCCTTTGGCCTGAAGAGTTTCACCAAATCCCGCTCACACACCAGGAAGAAGCCTCTCTTGAACTCCTGAAACACATTCTCCACTGATGTGTTGAAGGCATGATTCACGTAGGCATCCACAAACTCCTTCCTGTTTGGCAGATAAAAGCAGTGATTAAAAGAAACACATCCACACTTTGGTCAAATCATGAACTGTTCTGTTCCATTTTGTTTAAAGAGTGGTCGCTTTATATCTCTGCCATGGACATTTCCCATTAATTACTTGCCAATAAACATGCAAACTTGTGGTGTATCTCAAGGATATCAGGGCTCTAGACTAACTTGTTGCCATGGGCACACCGGCACAAAAGTTAGGCGCACTCAAATTTTTCAACCGCCATCGCTTAACACATGTGCATCTTTTTGGGGGGGAAATTGCAGTCCATACATATAATATTCATTTCTAAATTATTAACTTACAATCTTGTGCTTAAAGTGCTTTGTCAATATTGTAGAAAATGTTAAACGTAATCATTATCTCGGCCTCCTCTGACGACCTGTTTGCTGTTGCATGCTGCTGAAAGGCAGTGGGGAGAGGGGACACTTGGGCATTTATCGCAGCATATAATGTGTTTTCTGGATACACTGTGCTTTTTCAGCATTCAAAGATTGGTGGCACCGTGTCAGAGCACTGGCTATGAATTTCAGACGGATCAGGCCTTAACTTAACAAAAAAGTTATCAATAGTTCTTTTCATCTTTTCTTATTACCCAGAGCTACATCCACTTCTGTCGGGCCTAGGCTGCTCACTAGGGCTGGGTATCATCACTGATTTCTATAATCCATTCGATTCCAGTTCTCAAAGTCCTGATTCGGTTCAATTTAGCCTCAGACAGTCAGAAATATTATAATTCTGATCATTTATCAGTACTGATACATGTGAAACTTCATCAGAATTGTGAACATCACAGCAGATGCCTTTGTGTCAAAGTAACTGAGAATAAAACACCGAAAAACATGAAGGAAATTTTTCTGGCCTGGCTTTTTATATCAGATAACTTTAAAAACATTCTGCAACATTCTGTAATTTTGCATAATTTTAAAAAGTTTACATTTCTTCAGTATTGAACAACAGAAAAAACAAAAGGCTTTCTTGTCCGAGGTCATTTAAGTGAAAAAAAGAAAAAGAAAAGAAAAAGACAGCAGCCACAGCGCTGTAAACAACGGTAGACTGGTGGGCAATAAGCGAATGAATAATACAGAAAACAGAGATTTGAGACGGGAAACTGTTCTTGAAGTACAGAGAGAGATAGAGAGAGAGCTAGCTGTGCATGAAGTGTGATTTTAATAGTCGTGGAAGCAAAACAGCAAAATTCATGACAACATTGATCAAATGTGAAGCGCAGTTTGCTGCTTCTTTTGCTACTGGCTCGGCGAATTTTGGTTGGAGAGACAAAACCTGCAGCTCAGAATCAGCGCAAAAAGACATAAAAACAGAGCAGACCCGACGCATTAGAATCGGTGAGCTCCGACAGCGTGTCCGTCTACGGGCGGTCGGGTGAGAAAGCCGAGAAAGACAAAGCTGATTCTGATGCGTCGGGTCCGTTCTGTGTTTACGTCTTTGTGTGGAATCTGTGTACCTGCTCTCATTTGCTGCGTGGTTGTTGTTGAAATAGTTTTGTGAGCTTTAATCTGAGAATCTGGAGTTTCTGGCAAAACACAATTATATTTAAAAGTCAATTCAGGATTTAATGAATCGATATCGCTTTATTCAAACTACTCACCTCCCACTTCCACCTGCACTTTCAACTGGACCAAGGCCAATCAGAGAGGTCCCGACCCCTGACTATCTCTGATTGGTTTAGTGACCACATGGACAGTTGCAGAGATTTTTTTTTTTTTTGGTTACCTGAACAGTGCGACCAAATATTTTTTTAGGCGCACCACTGAAAAATTTGCTCGCATTTGCGACCAAATTGGTCGCACTCTAGAGCCCTGGATATACACCGAGTCTTGGTACTTTTTCTAATTAAATGCTTCTGCTTGGTCACAAAACAGTTTAATGTATGTTTCTTTGCAGATGACATCCAGTTATAGCTTTCTGTCAGCTCCATTGTCACTGTCACTGTTGGTAGAGTCGTTAGATATTATGTGATGGCTTGTTATTATCTCTAGCTTCTCTTTGGCAGGACAATACTATATTTGGTTTTAAAACGCATGTTATGAAAAAATGCTGCCATTGTCCTCACTTATTTTGACTTGTCACCAACTTTTCAGGACCTTCAGGATCAAGGTCAATGTCCTTTCCATCCCAGTTGATCTGTTGGGGAAAAATAGATATTATTGATTAAAGAAGCGAGTTGATATCAAAGCCGTTTTTGACTTAAAGTTGTGTTAAACACCTACCGAAAAATACATGTCCAGGTTTTCCAAGTCATCATCTTTGTAGTCCTCCAGGATGTACTGCAGACTCCTTTAAACACAAAATACTTTGAGATGATTTGTGGAACCAACCAGCACCTAACACTACAAATATTTGCGCAATACAGCAAATACAAGGGAACTTTCTCCCTTACTCTCCAACACTTGTGTTGAATTCTATCAAATCCTCCAGTGAAGGCCTTACACCGAGCAGCTTCTTGAACAGCACCAGTGGGAAGGGTAAGTAGATGATGCACTGGTTGTACAAGGCCAATCCACACAGAACTCCGAACAGGAAGAAACGCTGGTCTTCCTGAGTTGCCTGATGCTGACAGTAGAGACATTTGAAATTGTTTTCTTGAATTAAGGAATAATAAATCAGCAATCACAATTATTAAATAGTTTTTGAAGTCAGTTTCGGTCTATTTAAATTATATTTTTAGTAACTTAGTAACTCTTACTTTTGAGGAGAACCATGCCATTGTTTCAGAGTCATTGAACATGAACATCCCAGATTCAGCTGAGATCAAGTCATGAAAGACTTCATAAAAAAAGTCTTTCCTGTAGACGTCATCGATCATTTCATCAAACAAGACCTACAAGACAAAATTATAAAAAGTAAACAAAATTTGTTGTATGCCAAAATATTGTTTATATAACAATGTGTACACAACAATGCAAACATTTTGAGTTGGCTTGTTGTTTTTACCCTAAGTGGCTTCTTGTAGTCTGTGTCACAAGCATCCGCCAGTTGTTCAAAGGTGTCTTCCAAAATGGTTGCTCGCCTCAGGTCCAGTAAAAATACATCTTCATCGTAATCATCAAAAATGTACAAAAAGTCAAAGAAATTCTCCAAGTAGTAACTCATCTGCATTGTCTGGAAAAAAAAGTTCAAGATTCAACATGTTTTTGTTTTGCCTACCTGATTACTTACTTTAAAGTGTATTTTAAACAGAGTATTGTATCACACCAAATTCATATAAGGATGTCATTTACCACCTTGGTGTATTCAGAATAAGAGTCAAAAACCAATTTTTTTGATTGCAGGTCCATCACAATTGGGAAGTCACAAAGGAGAAGTGGCTCAGCTTTGGCATTCTAAACACAGAAAAGAAAACATACAGTTCTTTTGAGTTTAATAATGCAATTGTTAGCAATGCAGACATTTTCAGTTGGAACCACTCATTTTTTATGATATGTTACATGCTGTAATGTGATTGTCATGATTTGGCTGTGCAGCAGGCAGGAAAGGACCCAAATGCAGACTCACGGAGGCGAAAGTAGACTCAGACACAGCTTTTTTTGCTAAATGGCAAAACAACACAAAACTAGACTGGAAAATTATATAAACCGGGCACACGGGGACACGCACAACCATGAGGGACATAAATACACAGGAGGATAACGAGAGAAGTAAGAACACACGGGGAATACAGCTGACACGAATGAACCTGACGCCACAGGGGAAGCACAACTAGACACACAGAACATGGAAATACGAGACTTTCACAATAAAACAGGAAATGTAGAAACATCACACAGGAGCCGACAGGAGGGAGCATGAGAGGGAGAGAGAGAGAGGGGACGAGAGAGACAAGACACAAAGGGCGACACAATATTCAAACATGACATGGTGACTGGGAGGACACAACACTCAGAGAAACGAGAAGGTCTAGGGAGACAGATAAACACAATAGATGGAGAAAATATGGAATGACACACAAGGATGGGAACACAGGCACAGAAGAGGGAAATAAGGCACAAAGACTAACACACATAAACACATACTGAACAAAAGCTAACAGAATAAACTCAGGGAACCATAACACAAAATGTCATAAAAACAGAAGAAACTCAGAATGCTGGGACCCAGAACCATGACAGTGACGGTAAATATAATGTCAGGCTGCATAATGGGATGTTAATATGAACAGATGGTGAAGAGTCAATGAATGATCGCACCCAAGGCAAATGACAAAAGAAAAAAAGAGAAAACAGCCATCACAAAAGCAGACCCAAACACATGACAGACACATCGCTTTAGCCTAAAACAGAAACAAAAGGCAGGGTTTTGTTTTGTTTACCCCGTTTTCTGAACGTAAATGCCACTGGTCCAGATCCTCATTAAGAAATGCTTCATCCAACAATAAATAAAAACTGCTCTCCGGTATCCTTCGAGATTCCGCAACCCTGCTGTTGGCCTTTAAAAGAAAAATTTTACTTACAATTTATTTTTGTTTTCAGGTTAAAAAAAGAGGCATTAAGGCTTAAGAAGGAGTAAAATGACTGGTTTAAGATAATAACACTGACGTTGTACATGTATTTGAGGACTAGCAGCAGATTTCTGACCCCGGAGTTGCGGGGAACAGGCACAAAGGACAGGATTTCTGAGAGTGCCTGCTTCCACACGTTAATGTGTCGAATCATGGTGGAGTGCGACAGAGAGGACCACCAGTCGCCTGAAGAAAACAATAACGTTAGCAAAAGTAAAAACAGCAGATAGAAGGGCTTTAAAATTTCCATGTATAATAGCGGTGGTGGGTATAGGCAACATACCCATAATCTGGAGGCTTTCATTCGACAACCTTGTTACTGCATTGGCTACCGCCACAGCGAGCTTTATTCTCTGTTGCCGTGTGTGTTTCAGGACTGTGTGCAGAAGCTCAATGAGAAGAAGGTAGATTCTCAACCCCTCCACTCCCAGTGGTTTCTGATCGAGGGAAGGAAGCAGGCGTAGCACTGCAGCCTCGATCTGTTAGTTTGGCAAGGATTGCAAGGATCACTCAGCAGCAGGTAGATCAAAGGTGGACTGTTTTTGTGCAGGGTGGCGTTCAGAGGAAAAATGTTCGGATTATTTAGGTATCTTATAAAAACCAGGATTCTTACCTTGTCACTTAGAGTGTATCCAGTTACTATTAGCAAATATCCCCTAAATGAGTCATATGCAAGTGTTTTTTTAAAGGCGACTGTGCCTGTTCAATATGTGGCCACAGATAACAAGTACATTACAATAATATATACAATATATGAAATGATAATCATGTGTCTGCTTGATTAAGCTATATCAGGTTTTAGACTGTCTCAGTGATACAAATGGGTAGAAACTAGAAGACAGTCTAGACTGAGGCTTTGTTTTAGAGTTATAATTACATGTGAGTGTCTGAGATAGTCTGAGTTTTGTACATACTGCAACAGTCAAAATAACAATTGAAATACTCCCCTTCCCCCCTCCAAGTATAAAAAGGATCAAATGAATGATTGTCAACATAGACATAAAAACAAGGAGTCATGAGTCTTGACATTTCTCAAATTATTGGAAAGATTATTTATAAAAACAAAAACAGAGCCTTTTCCTACAGATTACATGTATTCTAGTAACATACCTCTGCAAGAACATTGTCTTTCTTTGCCAAATTTTTGAAAGCATGCCGTGCATGTTTCATGTTCAAACCGGGGTACTTTGGTGAAGTTTGGAAATGTTTATCACCGCTAAGAACACAAAGAAAAAAGTCCACATTAAAGCGTTTCTTCTTCTGCATCAGCAAATATATATAGCAGCTAAAACATTACCGCGATCACCCAGTTAAGTTAAGAGCATGTTCACATTTGCTAATTAATTAACTTTTAACACTGATAGGAATATCATTAGTTTGGCTGCTATTTTGACATCAACCAATGTACCAGACAAACCCACACTGTGTCCTCTTATTCATGCTAATAAGAATCATCGATATCATTACAAATTAGCACAGAATAGCCATAAATGGCAGCGCTAAATTTCTCAAGCCAAAACATATTAGACCTACCACCGACAACCTGCCATGACATGGACATTAACTCTGTATTTACCTTTTTTCAAGGAAACTTTTATTCAGATAGGATGCAGAGGAAAATGCCTCCATGATTTCCCTGTGAAGATTTAATGTTTTCATTCAATTGCAGAAAAAAAAACTTGCTTTCAAACGAATAATTTGAGTCACAAAAGCCATAAATCACCAGGCAAACCAACAAGCTGTGACTGCCAGTGCATCATACTTACTGTTTAATCTTTTTCCATGACTTTAAATCACATTCAGAGATCCATTTGTCAACCATGTTATCAAGACAGTGTTGTGATGCTATGTCACAGTCTGTGATTGAACCCTTGTCAATGTCCTGTGAAGGAAAGCAGTGACTGTTTACATATTCACACATATTCGCACCTCCTCCCATCACTTAATGTGTTAGTGTCAGTACCTCATCAGACCAGCATGTTGCAAATGAACAGTTTTCTCCTGCAAAGATGTTTCTGATTTTGGGCCCATTGGTGCCTTAAATGATAAGTAAACACGTCACTTCTTTCATAGATAAATTAATTGCATCCTCAATTTGTTTATTATCAGAGGTGTAGTTACCCTGTGGCAGTCGAACAGGCAGCGGCACAGATGGATTACTCTCCTCTCGATGTCCCAGCTGCCCTTGATCCCCACAACCAAAGGAGTAGACCCTCTTGGATTCAGTCAGCACTAAAGTGTGATTCCTGTGTAGATGATAATATACAAAATATTTAGACCTCAAACCCACACATACACTTTACTAACTGCTTTACTTTAAGCATTTTTATTTAAGATGCTTGATGTTGTCTCTGATATCTGTTAGTCTCTTCAGTGATAATATAATAACTTAAGGTGTTTTTACATTAGCATGCTCATGTAACTGTATAACCAGTGATCTTTAAATTAATCTATTAAATTTTTTTAAACTCTATATAAAAAATGTATTCTAAAAGAATTGTGATACATTTAAAATGTATAATTGCTTCACATATAATTGCTCCTTTGTCCCACACGCCATCAAACTCTTTAACTCCTCTCTGGAGGGGAGAGGGAGGGGAAACAGGAGGACAAAGGAGGGGGGAACAACTAAGCTGTAGTGCCTCTTCACCTCACTGTACAATACCTTGTGCAATACTTTTTGTAAATAGTCAACAGTGCAATAGACTCAATACTTGAAATGTGCAATTCACTTGTATTTTTATTTTTATTCCTATTTATTCTATTTATCCCCTTCGTATATTTTATTTATATTTGTCTCTGTTGTGTGTGTGTGTGTGTGTGTGTGTGTGTGTGTGTGTGTGTGTGTGTGTGTATATCATTCTGTAACTCTGTAACTTCTGTCGGTGCTGTGCTTTTTGGAAATCGAATTTCCCAGAGGAACCCACCCGAGGGATTAATAAAGTTCTATCTTATCTTATCTTATCTTACATGGATGTGAAAGCTGAGAAAAATAATCAAAGAAACATTCCTTGTTAAAGCTGAAAAAAATTAGATCATGAATTAAACAGTATGTGTGTCGTACCTTCCACATGCAATCTTGGTGACCTTTGCCCCCCAGAGCTCTGCAACAAGTCGAGGACGCAGTTCGTTGCGTAGTGAGTTGTGACCGAGCTGTCCGTGTTGACCGGAGCCAAATGTAAACACTGCCCCATGCTGAGGAGCCAAACACACAACCACAGTGTAAAGTCCCACAGCCATTTACTTTTACATGACAACTATTTTAATATGTTTGCAAAAAATAAAGAATTAAGTTGCTTTTAAAATTTGTGTCCCAGTGGTAAGTACAGCATCAAAATCAAACTCCACAGAGCTTTTCATTCTCTTTCAGCTTTCTTTTTTCATGTTTAGAACTTGTAACTTCTATAGGAAGATGTTTTTGAGACAACATTCAAAATCCTTTTTTTTTGCATTCCTTGAATAATTTCATTTTTTTTGTTTAAATCCACACTCTTTACAATAATATATTAGTAAGAAAGGAGAGCATCAAAATGCTCCAGTTGTCTAACCTTTGTCAAAATGGCCGTGTGGTCCTGTCCACAGGAAATGCGCTGAGCTTTCTTCATATTCAAACACTGAACAGGAGCTGGTGTGTGTCTGTCTATAAGGAAAAGGATTGTCAGTGTTATTATGTTACCAGATTATAATGCTCATTAACATACAATAAAGTTAGGACATTTATTGTAAAGCCACAGTACCTTTTGTGTCTCCCAGCCCGAGCTGTCCACAGTCATTTCTCCCCCAGCTGAAAACACCTCCAGAGACAGAGAGGGCGAAACTCTGGTCTCCTCCTGCAGCGACCTGGATCAGGGGGATCGCTGACAGTGATGGCACATGTTGAGGTGATCTGCAGACAGACTTTCTCGTACCCAGACCCAGCTGGCCCCTGCAGTCCTGACCCCACGTATACAGCTGACCATCTGTGGGAGAATCAGCTTGTCTCTGTGAAACACTCTCACTCCTGATATCTTCAACTTTTACTCAGAGTTTATGTTTAATGTCATGACATAGACCCTGTGTGGACAATTAGTAAGGCAACCAAACGTGTTTCGTATAAATGTAAGTTGGATGGACTGACTCTGTCTAAATTATTTGAGTTTTTCATTTACATTTGTAGCAGTTTATTGCAGAACTGTACTGTACCTTTGGTCAGTGCAACCGAGTGCTGACTCCCACAAGCAACCTGAGAAACCTGTTTGTTAGAAAAAGCTTCCAGTGGGCTGAAAGAGAAGGAACAGGAAACAGAAGAAAAATCCAAATAAACAGGCTACACACTGCGGGGTTAAAGGCCTAATCATAACAGCCATAATAAATCATTTTGCACATTTCTATTGCCAGTCTATGGAGCATACTTTTTTTCTTAACGTGGTACTAATACTCCTTCTCATAGGACCAATAAAAACAACAACAACAACAATAATAATAAAGGTTTGCACATCTGTATCTGTTACCTGGGAGTGAAAGGTGGGTGTCTGGTGTCCACACAGAGAACTTTGCCGCTCACAGACAGCAGTGCGACCACATCATCGCCACAACTCACAGCCTCTATCTTCTCTTTGTGTTTCACAAACTCTGCAGATTCACAAGCCACAAACACAGCAGGTGTGAGTGGACACAGTTCGGTTAAATGTAGTGAACTTGTTAGTGACACCGATACTCACTCTGCCTGCCTCTCGCTCTTCTCCCATCCTCGTTCTCGTTTGTGCGGATAATGAACGCGTTTCCATTACTTTTAACGAAAGCCAGCACGTTTCGACCTGCCGACAGATCCGCGATGTGATGGCTGATGTTTAAGTAATGAACTCCATCATCAGTGGTCGTGCTGTCGGTACCGGAGCCGTCTTTCACGTAAAACCCGCGCTGACAGTCCTCTCCCCAGGAAAACATGTTGTCGTGTGTTTAGGGGCAACAGCTGATCCTCACTGTGTCACTCTGCAGTCTGTCAACAAGAAACGAAACTTAAACTTAAGCATGCCGCTGCACAGCATCCGGAAAGGAAACAATAACACGAGTCAGCTGATCTGTTAAAGTAACGAAACGAAAGTAAAACTGATAAGAGATAATCATAATAACAATAACAAGGAGAGGTCAATTGTGTAGCTTTTCATTTGGTTTCGTTTCACACGCAGGAAGTGGACAAAAATGCATGTTTGTATTGTACAATGTGGGAAATGTTGATACTGCGTTTAGCTGGTATCAACTTTTTATGTAACAAACCTTAAAAAAAGAGAAAAAACCAACTACTGTATAAATTTAAAGGCTTGGCAAAAATCATGAAGGAGAGGTTTCTAAAAATAACATGATTTATTGATGCATGCAATTGAGATAGAGGTATTTGGCTCATACACTTCAATGGCCCGTCTTGGCATAACAGAACCCCAGATGTGATGGGCATTAGAGCAGGATCCCCCGGAGTCTGGACGCTGGTGGTGGAGATAAAGACGGAGGCTTGAATGGAGCCTGAGTAATGATAGGCGGTGATGGGGAGTGGGTGGATTGCACGAAGGCGTCTGCAAAGGAGAATGACAGATGCGAACTAAGACTTAAAGTGCTTCGTGTGACCTGAGACACGAACCTGAGAAGATGATTGGACAGGACCAGTGATGTCATAAACAGGTTGACAGCGTGAACAAGTGGAAGTGACGTGAAGAACAGACTGGGAGCAGACAGACATCATAGATCTACCTTACTGAACTTATGTATAAGCTTCATAACAGTTTCAGTCCACCTTCAATGCTCCTGACTTTGCTTCCCTGGCCTCTCCTATGCTAAAAAAAATTAATTCATTAAAAATATATATATTAACACTAGTACTACTACTACTAATAATAATAATAATAATAAATAACAATAACAGCAGTTACTGTTAAGCTTTGCCTGGCAGTGTGCAGGGGCAACAGCTGATCCTCACTGTGTCACTCTGCAGTCTGTCAACAAGAAACGAAACTTAAACTTAAGCATGCCGCTGAACAGCATGAGGCAACAAAATCACAACAGTCGGGAACACGATAGTGAAACTGATAACAGATAATCATATGAGACAGCAAACACCAGCGCAAGACGATTGCGCTGTTTTTCAGATCCATGAGTAATATTGATGGTATTAATGTGGCAACGGTAATGTTTATAGCTTTTATCCCCAATGTTCCATTCCATTCAATTCAATTTTACTTTTTGTAGGGCAAAATTACAACAGCAGTCAACTCAAGTTCCCTTTTGAATGACAGCAGGAGAGAAAATGGAGAGAACCCCCCAAATAGACCAACAACGCTGAGACAGAGGAAAAAAACTATGGCGGAGAGCTGACATTTCATTATCACCAATGATTAAATACTTGGATTACCACAATATGATGTAAGCTGGTATGTTTTGATCAGTGGTTTGAATTTCATTTAAGTTAGATTAATTATATTGTTGACAAAAGAGAAAGCTGATGATAATGAAAACTAAATCAGTTAAAATGTTGAGAGGGTCAGCAGATACATGCGCTTTGACACTGATGAAGCAAAGTGTGTGTGAATATTTCTGTTAACTTTGACAAAATGGCAAAATAGTAAAAAGAAACTTATGGGAACAACAACAGGTTTAGTATTAACCAACCGGCCCATTTAACAGACACAGCAGCGATTACATTCCTGCACTCTATGATACTGGCTCATAGTGAACACTCTATTACAAGTTGGTCCAATATGAGCTTTGCTGCTATTGGGCCAATCAAAGTATGCTACAAAAGAGCATTGAAAATATTAGATAAGAAACCCTTTTCATATCACCATTGTCAACTTTGAGATGAAGTTATACATGGCTGAGGGACACACAAACATGTGATCGTGTTTAATTAATCATGCTTCATGTTGGACGTGAAAAAGAGTTAATGTATTACAAAAAGGGAAACATAGCATAATGTGTCAGTGCAATATCACCACAGTCAGAGCATGTGTAATACTGGGATATGTGCAATATAACTGATGTGTTTCCGTTATTATTATCTATATTGTCCTCTGTTGTCCACTCCTCTTGTCATTGTTTGGTCTAATATGATGTGTTCACTGTTTTTGTCTTTGTCACATGATCTGTAAATATTATCTCTGTATGTTTTTACTAACTTGTGTGTAACACCAACCTGCCAGAGGGTCTGCAGATGAAAACTAGCCCAAGTCTATAATCTGGCATATTTGCATTTGTGTAAAATGCTTATTAATATGTGCTGCCCCTCTTTCTAAAATAAATAAATAAATAAATATATTAAACTGATGAGAAGCTGTGTTCACCCCAGAAAGCTCCCAGAAATTTGGGCAAATGTCTGCTGTGAAATTTTTAGCCAAACCAAATTGCAGGTCAGTTTAAAGCCGAAAAGTAGTCCAAACTCTAAACCGTTCCTGAGATGCAGAAATGTTTTCACATAAAATTCATCGACTGTACTTCCAAACAAATTACACTTACAAATGCTTGTAACACAAACGATGAAAACAGTAACTGCAAAGTTGAGACCGAAAAGTGTTACAGTTAAAGTGATGAGGTGATAGCTGCCATTGGTGATTGTAACAAATGTAGGTTTTATTATAGCAGAGGTTCCGAAAGTGTCCCTAGAGCGGGCCAATAATAAGACCTGGGAATTGCACCACATGGGAACCATTGTCAGCTATAAATCATATCAGACAGATGCTTTAATTTCTTTCATTATTGAAAATTTGATCATTCTACTTAGGGTGCTGATCCAGAAACTGGTGCTTTCAAGTGCTTTCAGCACCTGAACCTCTTGCTTTAAGGAAAGTGTGACCATAACGCCTCTGTTGGCAGATACAAAGAAGAGCCTTCCTATGTATTTGCATGCTGATCGTAACTGTTTTCATAGAGAAACACCTTATAAAAAGCCTTATAATTTAACTTATACCTTTGATTCTTACAAGTGTGGTGTGTATTTGACCTCTGACCTATCTATTTGACTTCTCATCTAGACTATAGTGAGGGTCTAAAAGATCCTAATGTTATTTAGAGCTATATGTTCCTTACTGCCATTGTTTGTTTTGGCAACATTTGGGAGATTATATACCAACATATGTGGATTCTACATATCACAATATAGTTTGCATACAAATATCCTGTCATCCTGTATCAATGTGAGTGATGTGATTTTGAATAGAATGACAAGCACACGTGTTCAGTCTAGGCTGAAAATGTAGACATTTGTGTGACAATGAAACATGCAATATTCACAATATAATCTTTTAGATAATTTTATTAAATTAATAAAATTAATAAAAACATATCTTATTGGGCACTTTAAATTAATAAACTCAATTTACAGTGCCCAATAAGATAAGTTATGTATTAGTTGACAAAAAAGAAAACCCCAATAATCTGACATTTCCCTCTGAGCAAGCACTCGGCGACAGTGGGGAGGAAAAACTTTCTTTTAAAAGCAAGAAACCTCCGGCAGAACCAGGCTCAGTGAGGGACGGCCATCTGCCTCGGCCGGTCCTGGAGTTTTTAAAATGACTTGTTAGCCAATTAAAAAAGTTACTTTGATGTCAACTAATACACTTAAACTGTCTGTCATGGTCCTGGGCCATGTTGGCCCAGTATTCTTAGTTTTCATGTATTTTTGTATTTTATTCCTTATTTAGGCCATGCTTCCTGGGTTGCTCTGTTACGTTGTTCCTTATGTGTTTTCCCCTTGTGACTCTTACCCCCGGGCTGCCCCTCTGTGTATCTGTGAGCCCTCGTCTCTCCTTGTGTTTTATTCCATGTTTTCCCCAGCCTGTTATGTCTGTGTTCTCCCCGTGCTCTCTCTCCTCCTGTCTGAACCTCTGTGTACTTCCTGTTTTACTTTGACAGTCTCCCGTCAGTGTTGCATTTACTCCTGCCGTGTCTTGTTATGGTTATCAGTGTCACATGTGTTCCCCGTGTGTTCCCACTTACCTCGTTAACCCTCTGTGTATTTATGTCTGCGTCTCCCTCAGTTCGGTGTCGCGTTCTCCCTCATTCATGGCTGTGTGTTTCTCCGTGCAATATGTTATAGTTTCCAGTTTAGTTTGTATGGTTTTTCTGTCCAGCAATAAAGCTGTGTTTTGAGTTCAATCCTGCCTCCGTGAGCTTGCGTTTGGGTCCTCATCCTGTCTGCACACAGCCGCAACCATGACACTGTCCTAATAAATTTAAACAAATATTTACAGGCAATCCTGATGGATTGCTTACAGAACATTCATTTTGTTTTGTTTGTGTGCGAACTCCGTATACCTCGACCCACATAGGTTTTAAACATAGGTCTGAATAATTTAATGTGAACACCGGCTTCTGCCTTGAATGTTTTCCACTCGTGAATAATCTCTCTTACTGTAGAATGATGGACTTTAAGTTTTTTGGAATGGTCTTATAACCCTCCCCAGATTGATGTGTAGCAGCATTTGCTTCTTCAAGGCCATCGCTGATGTCTTTCTTCTTTTGAGTTTTGTTAACAAACATAAAGCTTCAGACCAGCAAACTGGAAAACCTTCTGATTTTATTGACATGTTCATTTGCATTAAATTATTAGCAGCAAATGACTGCTTCTTACCCTTTTAACTCCAATGGAAACAGTAAGAGTGTAGTTTTTCACATACTGCTTCTGCATTTTGGCTCAACTTTTGCTAAATAAACATAGATGTAGTGCAATATGTGATGATCTGAGGCTGTGTTTACTCAGTTTAAAACCAGATCACTGATACTAACTCCTGAGCTGACTGTAAGTTAACAT
Source organism: Aulonocara stuartgranti (assembly GCF_965226115.1). NCBI lineage: Eukaryota > Metazoa > Chordata > Actinopteri > Cichliformes > Cichlidae > Aulonocara > Aulonocara stuartgranti. The sequence continues at coordinate 6,836,265 of NC_138945.1, read as the reverse complement.
GCGCCACAAATAAGGGTCATATTTGGATTTAAAACAATCAAGAAGAAGCTACCACTGAATGCTACTTTCCCCTGCGTGACACTGGAATCAGTAACACATACTAAATAAAAGAAAAGTGAAAGTTACTCCCTCAAATTGAACCCTCCATACCCTGTAGGAAACTCACTTCCTTGGAAAATGGCAGTAATTAATTAACAATATGTGTATCAGTAGTGCTAAAAAGCTATTATATCAAAAAGTAAAGGGAAAACAGTCTGATGAGCTGAAACTGAAACAAAATGAAGCCTATCATTAGGAATGCTGACTTGTAATGTCTGTTTGCTTTTTGCAGCTTCCGTTCTTTTTTCAGTCAGTAGGTGGCAGCAAACTACAAACAATGGTTGCAATTTACACTCATCTGTTTTCATTAGAGGTAGAACCCAGAAGCACATCTACGTTTACGTCTACTGCTTGGTGCTACACAAAAACAGGCTCAACAGACTGAAAATTACTTGTATTTGGATAAATCCAAATCAGACGTCAGTGAAGCTCCATAACCACTTCTGCTTTTTAGTTTTCTCAGAAATGGATTAAGCCTACACCCAAACCTACAGATGTGTTCACTGACTATGATTATGTTCTCAGATAAAGCAAGCAAAGAGGGCGAAGCAGCGAAAGTACCTGCACAATACATCCACATAAATCATAATGGAATTTATTTTTTAGAACGCAGGAACATCAGGGGAGTAAACATCTGTTTCAATGTCTAATCACAGATTGTGCTTTCTGTTGTAAACGTTTTTAGTAAGGCATAATTAACAAAAAGGCTAGAGAGATGAAAGGATGCCAAGCTGATATCAGGCCTCAGTCACATGCATTGTTTCTTAAATTCTGAAATTAAGTGGCCAAAACTGCTGATGATGCAGCCCATCAGCTTTCATTGGCATTACATGATTTACAAAAATGGCTGAATGACTCGTGCCTTAATGTAAAAAAGACTGTATCCTTGTTTTTTTAGTAAACCTAAAACAACTGTGGCTGCAGTAAAAGTTTGCTTGGGTGCACAAGAACTAATTAATGTTGAGGAATTTAAGTATTTGGGAATGCTACTAGACTATAAATGATCCTTTAAAAAACACATTGAAAAAGTAGTGAAAACCGTAAATGTTAATATACAGAACTCTAGACATATCCGCACATCATTAAAGGGACCACAATAGCCTTATGATCCACTCAGACGTGTTACATTCAGATGGTTTCAGCCTAAAAAGAAACAATGACATTGATCAACCACAAGTGGGAGGTAGAGTTCCTCCAATGTCCACACATTGAACGCAGAGATACCAACAAACACAAACGCACACTTTCAAAATGTTACTTGGCCTTGACCTTCCTGAAACTCATGAAGCATCTGTCACTTTTACAAAGTGACTTATTTGTTTCCAAGAAAAGACTGAGGAGATAAATCTGATAAAATGCTGACTAAAAGGTGAAAAACTGACAGAAAGAGCCAAGATCAATGTGCTTCTGTTTAGCCCAGTGGAAGCTAAAAATGCAAAAGGTTATCTTGAGGACATTATTCGCTTTAAAAACAACAAGCCCCATCTGAAATGTTAGCTTTGGAAAATGCTCACACTGAGACAGAGGGCACAAGCTATCTTGGAATTCATTTCCTTATAGGAAAAAGATCCACTGACAGTGGCTCAGAGCATTTTTTTATTTATTATTTTTTTAATCTTTACAGTGTCTTAAAGAGATACATGTTCCAAAGTAGCTGACAACAAAGAGGGAATTCAGGTGTTCGTGGACAGTGTCACTGCATCACATCCCTCTACTGAAACTCCCGCTCTCAGCAAAGAATGTAATATTCTCTAATAGTATCTATAAATATTAAATATTCTTTATTTATTTATAGACAACATGAGTATTTTTCCAGTTATTCCATAAGTTGCACAATTTGCATAAGTTTATGCAAATTGTGTGTGCAATTGCAGAAAGTCAAAGACACCAAATACCTCTTAATGTATTGAAATGTATTTGTATGCTTCTAAATGAAAGGAATTTGATCTATTTTCATTTTATTTTCAGTGAACTTCTTGCTGTACATGTAACTGGTGCAAAGGGTTGTGGATCAGATAGCCTGGACAGGAAAGCTGGTTTGCATGCTTGAAAAATTAAATGGGAACCACCAGGAAAGCCAAATGAAACAAGTTGCACACTTATGGCTGGTTCCATAGACTCCCATGATAAAATGGTTCAGCTATAAAAACAACATGTTCAGAAAACAGTTTTAGATCCGTGTGGATTTTGTTTTTATGCTTAAAGTTGGGGATGTGGCTTACTTTGATTGGCAGATGTCCTCCCAAAGACCGTTGAAGCTGCTAGCTATCTGCGAAACATGATCTCGGTTAATCTGAGTGACTGAACAGCCTCTCTCCACAGTGTTTGTGTTGCTGGTGCCTTTAGGTGCATTTTAATGGCATGCTGTGAGGTCCAGCCTGTCCAAGAAGTTTGTGCTCCACCTTTGGTGAGTCGCCACTAAAAAGCAGCTGAGGGTTGCACATAACGCCCATTATTACTTCACTTTGCTGAAGTTTGTCAGAGCTGCTTGGTGATTAGGGGTTTTGACTTCTACCTGTTATTATTTTTTTAGTCTGTGACTGTGCTTTTTGGGTTGTATTGCTTAAACTTTTACACTTTAATGATTAACCCTGGAGAAACCATGGGGTCAAATTTGACCCCATGGTTTCCCTAGAAAACCAATGGGGTCGGCTCTGACCCCATGGGTTCTCCAGGGTTAAATCAAGTGAGGTGATTTTTAATATGTGGATTTAGGTGCTAAATCCAGGGTGCTAAAAAATATTCTCAATCAGATGTATTGTCTTGTGTTACATTCATACACAGCAATCGATACACCTTGATAACCAAGCTAGCAAGCAATAGCTGAAATCTTAAAACCCCTTCTTCTGGTCTAAATATGGCCATTTCGCTAATATAATGGCTGTGAGTCCAGACTAACTTGTGATGTTATGGTGGCTACATTATTCTTCTATATACAGTCTATGTGCAAAAAACAACAACTTGATTTTTTTTTTGAGTAATACACATACCAACTTTAACATTTCTCTTCAGTTTATAAAGAAATATATATAAAACAAAAATAATGCATTTCACCAGCTTTAAAGACAAAAATCTCAAAATTTTGACCCTCTTAGTCAGCCTAGACTGCAGTCCATTTCTTGTTTACACCATTTCTTGAAACGACTTTGTTGTTCACTTGGCTTCACTGGAGAGGATAACCAAGCTGGAAGTGATTTTACTCCTCTGGACGACCACTGCCAGAAACTGTCAAAAGCTTTAGCTCAGTCTGAGCTGGAGGAACATCATCTTCTTCCTGTTTTGTGCCATGAAGCAATAAAACAGATTCCCCTTTAAATCCTACCCAGAGGCACAAAATGTAAAAGACAGAGTAGATCTGCTGGTAGAATCTGACAAACATCACTTCATGAAGTCATTATTAATGTAGAAATGAACACGCTAAAATTCACCAGCGTGCAAAACAATAAGACAAGTAGCAACGGCGTGATAAGTGACTGTTTTTCTCCTGTTTATTCAGCACTTACGCTGCACTTTTTGATATTCATCTCTCCTGTGCCTGCAGCTTTGCTGTACTCATGTCAGGATTTTTATCCTCCTGAAGCAACTTGAATCTCTGACAGTAAGTGAAGGAGTGCAGCCTCTTGAGAAACAAACTGCACTGAGTACTTCCAGTACTGTGTGCATGCACGCATGTGTGTGCGTCTGTGTGCATGTACACGTGTGCTTTTCAGGGCTGTGCTGAGCCGTACCAGGACCTAAACAGTCACGGTATCGTCTCTGCTTCTTTGCTTCCACAAAATACGGAGCAACATGACCGCAGAGGATGCTATTTGTCCTATTTTTCCTCTTACTCCCGCTTTCTTTCTTCTTTCTGTTTCTTTCACAACATTGCTGCTTCTTTTTCCTTCAGCTCCAGAATAAGCGCTGCTCTCCACTCTTATCTTCAGACACGAAATATGATTTAAAAACAATTTTCTTAAGTGAGAAAGACCCACGGGGCCGAGAATAAGACAATCAGTGCACTGTCAGCACCATGACTGGATTAACTCAAAAGAGGGCAAAAGTTTACTTTCTCAACACTTTATCACAAGCAGGGTCCTCATGTATGCACCCGATGTTTTAAATGAGATCAATGGTATGCTATTTAGGACAAACAGAAGAAGTCATAATTTTAAAGTGAGATTCAAATTGGATTTGCAAAATGCTCAAATATTCTCGTGCGCTTGGCAATAAAGTTCTGAAATATTTTATGTTTTTTTTTCTGGAAAGAAAAAGAAGGGGGGGGGGGGGGGAAGATATTTATGTAATATGCAAATGGGTCTGGGACAGTCATGGTAACAAGAAAGTACACCCTCTGTCAATTCTAAAGTTTTACATATCAGGACCTAATAAAAGATTATCTTGTCCTTACCAGCTCTGAAAATTAGGTAAATAATTTGGTGCACAGAGAAGTTCATGTTCAACTCAATAACTGCGAGGTATCCAGGTCCTGTGTCTTCAAAACAAGCCCAAATCATCACCACTCCACCACTGTGCCTGACACTCGGTATGAGGTGTTTGTGCTGATATGCTGTGTTTGGTTTTTTTCAAATATGCCGCTGTGCATTATAGCCAGACATCTCCACTTTGGTTTCATCTGTCTGTTTGTTCAGATGAAAGTTTGCAGACCTAAGCTGTGTTATTTTTAGGGAAGATGCTTTCTCCTTGCAACCCTACCAAATAAGCCATACTTGTTCAGTTTTCTTCTAATTGTGCTTTTATGAACTTTAACCGTTGCTAACTGAGGTTTGTAGAGTCTGAGATGTAGCTCCTGGTTTTTTTGGGGGGGGTTAAGTTTTTCTGAGTATTGGACGGTCTGACCTTGGGGTGAATTTGCTAGAACAGCCACTCTTAGGAAGACTGTGGCATTATGTTGATACACAGCTGAAAGCTCTGGTTTTATAGAGGCGCTCACACTTGCTGATGCAAGCGCCTCTATAAACATGCACATGGCTGCTACTCAGCCTTTTAATTCCTAAAAGGAATTAAAAGTAGTAAGTGTGTACTTAGTTTTCCACACACTGCATCTGCGTTTTGGCTTAATATTTTTTAAATAATGATACACAGTAATATGTCATGTTTTGTAGTCAATCTGACGTTGTATTGTACCTAATCTTCCTGCTAAGGACCAGATGTCCTGACACATAAAACCTCATAACCTTATTCAAGAGGGTGAATTGCTTATTTGGAAACTAAATGGAACTTTGCTATCATCAAAGTTATTATTTCCACTTGTGTTTTTGCTGATATTAAAGGGCAAAACATTTCATGAGATCAGGGTATTTCTACTAATGTGTAAGATCACTCGTCCATAACACCTTTAACCTTTGTATCCTCCAGTATGTGATGTTTTTCTAAACAATGCTGATTTAAGCCATAGACTGTATATAAAAGATGGATGTAGCTACTGTGATGTTTAAAAATATATAAAAGAAGAAAAGAAGAACTACCACATTTGAATAAAAGGGCAGAGTTTGCAGTGTTACCAGCTAATACTAATGGTAGATCTGGTGACGTCCCATTTACACCCTGTGCAGAAGAAATCAGCTACAGAGACGTCGGCTGCATTTTGTTCTCATTGTCACTCATTGGCCAAGAACTTGGGACAGACAAGCTGCTAGCCAATGAGTGTTCCCTGGAAAATCATCCTTTATAAAATGTAGAATGACCAAAATGTAAAAAGTAGATTTAATGTTTTATTCATTAAGATCTGAGACAACAAACTCATCAGGAGAATGTCTACAAAAGTCTGCAACCAGGAAGATCCGTGTTTGACTCACTTTTCAGTGAATCAAAAACATCCATCTTTTATACGTTTTCTATGTTTTCTTGAAGCCTGATGTGGTCATTGCAGGGACTACAGTTGTCCAAAAGGACGAAGAGACTCGTTGTGCCATGACTAATGCTGTAACGCAAAACATTTACATCTCCACAATACAGCACCTAAATAGCTTGGACTAATACAACTTCTAGATTAAAATATCTGACTCTTTGATCACTCTGGATATATAGAAAACAAATAGTTTATCTTTTTTCTTTTTCAGTTAAAAGCATCAGTCTGCGGCAGCTCTACAGGCGGTGGCAGTCAGAGAGCAGTGAAATTAAACTAGAACAGTTTTTGCACCCTAAAATCAAAACTAGCATAAAAAACTGGTTGACTTGACCTCAGAAGCAACTCATTGCTTGACACTGAGCAGAACATTAGCTCAAACTGAGTAAAGACGTGTTTGCCATTAAGGAGCTAAAATGTAAAGTGCTTTACGTTTGAGAAGCACCGCGAGGCATGTTTTTCTTCTCCACCTCTAATGGGCCCGATCCCTGTTTTTTGCTAGGACATTTAGATATAGCATCGAATGTGGCTACTGCAAGTGGACACAAGTTGTTACACTGACCAGCTTTGTTACTTCAAAGGGCCTTAGCGGCATGAACGAACACACACACTCACACACACACACACACGCAGTAAGGGTAGAAGGAGAGATGAGAGATGTAGGTCTCGTCCGACAGCTGAGATATAGCACAAGAGCCCTGGGGAGTTTCAGGGGATTTCCACCGAGGGAATCGGACACGTTGTCTGATTTACTCTAACACTTTGGCTAAACTTATGATAAAAGTTCACAAAGGAAGCAGCATTACTCTGTCATTATCCGTCTCTACACTCATCTGTCTGCTTTTTCCTCCATGTTGTTGTTTTTTTCATGTGACTGTTGAGGACTGTCGTCTTTCTTAAATAATAATAAATAATAATAATAATAATACCAAAAAAAAAAGAACAAAAGAATGTCTTTTGACCTAAAAGTGAAGCTAATGGTGCACGAGGAAGAATGAGAGGAGTGGAAGCAAAGCAGCAGGAGAGAGGGGCTGAAAGAAAACACGTTCATTTTTATCTGGCTGCTTCTTCTTTTTTTCACTGAGAGTCAAGGAATGCAACCAGGAATCTGGTGAGAGATAAAGAAAGGAAGGTGGATGGTACTGTACTGTACTGTGTGTGTGTTTTCTTATTGTGCAAGTCTGCGTCAGCTGGAGCGCGTACACTCCATAATGTTTCATTCATTAAATTTTAAGTTAAAAAGTGTTGTTTTAGCCACAAACAGGGCAGGATGTATGTAGGGAAGAAGAAACAGGTCTCTTGTGTGCTCTGGGAGGAAACCCCGGTCAAGGTCAGCTAATGTATAGTCTTAGATTTTGCACATATTTCACTTTAAGTCTTTTGGGTCTTTCTACAACTTATTTTCTGTTATCTAATGTTTTAAAAAAAGACTTGTAGATTATTCTCTGTGAGATAATACCACAGCAGAAACTGGACACAAAATGACAAAAAACAACCACAGAGGCCAAATCTTACTGTATCAAAACAGTCACAAGACATTTAAACAGAGAGAAATTTTCAATCTCACACTTTGAGTACAAAATGTTTCACTGACATTTTCTGTTTTATGACTCCAATATTAATACACTTCAAAGAAAAGAAAGAAAAATATAAACAGTTTCTCGATTCATCCAAAGAGAAGTCTAATATATATCAGTTAATTTACATCTTTCCCCCTATGAAAACAGTTCAGTTCCCATGATGAAGAAGTATTATTTACATCTTGACCATAATGTCTCGGCCACAGAGCCAGTGTGACCCGGCAGACATATTTTAAAGCTCGCAGTGCTGAAAACACTGCCAAAGTCCAGCAATATTTACACACCACAGGGACAAGAGACAACTGAGCTCCAAGAAAAAAAAGTCACATTAATCAACAACAACAACAACAAAAAAGTTCAGCTTTTTAAATACAGCCGTAAAGTCATGTTTGTGGCAACGAGATATTTTATGCAGACCAGACAAAACACCAAAAGCTTTCACAGAGCGAGTGCTGCAAAGATGCAAGTTATTCTCTTGATTTGATTCTTTCAGATTAAAAGCAGCTTATTGTTAAAAGGACGACAAAAAAATCTCTCTCTCTGCTTTTAATTCGTCCAGTGAAAGCAGGTTTTATATGCAAAATGGTAACATGTGCGCCTTCTTAAAGTAGTTTTGCAAAAGAAATATTTACAACAGCTGAAAAGGCGCTAAGCTGTAGGTTTGTAGGCCGCTGACTATAACCTTTGACCTCACTCTGCAGCATTGAACAGTTAAGATCTGGCGTCCTCTGGAACACATCCTGGGCATGGAAATGTAAAATGAAAGATTTGCATACATTTTTAGAACATTTACACCCAATGTTTGCCTGAAATTATATTTTATGCAGGTGGAAACACGTTTTACTTTCAAGCAAAACTATCAGGTGAAGCTTTTTGTTTTTGTTATCTCTTCTTGGTTCTCCTGAAACATGGGTACAGAGAATCTATATAAAACTGATTATGTATGTTATTTACTGTCAACAAATCCCATAAAAAACACCATCATCTGGGGAAGCAGGCTGCACTCAGACATTACTCTGTGTCACAATAATTAGGCTACAATAATTAAACATACCAGCATTGCACTGACTAGCATGCGCCATAATTAGCGCCCGTTTGGAGAGAGTGCAACACGGGTTATTTTTTTATGGCTACAGTTTACGAACGTCCCCTAAAGGCGTCACAGCCATGAAGTTACTGAGAACAGCTACAAGGATACACTCGCTGAAGGTGTGTGTGTGTGTGTGTGTGTGTGTGTGTGTGTGTGTGTGTGTGTGTGTGTGTGTGTGTGTGTGTGTGTGTGTGTGTGTGTGTGTGTGTGTGTGTGTGTGTGTGTGGCAGGTTGGAGCTCCTCCTCCAAACACAGAAGTCATCTGTGACTGGAAACCATAGAAAATAGAGCTATCTTTGTGAGAAGCATTTTAAGACCAACAGTGTGATGAAGGATTTTTATTTTTTTGCACCGTTCACACTTTTTCTGAGTCCGAGTTTTAAAGGTATAGTTAGAATTAGGGCAAGGGTTTGGTACTTGACTGTGAAGGCTGGAGGTAAAAGGGCTTTGGATTAGATTTATGTTAGCCATGTATATGTGGCCCTCCTCTTTAGACACCGAGTGGAGCAGGCAGCAACTTTTAGCTAATATATGAGGCTTAAACATCCAAGCAACCTCAAACGTGACACTGCAAATTATCACAGAAAGCAGCTGTCAAGCTATGCGTAGATCGACATACAGAGATTTCTTCATTTTTTAGTAATTTAATTTCATACACTCGCTGCTGAGCCAGATCCTCAACAGACATCAGTCTGAGAACTACGTATTGCTGTTTGAGAAAAACCTGCTAATACTCAGGTGTTTTAGGAAGTTATTCCACCTTAAAGAAAACATACATGGCCAAATGTTGTGAGTTTGGAGCTCAGAATAACATAGATATATTGCAGAAATGATAATATAGAGAGAGCATGAAAATATGTAGACGTGCTGGTGAAAACAGCGCGTTTGAAGTACTTTGTTTAAGATAAAAAACCTCAGTGGGAAATAACCATTGAGTACTCTACCAGGACTATGACTGGCCAAAGTAGCATCTTACCAGATGACATAGCAACTCTGCACGAGGGTGTTTGGGGAGGTCGCTGCGATTTTCACACATTGATGATTTTGGTTTTGGATTTTTTTGCATTTCTTGACAGAAGCAAAAACACATGTCAGTAAAAGAAGATTATCATTTCCATCAGCAGTGATTTATATAAGAAGCATGGCACTGTTCTGAGACACCTCCCTATTTCATGGTCACAGGACACAGCAGGTTTTAAGAACGAAGATGAGATGCTTAAGTCAGATACAGCATAAAAGGTGAAGCACAGTTATAGGTATGTTGCAAGTGGAGAGCTTAAATGAGAGAGTCAGTTGAATGGGTAAGGAAGGTATGAGCTGATCTGAGCTGGCCTTGAGATCAACTGAACTGATGAACTAAGTAATATACTGCAGTTTCCAAGACTACATCCCCTTTGTCAGAATTCTCCTTGATTTTAGACAGATTTGCATTTCACCTCAGAGTGCAGACTGTGGTGTGTAGCTCGTAAAATTTAAGTCCTAAATGTCAGATTAAGACTCCCACGGAGGCTTTTTTGTTTTGGGCTACGCAAAATAACATGTTAATATTTTAGTCTTGGAAACGGGCTGCAGAGACACACTCAGATGGACAGCTGGAGCTTGGTGAGGTTCCTCTGGTGCATATTGTGGTGTCGTACCAGCTCGTCGCTTCGGGCAAACTTCTTCTGACAGTTAGGCCACCGGCAGTTAAACGGCTTCTCACCTGAGAGAGAGGTGGGTGGAGGACGGTGAGGCAATGACAGGAGGGGGAGAATTAGCACCAGAGGGATTTAAAATCAGGGATTTCTTCGAATATTTTGCTGCTATATCTCTTCATGCATAGTAGCACCAGTCTATTAACATTCTTTTTATTTCATAGGAATTAAAATGAACATTTTCAGCTATAATATACATGTATATAAATATTAAATGGATGAAGAAGAAATGAAAAAATAAAAGTTTACGCACTTGTTTTACCTGTATGAGTCCGTGTGTGTGTCTTAAGGTGGTCAGACCGAGAGAACTTTCTCTGACACGTCTCGCATTGGAACGGTTTTACTCCTAAACACATGTACAGTAAGCATGCACACGCATTCAGCACGAGTTCACATAAACACATACGGAAAACACACATTCAACATCACACACACACACACACACAGAGGGAGATAGAGAAATACAGTAGAGCAAAGGCTTGCAGAGAAGCCATTCCAAAGTTTGGCCAGCATTTAGCAACTTCATCTGAAGTGAGTTCAGTACAGTGCACCAATGAACACAAAACTTTAAAGACGGCACTGTCTTTAAAAATAAACAAAACAAAAACAAAGCTGTCATGCAAAAAGCAGAGGAGAGCGAGAAGAGAGAGGGAGAGAGCAAAAGGCCAGGAAGAAATAAAAAATGAAGTCAGACAGCCCGCGGGAGTAAAACCGGTCAAACCTGTGTGCCTCCTCTGGTGTCTTTTAAGCTGGTCAGAGCGCGAAAATCTGCGGCCACAGTCTGTGAACTCACACTGGTAGGGTTTCTCCCCTGGACAGAGACAAGAAAAAGAACACAGAGGATTAATTTAGACATCCTTTCAACTTATTTTATCACATACTCACAGCTGGTCACTCTTGCAGTGATGGAAAAAAGCAGGATCTGTACAGATGAAACCAACAGGCCAGTTTATCAGCCCGTCCAGAACATTGTGCAGCAGCTTTGAACCTGATTGTTGCAACGTGATCAGTCATGCAGGAACACCAACACTCATATTACCAAAGATCACTTATAAACATATTTTTCAAAAAAAAAAAATACAATCCAATTAAAACGCGTTGCTCAAAATATGATTTTGCATAGTCGCAGTCACTGTTCAGTCACACTGAATGAATGAGAGGTAGCAGCAAAAGATCCAGGCAGCTGCCTGACATGAAAGCAGAACAACAATATTTAACCACATAAGCAATTAAACAAACAAGCAAATAAACAACAAAAGAAACCAATAAAAGAGTCAATAACTTGATAAATAAAAAAATCAGGATCAGATGAAATTGAGGGAAAAGAATTAAGGAATAAATTTGCTGGTTCTGATCAAACTTTTGACCCAACTATATACAGCATATAAAGATCACCTTGGGCTCTGGGTATTTCCTGAAATCCAACAGACTAAATGAGTAAGTAAGAACACGATTAAAAAATGTATTAATGGGTAATTAACAAAATAATTATTTAAGCTATAAAATGTGTGTGCAAAGGTAACCACAACACAAAAACCAAAGCTTTTAAGATTTATATCAGGGTAAGTTGTGGACAACATTTTTTAAATACATTTTCAAACACACTTTGTAAAAATAAATAAATAAATAATAATAATGAATAGTATTGAAGAGATTAATGGTCTCATTATGGCTGTTTTATTGTTTATAATAACAAAAAAGCATATACTCAGAATAACACTGATTATTTTTAACTAGTGCTATTCTGAGAGTATGCACAGTGACATGTTCTAAAGTTTTAGGTAATTTAGAGATTATATGTAAAATCTGAAGGGCTCACATCTGTTAGTGCATGCACGTTTGGCTTTGTTTTTGACTTTTGAGTCATTGAAAATAAAATCACCACAGTGAAAGGTTCTTTTCTGTGCAACAGACCCAACTGAAAATCTCTTTCTCTATATTTCACCAAACAGGAAATATTTCCTGGCAAGAGGAGACACGGAAATCAGAGCCAATGGAAACTTCATTTGAAGAAGTTTGTCCTCCTGAAGCTCAAAAAACGTAAGTGAAGTAGAAAGCCTTTATTGAAGTTAACAGCACTGCTGGGAAATGTGTGCAGAACGCCGCTGCTGTCGGCAGTCATGTGATGAATGTGTCAGCAGAGCGTGCGTCTTCACCTGTGTGTTTGCGGCTGTGCATCTGCAGATGGGAGAGCTTGAAGTAGCGCTTGTTGCATCCTGGGTAGGCGCACATGAACGGGCGCTTCTCGCTGCTTTCTGACCGCATGATGGCTGGAGCGATGCTGGGCACCCGACGCACGTCCTGCACCCACCCACCCACCCACCCACACACACACACACACACACACACACACACACACACACACATATTTAAAGCTAAACTGCTCAATGCAGAATTAACAAAAACTCTCCCAGGACATCAATAGCCGAAGCAACAAAAAAAAATTGCCTGTTTTCTAAATTACATTTAGAAAACAGGCAATTAAATCTGTCCTGCATGTAAATGAGTGCATGAGATCTCCATGTTGGGGTTCATTATGATGAAATGGTCATATATTCATTAGATGGGAATTAGCAGTAAAATGACCCCAGGCTGAGTGCAGCCCAAAGGGAGCAGTTAGTCACGCTTTTTAGACCGACCCCCTAACAGTGCCCCCCACTGCATCGCTCACAGCCGGAGGAGAAAACAGGAAAACACACGTGACCAAAGGGACAAATTCAGTGTTTACATTTATTTACACTACCAGACGTCTTGGCGTTTCATTTCACCTGCTGGTTATTTAATCTACATTGACACGGTAGTACACACTCTTCATGTTTCCTTTAGCCGTCCGTCTTCTGTTTCCACTTTACACCCCTCCACCTCATTCTTCCCTTTATCACTTTCTCTTTTCTCCCTCTTTCCCTCCACACTGCCTCCCATCTCTCCTCCTCCTCCCCTGTTTGCAGCATCTGCTCTTCATTTCCTCAGCGTTTAGCATAATGACCAGCGATTAAGAGGTCAGCCCTGTTCTAATTAGAACTGTTAACATTAGAGCTGTTAAGAGTCACCTACCGTGCCCATGTGAACATCGAGGCAACCATGAGCTGTAAACTGATCAGAATCCACAGTGTGTGACACACAATACAAACTCTTTGCACTGATAGTTTATTATGTGTTAATGTAGGGAGTCCTGATGCGTTTAATATTGGATAAATGCTTTAAAAAATATGTATATGGTTAAACATACAGCACTAAATACATTTGTTCGATGAAATCTGACAGCATTTTATGATTCTGCACTGAGATGATGAACATTTAGGATTAAGAATTACAGATCTGATTCTTCATTTTTATTTCGGGTTATAATTTAGTCTCACAACCCTGCATAGCGAGTTACACAGCTAGACAGTTTAAGCTGTCTGTGCAGTGGGTTTATTTACAGCAGTAGCCTCATTAACTTTGGTAAACGTTTTTGCTGTGGCTCAAAGGAGTTACCTGCTTACATTGGGTAGATATTGTTAAATCTTCAGAGATGTAGAGGACATGGCTGATTAAAAGGTAAACTGTCAAGAAAAACTTTTATGCAATAGAAGAGCATGAAAAAAATACACAAATATCAGCATAAAAAAACTATTTTCTTCAAATATTGATAATTAAATATTATTATTCTAGGTGTCTTTCTACCATTTAAGTCATGTATATTACTTTAAAAAATGTGATCTAAAATGACATATCCGTTTAATTAATTTTGACCACACTGGGCCTCCATACGAAATAACCCAGATCTAAGAAGTAACGTGTTTGCTGAAGGTCTGTTTAGCTGATTTAATGTGAGACCAACAACAACGACTTTGTGAGACTAAAGTGTTATAGTTAGCTGATCAGAGGCTTCAGTTTTTAACACTCTGTGTAATAATGACTGCAGGCCATGAGGTAATATTAATGAAGAGTGAAATTCCACGGCTGTCATCTGTATTTCCTTTGGCAGTGACTGGGAATTAGTGTAATCCCTGTAATAAAAATATGGAGCAAAGCATCATTTTGCTGCTCAATCTGTTATCTCACTTTTTAGCAGCTCTTAAATTATACTTTAAAAAGGAACAGGAGTGAGATATTGTTTATTCTTTTGTACCGAGCAAGATCTCAGAGAAGGAAAAGGAACAGAGTGAGTAATGAAGCAGGCCCCAGAAAGAAAGATCTCAAAAAGTCCTGTTGTGGACTAAGAGCAGGTCTGGAGAATCTCCTGCTCCCTGTCCTTTAGAGCAGCTGACAGACAATAATTAAAATCTAATGATTTATTAACATGCTGATCCCTGCATGGAAACTGCATCGTTACCCAGCGTAACCCTGAGTGTGTGTTTCTCCACTGCTAATGGATTTGTGGAAAAAGATTCCTCTTGACTTTTAAAGTCGCCTTATAAGAGCCCCTGAATGTGTGTGTGTGTGTGTGTGTGTGTGTGTGTGTGTGTGTGTGTGTGTGTGTGTGTGTGTGTGTGTGTACGCGCAGGTATTTGTGTGTATGGGTTTGTAAATCTGTGCTCTGCTGCATATCAGTCCTCTTCACGTAGCCTGTTCATTGCATCAGACTCTCCACCACTCATCTTCTTCATTCCACCCATTAGAAAAATACGCTCTGGCTCAATCGTCTGTTTTTGCTCTTCCGTTTATCAAAGTGACCTCAGGTGTTTTTCAGTATTGTCAAGCATGTGGCTACACTCTGATCTTAACACATGACCTCAGGGTGACCTCTTGACAAAGAGTTAGGCGCATGCAGGAGAAGCAGTAATGTGGGTTCCTACCTGTAATCCCCTGAAGACTCCATGTGTGTGTATGCGGTACTGCGTGCTGCAGCTGTATACCATCGGGGTGCTGGGGTCACTGTCATAACTGGCTGCGTGGCTGCAAACACAGATAGAGAAACAGGCCGTTTTATTAGCTGCTGCTGTTGTGGTCTCTAAACCCACCAAGTACCAGACGTCTGTGAGACGTGATTTCTGAAGGTCTGTCATGGCCACACGTTTGATCTTAGATATTCGTCTGCATCACACCTCACCAGACAGTTTCCAAAATGCAAATGCAAGTATATTTGGTGTTTTATTGTTCTCTTTGGGAATAAACATGTCCATGTCATTTACATATGCTTATACATATAACCCTTTTTTCCTGGGGTTTCAGTGCATGGTGTGCTTATTAGCACAAGGATCCAGAAAATCAAAACTTACTGTTCTCAAACAGAGCGGCAGGACAGACAGCGGTTAGTTGCATCCCTGTTGCAAAGGAAGAAAGCTCTGGATTTGGATTTGCTGGTCAAATAAGGACCATGCAGAGGTGCTGGAGAGGAAGACCGTTCTTTTTAACCAAGTTTAGATGTAAAGAGTCTTTTTAAAGACCGGAGAAGACATCTGACATCTGATAAAGTCGTCTTCCAGTCAATTCAATCAGCTCCCATGTAGCTAAACTGGCTGGCATTGGTACAGTAAACATACTGGTATATGTGGTGTCCGGCATGGAAGCTGTTTTTTATACAATCGAGTTCATTTAGAAATGGCGTGATCGCAGAATGACTCAGACTGTGGCACAGAGTCAAGCGGTGTCGTTGTGTTAAATTAATGCCTATTTTGGACATTTCAAAATAAATGACAGCTTTATTTTTATTATTAATATAATACTAATATACCGTAAAAGCATAAGGAGCACTATTTCATTACTCCCGAAAAGTTGGCTCCAAAAATCAAGTGTCCACCGTGCTGCAGTATACCGTGCTACTAAATGACGGTAGAAGCTCAAAACCTCTTCAGAGTGAAGTCAGAGAGTCCAAGATGAATGTGAAGTGTACACACACCAGATTTTAAAAATGCAATAGCACGCAAATCTCTGTGTTGGCTGGTAACATTATTACCCTGTCACTGAGAGCCCATAATACAAAACACAGAGTCCACTGTACTGATGTCACCAGTGGTGATGTATGGTGCCGATTTCCTCGTTTGTGCACAGGCCTCTGCTTTTTGGGGAAAATATTTGGCCAAAAACACAAAGTTTTTGCCTCATACAAAATCAGCTTCACTACATGGAAGTGTCACATCTGAAATGATATAATCAAAGAATATACTTGCAACTAAACTTAACTTAGATGGCAAACACACTTCAGAAAAATGAGCGTATTAAATGCTAAACTATTTCTCTAAAGAGACTATTATTATTATATAAATTAAGATTAACCCATTAACACCTAGCATATCATATTAGATACAAATAGTTTTTGTGAGTTTTTCAGGCTTCTACATCATCAGTGTGTTTTTTCCCCACCAAAAAAATCTAATATATATAATATATTTCTAAGTAATAAATTGCAAAAGAAATGCCATATGTAGCAAATATGACACAAATTAAAACACATATGCAAATGAATATCTAGTTTGTTGTTTTAATTGTCAGAAGATTCAATAAACACTCGGTTTTTTTTAACAAAATTGAATTTTCTAGCAGTAATTTCATGGTTCAGGCTTTAAACAGTTAATATTTTACAGTTGATCAAGGAAAATAATCAAGCAGCTGCTACAGAAACTCTTCCAGTCACGTATTTCACATGACTTAAAGGGCAGAACAAAACCTGCTCTGTTTGACACAGCTGCCTCTCATATCTTCTTATCATAACACCCAGAGACACAGAAAGCTCTTGTCTATGAAATGTGTTATATTTCAGTCTGTCTAACCAAACGAGGAGGATGGGAGTTTGCATCCTGTGCCGCTGCAGTGGAAAACGCACACCGTACAGCCGAGCGCGTATAAGGTGCTCTTTGTCTGCCTCGATTATCCCAAAGACAGGAAGACAGTCACTGCAACTGAGTTTACATTGCACTGCAAGCTCCTTTGCTGCTCCTTATTCATTCATCTTTATGTCTATGCGATTAGTAATAGTGGGTGATGTACTTTACATAATGAGAGACCCAAGTCAGTCAGTCCTCTGACAACCACCTCGCTGTGAGGCTGGACAGCTGTGGATGTGACCGCAGACGTTTGTGGCATTTTACATCACACAGACGTAAAACAGAAGGAGATGACATCTGACAATATAAAAGATATAACTGTGTAATGAAGAGTTGTTTGAAAATATGTGGTTCTGTTAAGAGTGTAAAACCAGAAAACACTACGAGGTCCTTCAAAAGGCAAAATAAGACAAGGCTGTCCATTAACTTCATCTTGTCATGGCGAATGTACTTACAAGCTATCCTTTGGTGTT
Organism: Aulonocara stuartgranti; assembly: GCF_965226115.1. NCBI lineage: Eukaryota > Metazoa > Chordata > Actinopteri > Cichliformes > Cichlidae > Aulonocara > Aulonocara stuartgranti. Next base: position 6,818,732 of record NC_138945.1, on the reverse strand, counting down.
CACCCTTGAAGCATCAGGCTAGGGTATCGGTATCATGTGTGTCAAAACCAGAATACCTTCCTAACTGCCACATGTACTTTTTCAGAGCCCAAATCTAAGTAGCAAGGTGAAGCAAAAACAAAATCCGCGAGTTAAAAATGGAGAACAGAATGCAAAACACAAATGTCCTGGTGGGACAGAAATCATGGATCACAAACCTGCAACTCATGTCATCCTGTCAAGCTCACGAGGCAGACTCTGTAGGGATGGTTACCTCTTGGCAGCAAGAATGTCTCAAATATAAGTTAAATAAAGGATGTCTCATCTTATATATCTGCAGCTAGAGCAACAAACCACGGATGCTAAAGACCTGTAATGTGTCTAATGAGGAGATGCAGGAGGAATCTGAGAAAACAGCGTTATATTTGCTCAAAATATCAAGGTTACAGCAAAAAGACTGAAAGCAGAGAGAAATAATACTGTAACAAATAAAAGGTATATAAAACATAGTGTTGTTACCCTACAGTGTTTCTGCAGAAAAGAGTCAGAAATGAGCAGACTAGCAGTTTTTGGGCTAATGCAATCTCACCAACCGGTAGCTCCAGCTTCATTTTTTGCAGCACATATCTGTGCAAACTTTTCATGTCAGGAAAAAGAAAACAAATGCATTTCTTGAATAAAATACTCACATTTAAGGCAACTTTCAAACAGGTTATATAGTTATAGCAATAGCTGGTAAGAGCTACAACTTCAGGCACAACTTTGAAGTTTGATCTGTGATGAATTTCAGATTGATCACATTATGAACGATGAGTGACGACGTGCTTCCACATTTCCATACGGAGTTGTTAGTGAGTGTCAGAAACTCCTGCAAGGACTCTTGTTTATCATTTCTAATCACTTTGATCCAAAAAAGTGTTGCAAAGTCTAAAGAGGGTCAGCTATTCAAATTCTTCCTCCTTCATGGTTGTAGGTTGAGCAGACGTTAGTGCACACGCTCATCTGCAGAACCATGAAGGAGATCTTCCAACACGTGCAACCACTGTGTCACTCTCAATCAGGTGTGATGTTTGAATGCAAAAAACTGAAAACACATCTATGACGGGAACTAATGATTTGCTATGATGTGCTAAAACAATAAAACTAATAATAACACCACACATCAGTGCTTTATGATACTGAGAGAGTGTAATGGCAAATAATCAGAGTTGCTGAACCACATTTGAAATACGTGGTCTCATATTTCTACAGAATGTCTCTGGCACTACTGCAGGTCTTCTCCAGCCTTCACTCTTTCACACTGAGCAAACAGCTGATGTGCACTTTATCGTTTTAGTGTTTAGTTTCCAAATCGAAATAATAGGAAGGGAGGAATCTGTACTTCCTGTCTCAGCTCAGCTCCCCTACACTTCCACTTCCTCAAATCCTGCTCCTCCCCTTCTTTCTGCTTTCCTTTCTCTTCCTCATCATCCTCATCACTCCTCAACCCTTCATTTCTCCTGCTGTCCATCACAGATGCCACAAAGTCAGAGACAGCCCTCTGAAACAGTAAAAATCACTCAGCTAGCATGAAGCCACAGGCAAAATGAAATATTTTCTATTTCAAAAGTTTATTTAAGTGAATAAAACCACATTAATACCGGCTTTAAAGAGCCTCGGCCCACCACACATACACACCCACACTGCTCTCACAAAACAGCAGTACCACACAGTACCACACCTTTATCCATATACAAATCTCTATTACACACACACACACACACACACACACATTCATCTGTTAACCAAGATGAATGCCTCTTGGCTCGGAGCAGAAAGCTATTTGTGAGTCGACACAGATGCTGACCAGCAGTAAGCTATGCAGGTCACAGTGACATACAGCACAGCGCATGCTTTTCGGTGCTTTTAAGATCGTCTGAACAATGCTGACACTTCAGTGATTATTTCTGCATGGTTTCTAATTGGTGTCTGGCAGACAGGAATATAAGAAGCCGTGGGAAAATGTGATAGATACTCGACCCAGGATGAGAACAAAGACAAGCGCTGGCGCCAAAACCCCACTGGTTTTACAACTTTGCAAAAATTATCAGCATGTAAAATTTAGGAGCAAACATTTGCTAATATAGACGTCTTTCACTATATCCGTACTTTGACATTAACAGTATTTCTGTTAATTATCTTTTTGGCTGGTAAACCGCACTGAAAACACTTCTAAGGCATTCTTAAGTTACACTGCTTTCAAAAACTTAATTTAAATCAATTGAATTTTATTTATATAACACCAAATCACAACAACAGTTGCTTCAAGGTCTTTGTACTGTAAGTTAAAGACCCTACAATAATAAATTGATCTATATTTATTGTTCCTACATCCTTTTAGGAATTAAAACCCATGTTTGACCTTTAAAGCTATGCTTGTGTTTTGTTTCAAGGTTCTGTAAGATTATTCTCATTTATCAAACACTCAGTGGCTGTAAAGTTTATCACAGTGCACTAGCATGAGCGAGTCAAAAAACAGAGCAGTTGCAATAAAAAGTACCCATTACAGTATGCTGAGCATGGCTGTCAGTGAAGCAAACTAACAAATGGTGGAATGGCTTTAAACAGACATGTGCCTAAACATCTGTGTGTAACCACCTAAAACAGATCTAACCTCTAAACAACAATCAGCCAACAATCATCTTCTCTAAATATGCATCCATTCTCTTCTGCTTATCAGGGTCGCGGGGGGGGGGCTACCACAGGGTAACATCTGTATTAATGTCAAGGCAACAATGCTTTTGAATATTTTGATCTGCAACACAGACAACCCCCACTGAAAAAGAGCACCAGTCTGAAGTACAGTGATCAGATCAATGGTTGCTGAGTTAGGCAAAGAACAGACGGCGATCAATTGACTAATAAGTGATATGAGATGATCAATGTTACTCACCGGCTTTAATGCTGTGGCTGATCAGTGGTTTAAATGAATGTTCTTACCTGCTCAGTAGTAGATGCACTTCCATTTGGAACAATACTTCTAGTACTATAAGTTATAGTATAGCAAAAAGTAACTATTCCTGCTATTTATATTAGTAATAACAAAGGCAAAGTCCTGACAGAAGCGGGTCTTGCCATTCTGCTGTCATACTGATAAAACCTCCGGGCACTGGGACCTGACAGCAGCATGAACAGAATCACCAGTTAAATTTGAAAACTGCTTAAAAATTTGATAGCAAATCCTATTTAATGGCACATCTCGCTTTTATAATGTCTCTGGTAACAGGAAGAATAGATGTAGCATTTGAATTAAGTAAGGCTGGTGTATGTTGTAGGAACTTATGCTATTTAAACAAACGTCCTACAAAACTGGCGTCCTTCTAAATCACAGAGAAAGTGGTTGCTGCGTTGTTTACATGCTAAGATAAAACAAATGAGCACATGAGTTTGAACCCAGTGTCTTGCCGTCCATGCAGCAGTACCTCAAACCTTAAAAACCAAATTGAAGCGTGTGTTTTACCGGCTTGTTCAAACTCTACATCACAGCGACGCAGCAGGTGGGAAAGACTAAAGATGTTCTTTCAGCGCTGAAAACTGCCGCTGCTGTTCCAAAAATAATGAGTCTGCTCACTCTCTTCGACCTAATCTTCCCTTCACATGACCCACTGTCCTATTCAGCCCAAACCTGACAGACTCCTGCTGCTTAAAGAGAGCGATGGATGAGTTCCTACCTCTTTATGGTGGATGCCAGTGTATTGACAGGGTTCCATGCCACACACTCCAACTGAGAGGTCATTTGATATAAATTTTCACCGCTGTGGAGGAAAGACAAAATGTAGAAGAAAAGCTCATGAGCTGTGCAGTGGACTGTCAAGCACCAGGACACGGTTGGGTGTATGTGTGTGTGTATTCACTCGCTTTTGTCGTCCGCTGTAGAAGCACGCTAATGAAAAATGCCAACACACACAAACACCCACACAGTCACAGGTGGAGCTGAGATTAAAAAATGTTCCTCGGACACCAAGAGAGCCAAATTATCTCATTACGGCCATCTTTCATTAAACACGGCAGACTCGAGAATCATTATTCAGAGCTGCCATGCGTTTAAATACCTCACGTGCACACACACACACACACACACACACACAATGGATTTATAGCTCTCACCCCTAACACCACAGTCCCTCTATTACACCACCTGCAGGCACATAGCAGTGTGGATGGGGTAGATGTGGTGCCTGGTACCCTGCTCGTTACACAGCTATTATTTTACAGTACAACAGGGGCACACGGCCAGCTGGGCCAAATGGTATATCTGCTGAAATACTGCTGGGATGGAGGTTCAGAGCAAGATTTAAAGCAGCTATCCATGACATTTTCAAATAAATATGTCTGCTTTTCTTCTCTCACTGGATCCATTGCTGACCATCTATTTTATGACCATTATCAGTCCCCTCCCCCTTTTTTTTGTTGTTGCCGTAACACCCAGCGTGTGTTACAGCAGGTGTTTCCTGGAAAAACCCTCCACTTCACAGTTAACCTACAAAAGAATTTATCTTTTCTTCAGAATAAACAAACAGAGAATTTATCTCAAGAAGTGCCACAGAGGATCAAAAACAGCACAATTACCAAATATCTATAATTTTGATAATAACTATGTAGGCAGGCTTTTTGGATAGGGATGTACAAATCCAACTTTTTCCCACTTCCGACACAATACAGACACTTTGGCTGATTTGTCTAGGCTAAAATAATAAACTGAAGTGACTGGGAATCTAGGTTTTATGTTGAAAAGTAGAAAACAAATGCATCCAAGAAGATAAAATGATCTGAAGGGGTAAATTAATAAAGGTGATCGCAGTTTGAACAACATAGAACTGAACTGTTGAAATGTTGCCTCCATCTCAGTGAAGTGGATGTCAGTGGAACTCAGCATGAAGCACTCAACAAAACATCCACTCATGCTGTCTTCGCAACAATGGCAGTAACCATATCCAACTTCTTAATAGCAATGAACTGGTCTGCATTGGTGCATCATATCTTTATTCTCTTCCCCCTCCTGCCCCCCCCCCCCCCCCTCTTTCTTAAATAGATAACTATCATATCTGATATCATATCTCACAGTACAATAATATTGAATGGGTGCATTGTTGTATTTTGTCATGTTTCTCAGGTCTTTGTCTGAATTTCTACGAACATTATTGCTAAGGATTGTCTTATTGCATTGGAGTCACACTGGGTTAAATATGTACACTTGGGTTTTAAGGGGTATTTATTATTTTCTTCTTTTTTTGGGTTGTATGGAAGCCCCAAACGCAATTTCATTGTTCTTGACAATGACAATAAAATAAATACTATACTACTTTTCAATGCATATCAAGCCTCTTTAACCATCATAACTAACAGTCAAACCTGGACAGTCATAAAAACCTAACAGTAACTTTAAAAGCATCCATTCATCCCACTAATAATCATATCGGCTTATAATAATAATGGATTGCATTTATATAGCGCTTTTCAAGGCACCCAAAGCGCTTTACAATACCACTATTCATTCACTCACTCTCACATTCATACACTGGTGGAGGCACCTACGGTTGTAGCCACAGCTGCCCTGGGGCAGACTGCCATATCGCGCCATCGGCCCCTCTGGCCAACACCAGTAGGCAGTAGGGTAAAGTGTCTTGCCCAAGGACACAACGACCAGGACAGAGAGCCCAGGGATCGAACCGGCGACCTTCCGGTTACAGATATGCTTCCCAACCCCCTGAGCCACGGTCGCCCCTTATCAGTGCAACAAATCTGCCTAATGAGACATTGTATTGCAAAAAGCTATACAGATACAAATTGACATAAACATTTAAGTAACGAGTGCAAAAAGAGCTTGTATTTCAAAGGTGTCAGAAGGAGGGGATTTCCAGACATATCTGAAAATGGTTCAGACAAACTGTGAATCGTGCTTCGGTGAGATGAAAAAACAAAATCTGCCTGAGCAAACCGAATAACTGAATATGCAAAGAGTGGCCCACTGCCACCCCCTCCACATGCACCGACTCCATGTGAGAAGTCAAATGACTCCTGAGGACACAAAAGTTTGGAATTCTGTGCAAATTGCCAAATTTCCTGTGTGTCCAAGAAGAGCCTGAGCATTTGTTTGCAGCTCAAAGATTACAGCAACTGTTCAGAACATGGTGTGCGATTTCATACACCTTGTACTCTTTTTTACTTTGATAAAAACCAGAGTGCCCCCCTGTCTGTATGCATTAATAAGGCCCGTGTTTTTATTTCATGTTGTTCCAGCAGCCTGCAGAGTAAATACAGGCCTGTTGGTACCAGGCTGTGAGATTAGACCACTGACTCATATGAGCCTTCCCAGCTATGAGAGCGCGTTCGAGTGGATATCAGTTATGTTTATGATTAAGACTTCCTCACAGGGAGATTCTGAGGACAGCCTATGACCATACGTCTCTCTCTCACACAACTTTCCCTGCTGTGATATTCACAGAGAATTTATTACGTTGGTCCATCGATGGGGAACACTGAAGCAATGGCATGTGAAGAATGTTATATTTAGAAATCAGAACAAGAAAAACTTTAGCGAGCACACAGCCAGGAGACATACCTACTAAAAATGGTTCATGTATTAACCTCAGAGGAAGCTTATTGCCGCTAGTTTTTAAATGCATCTGTAAAAGAGCTGCACAGGTAGCTCTGTGTGGTGAAGGCTTGTGGAATATTTACATTAACATCCATTTTTTTGTTTTGTTTTTCTGTACTAATCCGACTTACAATAATTGCAGTAAATTATCAGGTACAAAATGGGCACAATGGCTACATTTTTAAGAAACTAGGCAATATTTTTATTTCTGGAATGTGGGTGGAGTGTGGGAGTAAAGGATGGGATTAAAGGTTAAGTTTGGGTGTGGCTGAAGGTGAAATACTTGTTGGTGGAGGAGCAGACTCACTATATGTACATGCAGAAAATTGCACACTTGGTATGTAAAAACATACCAAATAGAGTATTGATATTGGACAGAAATTTTCTAATCTTAGAATTCAGATATTTTCAGTCCCATTGCCACAGCTGTATAAAATCAAACACCTGGCCTCGCAGTCAGCCAAACAACTGTGAATGAATGGGTCGTTCTAAAGAGCTCACTGAATTCAAGTGTGGTACTGAAATAGGAAGTGAGCGTAGCAGCAAGTCAGTTTATGAAGTTTCTTCCCCCTAAATATTATAAGTATTACTGCAAAGTGAAGCGTTTAGCACCCACGGGAACAGCAGTCAACGTTACAGGGTGCGGTCACTGAGCGCTGAGGTGCTCAAACCTCCTCTGGCATTGACATCAGTACAAACACTGCGCACCAGGAGCTTCATGGCAGCAGCCACAGCAAAGTGTAGGTGGCCCAGTGTTTTTATCCATATAGTTGAAGACAAGGTCTCTAAACTCAGAATGTGCTCATGCTTTGTCACGACATGTTGGCAGCACGTTTCTCATTTTCCATCTTCACCACTATAACCAAGATAATCATGGAAGAGCTTGGTTTTTCCCCCAGCTGTTAAGTTTCTTATTTTCTGTCTTTGCTTGGAACATAAGAGCAAGTTTCAACCAATATTCACTTAGACTCGACTGAGTCAGGAGAAGCTACAGAACATTATTACTGACACCCATAAATAACGGGGGGAAAAAGCTTTTTTTCTCTTGGTACTTTTGTCAAATTGATTATGGGTGTGACCACAGTCACCATGGCTATCACAAATACAAAACTTCCAAGTCAAACTACAGTGTGCTGAGACCTGTCAGGGTCCCACAAGGAACTACTGGGTAAAAAAGTCACTGCACCAGTCATGTTTTAGACGTCACACTGGACAGCTCATCTAATCGAAAGTGAAAAGCGAGTCTTGCGCACTGTTGCTAAAAAGTCCTTTCATTAAATGCTGCAAAGCCCACTAGGAAAGCAATGAAAGAAGGTAAACTGGCCATCAACCATCGGTGGAGTTTCATGACAAGAAAACAGGCTTATAGCTTCGGTTCGTCTCAGCGGCTTGTTGAGTGGAAATATTTCTAGTGTTCCAGTCATTCATCTACTGCAGCAAATCACTGCTTTTGGAAAATGGCTTAATGTGATTTAACCTTATGTGAAGCAGTCTGCTGTCAGTGAAGACATTTCCTTTATTTTCTTCATTTTCGTTTTTATTGGATGGAAACAAAGAGTTTTAACTTAAATGTAAGCGCTGTATCAACACGAGCTGATTCATATCGTAAAGATTAATGTAGATCACTCTGCAAGGCATTATAAAAGCACAAAGCCCTGCGCTGTTTCAATCAAAAACTCCCGCTAATGTTGCAAAATGATGTCAGAACAGTCGCAAGTTTAGAACCAGAGGATCTTACGAAAGACTCAGTGTGGAAGAAGCTCAGCCTTTTCGCGTCTTGCCACAATGTAACTGCACTTTATGACGAATTCTGCTTGGACGTCATCTGTCCTTCAGAGGAAACACCAGAGTGTCTCACAGCAATTAAAACCCCAGAAAGGTAGACAGTAAATCACTGACAATTATCCTCACAGAATAAGCATAAAGGACTTTCTTTATTTTAAACAATCAGTAAATCAGCCCATGCTTTCCTTCTGAACGTCCTAACACCGTTACTTACGGACTAATCTACACACAAAGTCACGACGATACATACACTGAGGATTTTCACATCACTTGAGGAATACTTAAATACTCTAATGGGTGCACAAAAACTGAAACAACCAAGAAGCTGCTAAAGGAAGCAGAACAAAAGCAAAGAAGGAAACTGCAATGGCAGGCAGACCTGTCCTGAAGGTGAACATCCTGTTAAGAACTGCATCCTGCTACCTTTCACTGAATTTAGTGCAACACAAAAACAATCAACAATGGTTTCTGAAGTATTTCCAGATTTAATTGCTCCTGATAGTTTGGTGTAAAAATAGATTTGATGATTTTGGTGGGTGCGCACTGCAGTGCATGAGGCATGTGAGTGTTACCTGTTGTAAGGATTCCTCAGAAGCAGAGCCTGGCTGCTCGTACAGCTATCTGAAGGTGTGTGACACCCATAGACAGGAGGAGGTACAGGATACTGCTGCTCACCTATAATGCCCACACAGATACACAATACAGTATATAATGTGGGTAGTTATACATTAAAAAAAATATGGCTTTTGCAACAACAAAAAAGACATAATGTGAAGGTTAAATTCCTCAGCAGTGTTTCTTTTGTGGTCTCTCTTTTCCCCCAGATTTCTTCAAATGTTAAGATCTTTCTCTCTCTGTCAACGGCTCCCTTGACATTTCTGAAAAATCCCTCTCTCTACTCTAATTCCCGGCGTAATCTTTGCTGTAAAAATCATTGAAAATTTACAGCTACGGGTCCACAAAACACCCCTATTTAAATATTTACAAATACCATACAGAGGGGAGGGATTAAAGACAGAAGTGGGTGGATGAAAGGGGTTTGTCAGTCAGGATGTGGCTGATTTATACCTCCGACATGCAAGGTCAGGGCCGAGGGACCAGAATAGGGGACAAGACACTCCCTAGGTGAGGGCCTTTGGGCTGCCATACACACAGCTGTGCACTCACACAGAATTAAAACGCACTGAAACGTCTATTTTTGTTCCAACTGGCAGAGACTCTGATGCATTGTTGTTTTGAGAAAGATGGAAAAATAATGCATTTTTGGATCTGCACAAATGTTATCTGAGCAGTTGTCCTACAAAGGCAAAAGACCTGCAGCAACTATGTAACTATGTGCTTTGGTATAAGCTTGCAACAAAACTATTTGTAAAAATTATAATTGTGATTAATAAAAAAAAAAACAGAAAGTGTAACAACTATGAGTCATTTAAATTTTCCCTTGCAATTCCCTGCAAATGGAGATATATATATGTGTATATATATATAAGTCTGTTTATTTCAGAAGACTAAAAGACACCAAAACAAACAAAAAACTTTTTTACCATTTGAGCACATATATTAATATGGGGGTGGGGGGGGGGGGGGGGGGGGGGTTTAGAAAACCTAAAAGGTTTTTAAATATTTTCACTATAAATAGTTAGAATAAAATTAACTTACTTAAGCAAAACAAAAAATTTTGATTAATGAATCTCAGGAAGAAAACTCCTGTTTACATGCTGAGACATTTATCAGGAGAGACTGAATTCACAGGGCGCGTCGGCACGCCGAAAGCCACACTCGCACATACCCATCGTGTTCTGCTGAGTTAAAGCGTCTTCATGTTTGAAGGAGTGGTTGGAGAACTGCGAGCTGTGGTGTGTAGGAGTGTGACCATAATTACCGGCTCCATCGAATGCAACTGCGCTGTAACCTGCAACACAGAAAGAAAAATAAATACATAAAAACAGGCGGAAATCCATAACAGTGAAACACGATGACATGAAACTAAATACAACAGCATAGCTGCATTTGTGAATCTGGTAATAAAGGTAAAGTAACCAAAGAGCCGCATGCAGAACAAACGACTTATAATAAACTCATAAGATTATCACAACAAGGCCTTCATGATTAAAAACAAGAATTTTCTATATTAAAAAAAATTCCTTTTTCTTGTTTTTGCGATGAAGAAATAAGATTAATAAAAAAATCCTCATAAATGACCATTTCAGCATATATCCTGCTACAAGCAAAATGAATATAGACTAAAAAATGCCACCAAAAGGTGAGTGCATCACTGAACGAAACAGTGATCATACATGATGCTCATTTTCATGAACATCAACGCTGATACTTTTATTATTGACAGTCTTGCAGCACAGATCACTAAAAGAGGAAAAGATCAAGGTAACATTTATGATGAAGACCATCAAAGTCAGCCAAAGTCATGAAATGTGAAGCACCGGGCAGAGATGTTCACGCATCAGTGTAAGGCGAGAGAAAAGTTTGCTTTGCACACATACGTTAAAAAGCAGTACAGACTCATTGCAATCATCCTACTTTGAGATTTTGAGATTCAGTAATATAATTATGTCAATTATTATTTATTCATTTTTTCCACTTTTTAGGACGTTGCAGGCCAGACTATGATCTAGAGGACCAGCTCGGGCACTTGGGTTGTATTTATGTATTTTCTCTGCTTTAAAAGATGAAAATAAATCACTCAAGTTATGATAAAACCAGTGAAAAAAGGAGGTGAAGAAGATTTTCTGGGTTTTTCTTTGTTTCTACACATAAAACATGAGACATGTTAAATGTTACACCTTAAGCTTCCCTTACTCGTTTTTTTTTATAAAGTTACAGAAAATTTGAATTAGCCTCATTTATGACTTTATTCTCCATTCGATTAATCTTATTTTCACCACTGGCATAATATGCACACAGTTAAACTGCGAGTTCAGTTTGAATAAATTTAGTTTTATAAAAAAAAAACCCCCAAAGAAACACTCAAACACACCGACTTCTGTTGAGAGAGATCCGTGCCCGACAACCCAGACTAGACCTGACTCATGACTTAGACTGGCCTAAAGGGCACGACACACTGCCATAAATCACCCATGCACGCACGCACACACACATTATCTCTCACATGCACGCCTCATTAATTAAAATACAGCACTTTCACCGACTTTACCCTGTAAATCGGTGCTTGAGAGGAGAGGCGGAGGGGGACGAGAAAAAAAACTCATTAAACATCTCCATTTGTCTTCTTCCCTGTCTGAGTTTTCTCTCTCTGCATATGTCTGAGCGTGTGTGTGTTCATCCATGTATTGGGACATTTTTGTTGCCTCCTTGAAGTCTAGCACTGAGGTGAGAAGAGATGAGGTCAGCTGGAAAACTCTGGAAATACCCCATATTGTCTTCTTCTTTTTTAATACTCAGAGTTGTAAATAAATCTTCAAATGGATGATTGTGGAAATCAGCTTTACATATTAGGTGATCGTCAGTATGTATTTATGTGTTATCTAAAGGTTAAATATATGGCAATAAGTACAGTAAAAGTTGTGCTGTAAAGTTGAAGTGTTTTGGTAAAATTTATTTTACTTTTTGTTTGTTTTGTTGTTCAAATCACACAAAAATGTCAGAACATGACAGAAAAACAGAAAAGCGGTGTGTGTGAGTGTGTGTGTGATGGTCCCTGTGTGACCCCACTGTGCTATCACGCTCTACTGTGTGACCCGAGTCCTGCTGTTGGTTTGTTTGTCTGTGCTCATCCAGCCACAGCGGGGAGCAGATAAAAACAGGTTAGAGGTCGGCTTGGCGCTTTGATTGCTGTGTTATTCCTAAACGATCTGCTTGATAAGCACGTTATTACTAATTAATCAGTTGGGTAATCACTAACAGATGAATTTTTCTGCCTGAAATGAACATTTACAAAAACAAGAGTTTAGGGTGTGATACTCAGAAGGTATGAATCCCACTGTTGACTTTGGACACGCTTCAGCTCATGGTTAATTACTGAACTCTAGTCTGGTTAAAATGACGGATTTTACTGGTTAAATGAGATGATGCACAAAGCGTGGTTCAGGTGAATATAATTCACAGAAAAATTCACAGAAAAAAATGAAACTTTATATAATTTACATGCGAACGTGAAAATAATAATGGAAAAATGTTTAAAGATGTTAACAGAAAAGTGTTTTTGTTCTCCGAATAAAACACAAATTGAAATTAAATCTAAACAACCAGGACTAAACTGAGATGTGAAAAACCCTCGACTCCAATGGCAAAAATTACGAATTCGAACTAACTCAGTGGCGTATTTAATTATAAGTGGATCATGCTGATGCACGTTGCTGCAGTCATGCATTTATTACACATTAAGCAGATGTTTAAAGAATTATAAATTACAATTGCCAAATCTTTGACATTTATTAGACCAAAATACTGTTGTGCTTGACAATCAGATTTTGTAAATGAATTAAAACATTTCAGACAAAATTTTATTTACCTTAAAAAGTATGAAACGGTAATTTTATATAAAATTTCATATGAAGCACTGCACCTGGAATTATGATATTTTCAGAGCTATATTATGAGTAACACATGACATGTTATTTTATATAAAAAGTAAACCTTCCAAAAATTAATTTATAAGGGCGTCAGACACAAAAGAAAAGAATGATCATAATTACTGTAACCCTATTTAAAAAATTCAGTGACTGCGATTAAAAGCAAGATCAGATCCAAAGAAGTTCATGGATGTGATCTTTTAATGGGCCGTTTGCACAGGACACACATCTGTGGCTTAAACATTAATGCCTACAGCTCGAATGCTTTTAACGCCACCTTTTCAGAAACAAACAGGAGTCTTGTGTAAGAGTACTAGCTGGATCGCCTTTCTACAACTTGTGTGTGCTTTTAAGAAGATGTCAATGTTTGTAACGTGCTTGGTCGTATCAGGCCGAGCCAAGATTTCGAGCCAGAGAAGGAACACGTCAGCTGATTTAAACCACATGAAATCATTTTTGGTGATGTACTAATGACTGACAGATTTGTCAGAGAACTTCAGATGCATATACAGGGGGTAAAATTTGTAAAAGAAAATGTGCTAAGTTATAGAAAAGTGACCTTCACCTTCTGAAGCACCTTCTGCAGAAAGTAGAAAAGATTTATGTTGAATTGAATGATAAAAAAAAAAAATGATACCAAGACTTCAAGCTGCATCTGTCAAAAGTTCTTGTGAAAGAATTGACAGTTAAATTGGTGATGTTCTAACACCCAGACTCACACCCTACCTGTCTGGTTGCGGGCCGCCTGCTGCGTGTCCATGCAGTTGGTCAGGTATGGCGGATTGCTGAACATCCTGCTGGGGGGCTGGTGGTGGTGCGGGGCGGCCACGGGTGGCGGTTGGCTCGGGGCCGGCGGAGGAGGTGGTGCCCCGAACGCCGCTCCGTACCTGCAGGCCCCAGTCCCTGTGAACTGGCCCGAGAAGTGGACGGTAAAAGCACTGAGGCAATGGGGATCTGCATCGTGGTGGTGGGGGTCACCAGCGGCCCCCCAGCTGGGCTCCTGTTTGATGAAGGAGTGCGCCCCCAGGGAAGAGTGGGGAGCAGCCAGAGAGGTGTAAGGGGAGGGGGCAGTGTGGAAGTCCAGGACAGGAGCCCACTGAGGGGCCGTGCTGACGGGAAGGGCCGGGCAGCCAGGGCTGGGGCCCGCCGGGACCGGGGGCAGCAGGGAGTTTAGGTCGCGTACATCTGAACCCATCGCGGTCCAGGGGAGAGAACTGGGATAAAGGAAGGCTATTTTTAAATTCGATCCGTCTCCCTGTGTCCACCTTCTTAATCCTTGGGAGTCTTTCAGTCACTTTAAGGAGTACGTCTTCTTTTTCTCAGCTCTTCTCTGAATCAGTCGTCTACGACACCACACACAGGCGCTCTGGAAACTCATCAAGTCTGACAGAAGTACAGAAGTTCATGGCGACACAGCACAGTCTCTGCAGCCAAGTTTCTCAGCAAAAGAAGAAGAAAAAAGAAGAAAAAAAAAACAGACAGATTGATCAGTGGTGATCTTCAGTTTTCGTCCACAACAGCAGAAAGCAAGTTTTGGCTCGGAGAGATGGGGTCCATTCAAGAAGGAGCTCAGAGCTTTCTCTGTGAATGGAGAAAGAGGAGTGAGGAGGAGTGAGGAGGAGTAGCCCTCTTTTCCCTCCACTCTCTGAGCTTGTGCATGTGTCTGTGTGTGTGTGTGAGGAGGGTGGAGGGGGTGGAGTCAGGAGGTGATGAGGGAAAGCACCCTCTGACTTCATTCATCTACTGAACAGTCACTCTGATGCAAACAAATAAAGCCAAACTTTGACCTCAGTCACACAAAAATAAAATTTTAACCACGTGCTTTTCCTGTATTTAAAAAATCTGGGAACAAAAATCTTCAACAAGCATAATTTTCTAACTATTTGTTGAAAGACAATAGCCCAAACTATAAGTCTATTTTATTGCTGACAGGCCGATACAGTAGCTATTTTGAATGCATTTAATCAAGCAGCATTAAAAAGGATTTTATTCTGAAGACGACTTAAATATTTCGTAAAGAATAAACTCACCTGTGACAAAGGAGGCCCGGCCCGGAGTCCGCTTTAAATAGAAACGAATCAACCTTCCTCCTCCAGACTGAAAATAAATGCAGCATTTTACACGGATTAAAATTATTAGACAATATAAAATTATTATAACATCTGATTTATCTAATTTTTTTTTGCTGTGTTTAAGTACAAACCGGGGCGGGGTTACGGTCTAATTTAAACGGTTGTGCACGAACGCCCCGCGCGCCAATAAATCATGTCTGACTGCAGCTTTTAAGGCCCGCTGCTGTATTTATCTGCGTTTTCTTATTTTATTTACTCTGTTTTCTTAATTGTATTCGTTGAAAAGCTGTCGACATATTAAAATCACACGAACACTAAAATAATAAGAACTGTGACGCCTCAGGTTTTCAGCCGAAAGGCCAGAAAAAGGGAAATCATCACTGAGAAATGAATAAATACATAAATAAATGAACGGAGACGCGCGTGTCAGTGGTTTAAAATTTAATGTTTCGTCCATACAACGAAAACACATTTTAACGGCTCACCTTACTGCTAACATTCATCAGTTTCCTGCTTGGGAATAATGCGATAAGAGTTCCCAAAGTGTGCGTGAAAAGTCCATTTATCTTCAACTCTCCACGTTTGCGCGTGCTGGTTGCACGTGGCAACAACGGCCTTTCCCGTAATGCAAATCTATGTCTTTTCCACCTGCGTCAAAACGACGAGAACACAGTGCTAACCGTGTCTGACCTCTTGATAGACTAACAAAAGTGCGAAAGAAAAAAAAAAAGGAAAAAATAAATAAATTATTCAAATTAAAATGCCGGTAATGTATTTTCCCTGCGTCAAAACCTTTTAAAAATGCACTTATTTCCGGTTATTAATCCGGTTATTAGCCATTAATACGACTTCCTTCAAGTGCTTTTGTTTTCAAATTAATTCGTTATTGCTCAACTGCATAAAAAACAAACAAAAAAATCTAACATCACAACTAACTGTGCAGGGGCGTTGTTAGCATTTTCTTTAAAGAATCAAGTGGCACAGGACACTGTGGGGAACCAGGAACAGAGTTTATTTTCTTCCACAGTGGAAAAAAACACAACTAGGCTTGATTTTCTCGCTGGTGTGCAGCCCTGTGCTCTCTTACAGGTGGTATCAAATGTGTGGGTGCACAAGAATTTAAACATTGCTCGGTAGTGAGTGGGAAGTTTTTAGATTTTTTTTTTAAACTCATAATGATAATATTAAGGACTATGACAAAAAATCATAATCCTAAAAAGAATGTTAATACTGAAATATTTACATATCAGAGACTACCAACTGAAGTCTCTGGGGACCCCGAGAATAAATTACTGTCAGCAGCAAATAAAATAAATTTAAAAACCAGAAGAGCAATTTAGTTGTGTGATTAATGAAATTGTAGTGAATAATGAAAACTATTATTATAGTAATATCAAGGCAAAGTTAAAAAATTATTGCACACACTTTTTTTAATTTTCACATTATTACTTAACAGCTTATTTACCGTCCTTTGAGTCTGGTATCACTGAGGTTTCACTCATTTCAATATAAATATTATTCCTGCTGTTTTTTTATTTTATTTATAAACACCAGACAGGACCTGACCTATTAGGCATCCACGAGGCATCCAAACCACCTCAGGTTGCTCCTTTAAATGAAGAGGAGCAGTAGCTCTACACTGAGCATTAAGCACCAAACTCTGCACCCTATAGGTCTGAGCCCAGACACCTTACAGAGGAAACTCATTTCAACCACTAATAAACACAGTCGTATTTATTCAGTCACTCATGACCACAGGTTGATCCTTGTAGTTCAATAGCTTAGCTTTTATCTTAAGCTCGCTCTTCACAACACACCTGTACAAGATCTTTCTGTCATTCTCCCACCCTGTTCTCCTCTCGCTTGTGAACAAGACCTTGAGATCTTGAGATTTCCTCCACTTGGTGCAGCAACTCATCCCTGACCCAGAGTAGGCACTCCACCCTTTTCCAGCTGGGAACGGCGTCCTCAGACTTGGAGGTGTTAATTCCCATCCTAGTGCTTCATACTTACCTGCAAACCACCTGAGAGTAAGGCTACATCCACACTAGACCGGATAGATTTGAAAACGCTCCGCGTCCACACTATCAACTTCAGTCGTTTTCACAGAATTGTGCGTCCACATTGAAACAGCCAAAAACGCTTACGTTCCAGTACTGCACATGCATGAAACGGGAGACGATTCGACCTGCCTCATTTCTGTCTGCCGCTTCTTTACTTTCCAGCTCTTTGAAATGTCGCGGCAAAATGTTGAGGAAAAGCACAGAGTTTTTTAAATGGACTAACAATGAGGTGGAGTTGTTGCTGCGAGTAACACAAAAGTACAAAGTTGCAAAAGCGAGTGAGAATTAAAGAATTTGAAGAAAAGCTATCTGAAGCATGTACAGACTGATATTAATCTTTGATAGGGCTGTCAAAACTGAGAGCAAACAAAACAACTGCTGTATAATGCCCTTGTATATAAGTTTAATTGGTCACTTGACTGCATCACATGACTAAAATGTGTCATAGTTTTCAAAAACTCCTGTGCACTGCCACGCGAGCACCGTTTTCAAATGTATGCGTTTTCGGGAGCGTTTTCAAAACGCTGCGTTTTCGATCAGCGAAAACGTCGTCTCAGTGTGGACGGGAGGCCCAAACGATGCGTTTTCAAACGAAAACGCATTAGTGTGGATGTAGCCTAAGTGGAGGTCACCACCTGATACACCTAAGAGAATCACATCATCTGCAAAAAGCAGAGATGAGTCCACTGAATCTGACACCCTACGCCTCTTGGATATGCTAAGAAATTCAGCCCATTAAAAGTTATGAATAGAGCCTCTGACAAAGGTTAGCACTGATGGAGACCAGTCTGACATTTTGTTGGCAACAAGTACCAGACTTTGACTCTCAACTAAAAACCGATGAAGCTAAAGACATGCTACAGGCAGGCAGAGCACACAGTTTGCCTCATGCTATGTCCAGGGCAAGCTGGTATGTGACAGTTGCTCTCTGTGTTTCAGGACCAAAGGTAACACCTTTATGATGTAAACCTTCCAGCTGAGAATTGGACAGCAACATCAGCACACGCATCACTCCCAGCAGGGTCACTGCCGCCTGGACTGGGCCTTGCAGTGTAACAGTACCAACTCTCTTTTTCCATGTGTGACATGACCAGGGCATGCCCCAGCTGTGCCGGGTAGAGTTGGTGGGGCCTTCAACCTTCTGATGATTTCCGTTTTACAATTTGAATTCTTTTTATATTGCTGGGTAGGTGTGTCTATGTTTGAAAATCTAAATAAAGTATGTAAAATGATTAAAAACTAGCATAAAATAAATAATATGGAGGACAAATGATACATTTTGGAGTAGAAGCAGGAAGAAGAAAATACTAAAAAGCACACAGGTATGACCAAATTTGTACCTTAGTAAAGTATTTAAAGTGAATGTAATAAATTACATTTCCACTATGGGCCTATCCATCCTCCATTCCACTTCAACGTCACTGTTTGTGGAGTGGGCTTTTATTTTGGGTGGGAGCCAGTGACACCCAAGGCCCTCCCTCTAGACGCACCTCTGTCACCACGTATTTGTTAATTTAGCTCTTAACGCCTACATCACCAATCAAAAACTAATATTGGCAGTTTACACTGCTATTTCCAGGAGAGAAACTCTTTTCTTCTCCCGCCTCCCACATTTCAGCCACGCCAACTTCCGCATGTTACAAAGTGCGCTAAGCCACAAGAAACAAGCTCAAGACCAGTTTATGACCCTGCGGCTATAATTTTGGATGACACAAAGACACAGAGGGGGAGAGAGAGGAGGACGACTGTGATGAAGTGCCTCCACACTGCAACAGAAAAAGTCATTCACAAAGACGGCGCTTCCCTATGCTAGCTCCACCCTGCATGGGATTAAGTGCAGAAAAATCTGTATGTAGTGTATATTTTGAAATGTTCCTTAATTGAGGTCAGGGTGACACAACACTGTTGAGTAGAGTCAGCTTGCTCACACAGATAAACAATTTTCTGTCATATGTGTGTCCTAGATTCCAAACGCTCATATTAAACATGTTCAAATGTCAAATTATGTCATTGCATGTGTAAGTAATCTGTTACTTGCACAAATAACCTGCGACTTCTGATTGCTCCAAATTGGAACAGAAATCCTGGCTCTATACGGTTCCTGTAAGAGCAGATGTATTGTCATCTCAGGCACTGCTCCAGAAGCTCCGCCCATCTGCTGTTAAAATAATTTGCTTGCTAGAGACAGCCAATCTGAAGACACCGGCTTTGTCTTTGTTTCCGATAGTGGATTAACTGAAATCCTACTCCAATGCCCAGTATAAGATAAATAAGGATTATTTTAAAGTGTGAATCATGCAAAGCTACTCTAATAGCTCTACACCTCTGCTAATTATCGTGATAAAATATATCTACTGGGCCAGTGTATCCAATGTGAAATGTGAGAAGATTAAGAATATTGCAAATACATATATTTTACTTTTATAATTTTAAGATAAAAACAAAAATTATGTATGATAATGGAGTGGATAAAATATCTCTTTTCAGCATCAGTACCACCAACTATCATTCCATAAAGTAAAAATCAACTTTCTGCGCAAAATTGTCAATAGAGACTGAAAACGCAGGATTTTGGAAAAGTATCGGACTGCACAGGTTGCAGAGATGTACCTAATAAAGTGGCTGTTGACTGAAGCTTCCAGCGAAGAAACACAACCATAAGACCTGTGGATCAATGGAAGGAGCAGATGAAATGAATAGCTATGGAACGTTTTCTCTGCACCTCCAGCCAGTCACGGCAGATGACTTCCCCTCCCTGAGCCTGGTTCTGCTGGAAGTTTCTTCCTGTTTAAAGGGAGTTTTTCCTTCCCACTATCACCAAGCGGTTGTTCATAGGGGGTTGTCAAACTGTTTGAGTCTTCTGTGTATTACTGTAGGGTCTTTACCTTATAATATAAAGTGCGCTGAGGTGACTCTTGTTGTGATTTGGCACTAACTGGATTTAATTGAAAATTGAGTTTCACATTGTTGCCATGGTTTGAGGACTGACTGGAACTTATTGGCAAAGCTACGAAATATTTATAGATGTAACCAGCCTGAAATTCAATTCAATTCAGTTCAATTTAATTTTATTTATATAGCGCCAAATCACAACAACAGTCGCCTCAAGGTGCTTTATATTGTAAGGTAGACCCCACAATAACACATACAGAGAAAAACAATCATATGACCCCCTATGAGCAAGCACTTTGGCGACAGTGGGAAGGAAAAACTCCCTTTTAACAAGAAGAAACCTCCAGCAGAACCAGGCTCAGGGAGGGGCGGGGCCATCTGCTGCGACCGGTTGGGGTGAGAGAAGGAAGACAGGATAGAAGACATGCCGTGGAAGATTGAAACCAAATTGTTAAACAGAAACTAATGTTAATGTTTGTTTTCTGCATTGTGATTTGCTGTTTGCAGCACAGTCCATTTATTTGGTTATTCTTTGCATCACTGTCGCAAAGTTGGAGTGTTTATTCTTTCTTTTTTTTTAAATTGCTGACTAAGGTCGGAGCATATTTGCTAAATTTGAAACTGGCAGTTAGGGAATAACAGCAATACTTATATCTATAATCGAAGCCTTTATGCCTGTCAATCAAAGCTTCATACCCTTATCTCCAGTATTTGGATGGATATCTGATAAAGAAATTCAGCTGTTATTAAGGGGACATCGATCCATAGCAGGAAGTGTGTACACATGCTGCTTAATTCTGTAAAGTTGTACATATTAATATATAACTCTAAGGAGACTGACTCCCGTTTGGGAGGTGATGAAACGGTGGTGAGAGCAGTGGCCACCTCTTGGTTCCGGCCCTGCTGGCACACTTAATAGTCCCCTGCTTATTCGGCTGCAGCTTTCAGGAACTCAGCCGGACGACTGCTTATCACGATGACCTCAACCTCTAGAATTTGCATAACAGTGTAAGATAGAAATTAGTTTCCATCTTCGTGCTGATGGATTTAACTGAACGATGTGCCACATCTCTGAAGTCTCCTTCCATCCTCTCCATCTAAATAATGTGACCGACATGCTTCATGTAAATCAAACAGCTATTTTAAATATATTTATAAAAATCGTCATCAGCATTGTTTTTATTTGACTGTAAAGCTTGAAATCACTCAGCGTGCTGACCTTTTTGCCTGGTCCAGACTAAGAAAGTCTGGAGCCAACATGAAAAGAGTCACGTCATAGTACCGCTGCCTCCTCTCAGCTCCAGTGTTCACATATTCCAAACATACATTAAAATCTAAGATTCCCCCTGTGCTGTCTTCGGCGATACCGCCGCCTATTTATGGTTATCTCACTCTGACTGATGCTCCTGGTGTTGCCAGCTGTCTTGTTGTCATGACAACATGCTCATACACGGACACACAGTACCAGACACCAGTTTCGGTAAGTTTCTGTTTATTTTTAACAGGCTTCTCCAGAACTTAGACATTTTTTTCCTCCTCATCATCCTCGTGTAAAACAGACCACATCTGGACACAAACACGAGAAAAGAAGTGAAAACAAAGTTCCCAAAGCCACTGGAAGCTGATGTTTGGGTGCCAAACAGCTGCACGCATTTAGTCTTCAGCATTTATTAAGACACCTTGTTTCTCAAACAAGACGTCCAACTTTTAAAATGATGTCTTGATTTTGAGATGTATTTGTATTTTCTTTAGTCTGCTTGCTCTTCTCTTTGAAGACAAATGGATGTTCTGCAGGCCGGAGATGCTGGCAAACTGCCACCAGTGGACCCAAGCACACACACAGTTTGAAGCTTTAAAGTATCACAGTTAAAGTGGGTTTTCCCCCTCTTAACGGAAGTGTCCACTCAGCACTTTTCTTCCCATCACGCTCCTCCTCTGGAACCAATTATAGCACTGACATGACTCAATTTGCTTAACACCCTGTACATCAGAGTAAACAGACATGGTTAGACAGCAGCAGTGTGTTGTTGTTTACTCTCTGCGCACTGGTTAAATGTGGCTGCCTGCTGTATGAGTTTGGGTGTATCTGTGTTAAGCTGATGAGGAGAGATAGATGGTGACTTCACCATCTGGAAATCTAGTCTGGCTCTCTGTGCAAGAGAACTGCTGACCCACGATTCAACTCTTCAACTCCACAAGGAACAGAGAGAGAGAGAGAGAGGGAGGGAGGTTAGCAGGAGGAGAGGATGAGGGAGGCAGGAGGTGCGCGGTGTTAAAAGTGCTTGTCATGAGGAGAATTCGGCGCGTCAGACTACTTTGTTCAGCCGTCAACAAGAGTCTTGGAAAGAGGAGTAGATGTGCACTCATCCAGACGTGCAGGCCGACACACACGGAGTCGTGTTTCCATCACTTTAGAGAACATTAAACTGACTTACAGTCAAATCCAGGAGTTTTACCCACCCTAAAGTTTGTCGCCAAAAGAAAGGCGAGCCCCTGCTACATCATTAGTACCATTACACGCTGTTTAGTGTTTTGTTTTTGTTCTTATTATAATGGCTTATGTTCTTTCAGAGCAAACTGTGGCTGACATGTTGGGAATTAAAAGAATGGCTCGGTATTGAAGTGTGAGTCCGTCTGACTGTGCATTATCCTCTAAGCAAAATATCCGTGAATCTGTAAATAAGACGCAGGTAAGAAAACACATGTGCTTTACTTTGTCTCATTTCTTCCTTCTGAAGGAAAATTCACAATCTTCATCAGTGTTGTCATCCACACCAGCGAGCACCAAACCAAACAACTTGAAAACTGGCTGAAAAATCCTTCGAGTTATGATGAGTTTATTGGGTGCAGGAGTCCTGCCTCCGTATGCATGCATGGCTGGACCGTAACAATATAGCCACTGCACTGCGACACAAAGATTCAACTGCCTGATAATGGAGCTAATAAAATGCAGTCTAGTTTTAATCTTAACTACAGGATGTTTTATCCTACTGAGCGGTAGAAGTAAGGAAAGATACTTTAATTTTAGGTGGCCTTTTCAGGGTGAAGGAGGTGAGAGGGGGAAATGGTGTCTGTTTTAGAAAAATGCATGCTGTGATTAGCAGCAGAGGGTTAGCCATGCCCTGCTTTTACACTTTCATTATTATCCATCTTCCACCAGGATATTTAGAGCGTCACACACTTCATTTTTTGCATTCTGCTGGAGTATCGTGGAGTGACCTGTATCTTTTCTGCCCTGATTTATGGTAGAAATGTCTTTATTTGGGAAAAGTTTAATGAGTTCATAATTCTGGTTGAACATCAGGCAACTTTCATATTTTTGTTTGGAGTCTTCTGCTCAAATGTGCATCACCTGTTCCCACCTGATGTTTTCATTTCTGTTCTTCAGCAAGACTATTCATATTCAAAACATGTTGCACATGTAACTGGTGATTTAAGTGAATCGTGTACATTTTAACTTATTTGTTATTCTGACATGGGACCAGGAGGTCAGGCAACTTTATGTTAAGATTAGGTAGCAAACTAGCAACAGCTCTTCTGAACCTGAAAGTGTTTCTCCTTCTTCGTTTCTTTCTTCCTCTGTGTTCACACAGCCACACAGGAGAAGATGCTGCCGCTGCTAACTGAGATAACAATTCATAATTCACATTCATAGTTTGGGAGTAAGACTAATTATTGTTTCTTTTACTCTATCTCTGTGATGTAAATGAGAGGGGATCTCTTCTTGTCTTTAAGGGAGAGTTAAAGCAGCTTGTTTCGGACACTGGATGAACTAAGGGGGCTGTCACAGCTTAGTTTAAGATGAAGAAAGATTATTTTGAAAGAAGAAAGATTATTTTGTACTGTAAAATTACTCTTTATTTCCCCTTAATTGCAATTAATATTACTGCATCTTTACTTCAGTCAGTTGTAGTTTATCAGCCAAATGAGTAAAGCCATCTTTAGTGTTAGTGTTCTATTTATCAAGTGGTAATGATCAGAGCTGTCCATTAAGGCCCTAAATTAAACCAGCGTGAGTTTGTGGACATTTTATATCAGAGGTCACTCTTCTTGTAATCTTTGGTGTTAACATTCTCACAGTCTGAGAGTCCTCTCAGCTTCAGTGACGAACACAAACACACATTTGCGTCTTTTGTTCTGTGTTTTGCTGATAAATGTCCTCTGATCCATCATGATAAGCCTTCTGATCTTTGATAGGACTCGGGCTGAGAAAGAAGCCAGCAGCGCGCTACAGGATAGTCTCAGGAACATGTTCAGGTCAGTCTCCTCTACCTCGTCCCCTCTTTTTTTCTTCTCCTGTTTGTTCTTTTTTCTTCCTTCACTTCTCACTTTCACTCTCCACTTTAACA
Source organism: Aulonocara stuartgranti (assembly GCF_965226115.1). Lineage (NCBI taxonomy): Eukaryota > Metazoa > Chordata > Actinopteri > Cichliformes > Cichlidae > Aulonocara > Aulonocara stuartgranti. Next base: position 6,794,405 of record NC_138945.1, on the reverse strand, counting down.
TGGCTGCCTCTTATCCCCGAGGAGCTCTCAGGCATCTGACCAGTCGACCAATCTGGTTTAAAGATTGATGGCCCCCGCGGCCAATGGAACACATTCCTGCTCCACGAACAACAAATTATCTTCAAATGAAAACTCGACAACCTTAGCCCCAATGTTTTCTCTAGAAACACAGAGATCCCAGTGACCCAAGGAATACTTTGTTTTCCCAGCAGACTGGCATTAAGGTGGAGCGTCTTTAAATTAAGAACTCATTTCAAGTTTTTCCCCTTTTATTTAAAGAATATGATGATGTTTTGATGCCATGCAGAATTAACTAGAACATTTAACTGTGTAAATCTGTGTGTGTTCATGTTTACTCAGGTGTGTTTTATACCTTTGTGCCAGATATTTATGCATATGAAGCCCTCTTTTGTTTCAGCAGGTTGTGTCTGGATTAGCCGGGGCCAAAATGTGTCCTCCCTGCTCTCCTACAGACGTGCTGCAAGTAAGAGTGTGTGTGTGTGTGTTTGTGTGCGTTCACCCTGGATCCTCCCGTTTGAGCTATTTACTGATATGGAGCAAGGATGAGCACTGCAGCATGCAGCTGGCCAGCAATATGGTAACTGATATCATTTTTTTTCATTATGACTTTGTTTCTGCCAATCGTCATTAATAAAATGCAATTTTATGAAAATTACGCCAACACACAAAAGGAGATACAATGGTACATATATGCAGTTCGTCTTAGGCTAACTACTGCACTCCTCCTTGCGCTTCAGGCGGAAGAAGAAGTTAGTCTCTGCCATATTGTTCTCCAGCTAAACAAAGCAGATTTCTCTCAAAGACGCATCCAGAGTCATGCAAAGGAGCAAAGAGCAACAGTAAAGCACAGCTGGTTACACAACAGGGAGTGCACCACATATTCATCAACTTGCATTTTGTTCCTCGGTGGAAAAACAGAAGTATCATCGAGAGGGAGGCAAGATGATGAAGAAAGATGAGTCACACGTGCTAAATGCAAAAAACTGACTCAGCAACAGTTTTGTAGGGCGGTTGGACAATTTGCATGTTAAAGTTGGCTTTGGAGTGTGCGCGTTTCTGTTGAAACTCTCCTGGGGTTTCATAACTTGCAGATTAGAGCAGTTCCTCTGAAAGTATTCGGCAAGCCTCAGAGTGGAGATTAAAACCACTGCAGGTGGGGCACAGTTGAGCCGGAGGTGGTGGTGGTGGGTATGGAGTGAGTGTGCTGTTACCTCGTTAAACATGAACTGCTTCCAGCTCCAACTTTGAGAACCACAAGAAGATGGGGAAAGGTCACGCACTGGTCGCACCTTTTTCTTTCTTTTTTTTTTTACTGACACTGGTAATTAATAGTTTTAAGTGAACTTAATGCCATTGCCATGACCTTTGACCTCCAAATAATGTTTTCTTTGGCCAATTCTAATCACAAATTTACAGGCCACAGTGGACAGGCGCTCCCTGCAAACACAGGTGCTGGACCAGACTGACCTGGAACAGAGTGAAGTCTCTGCCTCTCTGAAGCTATTTGAATAAACACCGGCCACTTTACAAATGATAAAGCAGGGCGCAAATAACGGCCCGGCCCCAGATGGTGGATATGCAGTCCCAGAATGCTTTAAGAGTGTGGTAGTACCAGCTGCGCTCTCAGTTTTTCATATTTTAGACAACCTTGAACCAACTGTGATCACACACACACACACACACACACACACACACACACACACACACACACACACACACACACACACACACAGAAAGAAAGAAATAGTAAAATGAATTGCAGCTCGAAATAACTCAACTGCTGGAATTCAGAGAAGCAAGGATCATTAAAGTTATGCTTGACACTGGCCTCTTCTAACACTGTAATGTATATCAAGTTATTATAAATAAAACAGAAAAAATTAGCAAGGGAGACTGTTTAAAATAATACAGTACATGAACATACATGTGTGTTATCTGCACATAACATAGAGAGCACAGACTAAAGTGTTGAACCAATGAAAGTTTATAGTTAGGGGTGGTCCAGGTGAGCCCAAAACATCCCTTAGTTACGCTGCAACAGGGCTGGGCTGCTGGGGGCTTCGCATGATGAGTGTTTCTTCCTTACTCACCTTTTTCACTCTCTGTGTTTATACACCTCTTTGCTTTCAATCATTAGTTATTATTAATCTTGTCCCATTTGTCCCGTCTTCCTCCCCTCAACCTTCAACGGGTCACAGCTGATGGGCGTCCCTCCCCGAGCCTGGTTCTGATGGAGATTTGGGGGTTTCTCTGTATTATTGTAGGGTCTTTTCAATAAAAGCAACTCAAGGCAACTTAAAACTGTATAAATAAAACTGAAGTGAATGTGTGCATGAACAGCTGAATGTGTAATTGGTCGATTGGTTTTTAAGACTAAAAAAGTTAATTTACCATTCATGCTCTTGAACGAGTGTAGAGTATGCACAGTCAGCATAAAATCCTCAATGGAGAAAAAATGTAAATGTGTGCTTTAAAACAAAACAAGAAGCCGAAAGACATAAAAAAATATAAATAAAAATAAAACCAAGCTGTGGCTGTCTTAGTGTTACACATAATTTGATTTAAAGATTATATAAAAATATTAATGAGGGCAACTTCGCTACTGACATATCTCACTCTTATAAGACCAGATATTCAAAGGAACATAAATGGTTCAATGTATTGTTACTTATTTGTAAGTTGTTCAGATATAATTAATGTATTCGCTGTTCCTGTGGAAATGTGGATTTCTATGAACACTTTTTAGATGTTTTTGCTGAAGCAGATGTGAAGAAGAGGACAGAGGGAGAGGTAGTGATATACAGACACAGTCACACGCACACACAGATGTTGGCGTGCTATCAGCTTTAGCAGGCTGTGTAAAGTGAGTTATGTTCTGGCTGTTGCAGACAATTCTTCAAAGATACTATCTCTGTCTCTGAGCAGACGGCTGAGGGAACGACTTCCAAATCAGTATGTATGTATATTTTCAGCATTGAATAGAAGAGCAACAAATCACTGCTCTCTCCTTAATATCCAGCCAAATCCACCGACACAATCTGAAGCTGTAGACATGAGTTAATATACATCTGAAAATAGATCCAAACATCTGACCCACTTGAGATGGCTTTGATTTAACTCGCCAGACACTAAAATTTGTCTGATGCTAAAACAGACTGAAAAGAACTGCTCATTAATCAGGCTCATTAAAGTTTTTTGGCCATTGCTGCATTTTTAGGTGAAATTGAGGAAACACTGCAGGTAGTCTGTGACCTTTACGCAGGTCACGTTCAGAGGAAATGCAGGCACTGGCATGGAGAAAAATACAAAAACAGCAGTTTTATAAACACACAAAACCAGAACGGACTCATGTCTGATAAGGCGAGTCTATGGGTAAAACACGTCTATAAAAAAGATAAATAAACAGACTGATATCAACCCCTCTGTGCCTTTAGCCAATGCTTGACCCTTCCCTAGGTTCACCAGGTTTAACAGGTACTGATAACTCTTGCTTGTACCCAAAACCACATAAAACCAGGATGGAGAAAGATAAAAGGACCGAGACTAGCGTGAAATGCAACAAAGAATACACAATGAAACTAGACCAGTCAAGGCCACAGTGGGATCTAACAGCTGGGTGCTGATGGAGTACGTTTTGATGTTGTGCTACAGTCAAAGTAACCTCTGATTCACGGCATCAAACAAGACCACTGTTGAAATGAGAAACACAAAGCGGGGGCGGGGGAAAGGTGCAAGAACATTTGAACTTTGACCTTGGTCTCCCAGGTGTCTGTGTTGTTACTCTGGCTCTCTGGGAGGGACTGGTGACCTGCCTGGGGTCTACCTGGCCTCTTGCAGGATTTCTGGGCTGTATTGCTTGTTGTCATGCATATATCAGCAAATTATAGACTCATGGGTGCCAATGTTTGGTAATAGTTCATAGCCAGCTTGTTTTGATGATCAGGTTTTTCTTTTATTTGCCCAATAATCCGACATATTATAAAGGAAATTAAAAGTAGGTACTCTGAAGTACCTTATATTAAATGGAAAATGAAGCAGCCAGAGATTTCTCATGTTTTTAATAATGATAACAGTGTTGATTGTAAGTTTTCATGTGCGCACACCTGTCATCTCCTTTCTCTCGCTCATTCTCATTGATATCTCATTTTTCCTCCCGTAACACAATTCTGTTTCCAGATGAGTTTTGAAACAATGTCGAGCAGAGAGAACATTTCTCAGAAAATAACTTTTTTTTACTTGAGAAAGAAAGAAGAAAAAAAATCCCCCCTTTGTCAAAATAAATAAATAAATAAAAATAAAAATTCAGAAAAATAAAATATTAAAAAGTTACTCGCTTCTTTGGTTGTAAGGTTTAGTAGTAAGTAAGTTTCACATCATAATTGATCGAGGTAAATTGCTGCCACTCCCTGAGTCTGGTTCTGTGGTTTCTTCCTGTTAAAAGGGAGTTTTTCCTTCCTACTGTCGCCAAGTGCTTGATTACATAGCATATTGTAATATGTATAAAGTTCTCCAGATTTATAGTATTAATGCAAGTGCTACACTCAACACAGAAAACTAAATGTTACCCCCCACCCTTCCACACTGGGCTAACCAGACTGTAGTGACAGGGATCAAGCATTGCCCTCCATCCTCATCTTGTCCTTGTCACCTGCTCATAACGAGCGAGATTCAGTCAGCCAACCGGGACTATAAAGTAGCTAATAGGGAGTCAGACCAGAACAGATTACCCTTCTGGCAATGATACATTTGGCAAGTAAACTGGCAGAAACACTGAAACAGATCTCAGACAGAGGAAGGACTGCATACATGTGTTTATATGTGTGTTGGGTTCACTGGCTGGTCAACAAAGCGTTTTGTTTTAGGACAAAGGAAAAAAGCAACATTCCAAACTAGTATTATAAACTGTGGCTAATGCTACAGGACAAGTTTTCCATGATTCTGCCATTAGAATCATGGATCAAACCACAATTATCTAGTGTAGCTCTGAGCCTATTATACACAGCCATACCCCCCCCCCCCCCCCCCCCCCACACACACACACACACACCAAACAAAAACAAACAGATTTCTGTCCTGTGAAAGACTTTACAGATATTTAGCGGTTTATGGCTTCTTCCAACTCAGCTCACTCTGCCAACAACCACTTGTGACTGGTTAGTAGATCTGTCATTAAAACACACGCCGTTAGGATCTTAAGGACAAGTTCAACTCAGAACTGGTGCCATTACTTACTACTTACCTGGTTTCAGGAATATCAAGCCTGATAGAATACACATATACAGGAAAAGCCCAAGTTGCAAATGTTCATAAAATGCAGAAGGAAGCGCGATGATCTCAGTCAACTGTCAAGGACAGCTGATCTAACAAAAGGTAACCACAGATGAACCACAAGGAAGTACACACAGCTTGAGGGAGAATGCAACAAAAAAACCAACATCTCAAAATCCAAAAGCGGCAATCACGAGGTCACAGAAAACTAAAAACATCCCAAAACTTAAAACCCTGACGATGATATCAGCACTGCAAACACTACCCTGTCAAAATTCACAATTTACAGAAGCAACCACGTGTTACATGAAGGTGTGGTACCTCTATGCATCTGAACTGAGATATAGGGTGTCTAAAATTCTACTAGTTTAACCCTAGGGAACCATAAATTACAATGCCATTATGACAGCTCTTTAGTCATACAAATCCAGTTTTCATTTTGTTGACATTGGTATATTTTTTTCATTGTCCACATTTTGAAATCCCTAAACTATGGATGTATATTCTTAGGCAGTAAATGCAGTGCGAGATCAGCCTTGGCATAGCAGTTAAAAACAAAAAGAAAATGATACTCGTTATATTACATACATATTCCTTCATACATTTAGAGATTATTGCCCAATAGACCAACTCTGAATCCATCACCACTGCCTCTTTTGACATCTTCATCTTTGTCTCATTACAGTTTAGTCTATTTATCCAGATTGCATCTTTTTTCCTGGGTTTTTTGTTGCAACATCTTTGAGTTGGTGGGTGAGAGCGTAGCTCGGTCATGAGGTCTCCCGCTGCAGAGTGACCGCTCAGCGACGCTCGCCATGATGAAGTACCAGACACATTCCAGCACTTTAATAACAAATGGGCTGACAGCGAACGATGATGGGGGGGTATGAGTTCAGTCATCAAGTGTAATAATAGATCATTTTAACACTGTTCTTTGGTGCTGCATAGTCTGTAAGTATCTCGTGCTGTGACAAAGCTTTGATAACTGAGGTTACCGCTGTTCTTTTACTTGAAAGCATTGACTGAACTCGGCACAGCAATAGCAGACTCCTTGCAGCCCAGTAGGAGATATTCTGCTTCCCTTTAGTTTTCTTAACATTTCTATCTTCTGTTTTCTTTCCATCAGAACTCCCTTGCAAATCTCAACCTTCTATTTCTAGTTCCACATGTTGCTCTTGGAGGACGGCCCGATTTCACTTCCGACACGCAGAAACCCACCAGAAAACAAACACTGTTTGTCTTTATCAGAGACACAGGGAGAGATGACCACAGTGGCAGCGGGCAGGAGCTCCGCTGATCTGATTCTGATGACCTCTGACCTCATTTTTTTCCTCCATCTGACAGGTCATTTCAGGCTGGACTGAACACAATCAATCAACTACTAACAGATCACTATCGACCCACATTATTGCCTCCCTCCAAATAGTTATTTGAAAGTAAAAACACTTTATCCATCATTATCAATTAGTTATCAAAACCGTGTGTGTAACAATTTTATCTCTTTGATCCCACAATTCGATGAAAATTATTGTCGAATAAAAATTCCATGACTGAAGAGTTATCAATTAGACAACATGGGGGGAAAAACAGCTATCTTCACTGAGAAATGTTTACCGGCTATGAAAAACCATTAAAAGAGAGAAAAAAAAACATGAGAACAAATAACAGGCAGGCACTACAGGAAGTGAGTAAATCAAACTGCTGACCTCTGTGTATCAGTAAATCAGCTCATGGAGCCATTTCTAAAATTACTGCTCTGCAGAATGAGAATGGTAAACTTCAAAAATAGAAAAATGAATCTTGGCTTCAAAACACCAAAAGAAAACTTGAAAAAAAACGTAGGAGCCTTGAAACACGGAGTTCTACAATAAAAACAGTTTAGACCACACGGCTGTAAACTCTATCTACAAAGCGCTCTCCCAAACACAACCGTGCAGCTTCGTGCTCATTTGTAAACTTTAGGCTGGATAAGGAATTGTGAATTTAAATACAGCAGATAAGTGGGGGCCAACCGTAATGTTTTGTAGGTCTGGAGGAGTTGATGGGGGTTAGTGAACGTGAGCCGTTTTGCATTTCTGTTTCCACTACAGCCAAGGCTCCCCTTCGCTAGATGTGCAGTGTCGCAGTGAGTAATATGCAACCATAACAACCCTCAGTATGAGTGTGGGGTACAACTATTGAAAAGCAACAATGGAATGAAAAATCCTTTCTCACCTAACAACTTCAACAATTTAAGAACATTTATTTCCATTTTGTCTTGGTGTCACACTTAAGGTGGTGTCACACTTAAACAGGAAACAGAGACCATTTGAATAAAAGTTAAACCTTCTAAAATCTTGGTTACAGCACTAAAGCACAACCTTTTATTTTGATGGCAAACATTCTCTGTGCCCTGTTTGTGTTGCCTGTTTTCTTGCTGAGGACAGGATCACCAAGACTTGACTTGTTCTTTTGAGTTTGTGTCCTCTCTATACCCATATAAATAATGCAACTAAGGGCTCAGTCAAACAGGCCATGAAACCGGTTAGTTGTACAGAGAAAAATATGTATTCCCTGACTGGGCGTGAGTGGTTCCTGGTATCAGTTGTTAAAGCCCGAGTCACCCAAACCTAGAGAGGGTCAGTGACACCTTGGTAACTGGGGAAAGTGTGTATTCTGTGATGAGTTGGCATTTGGTTTCTGGTCGCTAGCGTAGCTACACTACAGCTCGGAGAGTAAAATGGTGAGTACAGGCAAGTCTGCATCTTTCGTACAAACTACAGATGCAGGTGGTAATCTGCTAGCAACCAAAGCGGTCACAAGCAGATTTTAGTGCAGCACCCAGTTTCTGACTGATTTGACCCAGTCTCTTCCTGCAACCACTCACCAACACATTTACATATATGCAGATTTTTTCCCTCACAGCCAGAGGTTGCCAGACAATCACTAAAGACCCTTTTCCATTAGTACCTACTTCAATCGACTCGGCAAGACTTGCAGGTTTTTTCATTAGGTACAAGGACAAGGTACTAAAATGTGATATCATCAGACTACATGCCACTGATTGGCTGGTCAGTAGCGACACTCGATGAGTCATGAGAGTGTCTCATTCAGGAAAATCAAAATCGTCATGTTTGAAACTCGGCGACAAAGAAAATGGCTACAAAAAACAACACTGTGTTCCCCGAGTGTGACGAACAGCTACAGACCAAGCAGAAAGTATATATTTGCTTCAACATCCATCTTTTCTGTAGTGTTCGTGTTGCATATTAATGACGTCGCAGGATGTGCAGACACGTTGCTTTGACATGCTATGATTGCAACCAACCACAATGGTCAAGAAGTCTAAAAGAACAAAAAACAGAACAACTGTATTTGAACCACATCACTTATGTTTCTTTACAATGTGAAATCTACAGGAAAGTGAACTTTTTTATATGAATTTAAGATTTTAAGGTTGTTTTATGGAAGAAAAAAGAACAATCGACATGTTAAGAAAAGGGCTGAGCGGAAGTTTAAAAGTTTTGTTGCTCCTGTGGTTGTTACTGGAAACATTTGTAAAAAACTAAATCAGTTGCGACTGATTTCAGGACATGCACATTTCAGGACATCCCCAATGGCTAATGGCTTTTCAGTCACAGTTCGTTAGTCTGTTAGCCTGTGGTTTGAAACTTAGAGTGTGTGGTTGTGCAGTCAGACCCACACCTTCACTCAACACATTCAGTTTCAAACACCAAGAAGACAATGGGGAAAATGTTTGAGGCTTTAAGTGGGACTTCACAACCGATGGGTGACATCACAGCAGCGATGTCCATCTTGTATACTGTCTGAGGTGTTTTCACTGCCATATTGAAACCTTTTCATAGCTCATAATGACCACTTTTAAAAGATTCGCAGAGTATACAGGCTGAGTTCTACATGACACAAAAGTATGCCTGAATCAAGTTCAATTCAATTTTATTTTTATAGCAACAAATCATAACAACTGTAGACCCTACAATAATAAAGAGAAAAACCCAAAAATCAAATGAACTCCTACTTTTGCCAAGCAAGCACTTGGCAAAAGTAGGAAGAACAAACTTCCTTTTAAGAGAAAGGAAGAACCAGCCTCAGGTAGGGAAAGCCATCTGCCGTGACCAGTTGGGGGTGAGGGGAGAGAGACAGGACAAAAAAACACACTGTGGATCTCTTTCTCCTTAATGTTGGCCTTTTGTACAAGATGTTGTAACTCTGTAGTGCTCAGATTGATGAATGCAGGATGTCAAACTACCGCATAAGGGGCAATGTGACCTTAAGTGGGCCGGACCAGTGAAACTCCACTTTCTGTGAGTGTCTAACTTTACATTTAATCCCTGACATATATTAATGTAAGAAAAAGAAGTGCAATCTCAACAATACATTTCAGTTTTCTTTATGATAAAATTGTAAAATCTATTGTAAAAAGCTCTGGTAGCTGGTTGACCAGGCAATGGCAGCTGTATTCATAATGATGTTCTTCTTTTAGATATAGTAGATACTGGAAAAAGGAAACTTTTCTGTCATTTAATCATTTCTCTATTACGTAACTAAAATATTTGGTGTTGCATGAATGGCAACAAGGGAAGTCTTAATCAATAGAAAAATCTATAAAACTTATTTTCGAAAAACAGTTAAAAGTGCAAAATCTATGCACCGCTGCACATTTAGAAAGCCTTCCAGGGGGTCAGACATGGCGGGCTGATGTTTGACACCTCTAGGCCAATGGATCTGTGAATTCATATTTCTGTTCTGTTGTGGCATTGAGCTGATTTTTGTCAAGTCAAATAGTATTCTGAAGAAAAAAAATCACAACTCAAGGTCAAAACCGTTACTGTCACGTACACATGGACTTTAAACGTAGTCTCATAGAGCCTGGTTCCCTGTCATTTTTATATTTATGGCTTTGACCTTGTTCAAACTGTGGCAGTTGAGGAGAATAAAATATTTCCCTCGAGTGAGATCGTAAAATCTCCATTTTGGTTCTATTTGTTTTGTCCTTTTATTCACATTTTATCTCCTGGGTCTTGTCCCTCCAGTATACCAGGGAGGTCATCCAGACTTACCCCCCAGTAACCCACTCTGGAGGCAGAAGAAGGCAGTGGGTCTCTGGGCAGACTAGTCCATGGAAAACCACAGAGGCCATGAGCTGCACAGAGTGGGAAAATGACACTGTCTCTGTTAATGAAATCATAATAGAGAGAGACATTCATCTGTGTCGCTGCTGTGCTATCAAAACAAACAGAGCTGAGCTGTATCAGAGTGGTTAATGGGGCAGTGAGTGGGATGACGTCTAGCACTGAAACGAGACCCGTGTAAGATGTTCTGTCAGGACAAAAGCAGCCGTCAGATGAAAAATCAGAGGAAAAACAACACAAAAGTCATATTTACAGACAACAAAACATGCAAATGTGGACAACACAAAAGCCCCGGTGTGAAGGATCAACCTGAGACTTGAAGTGATTTGTGACTGAAAAACTGATGGATACGGGTTGTCAGCAACAGGTCAATCACACAACGAAGCATAACCAGGTTTATCCTCCTTTTTAACACTGATGGGACCCATAATTTTAAAAGCAAACAAAAAGGCCTGAAATCAACTACCAGAACAGTAAACTCATCAGGAAAAGGAAAGCTCCAGATGTTATGGCTGCTTAGAAAGAATGCAGATACTGTACCTCACATCCATCTTTTACATGTTTTACACATTTATCCCATAAAATAAACATTCAACATCTCTTACATCCTTTTCAAAAATAATTAATAAAACAAAAATGGAATGACTTCTTTCGTATAGATTTGGTTTAACATTGGAGAAAATGATGGATCATACAGACACGAATACAGGATGATTAGTCTGTATTTTTGTAGGGAATCAATTATGCAATCTAGTTAATGTGGCAGTTTAACAAGACAGGTGAGACATTAACAAACAATAGAAATAACTGACCAGCAACAAATGTAAATGCTAAATAAAGAGCTTTCACAGAAGACTAGTGAATTTGCACTGACAGGATCTTCCACAAAGCTGCTTTTTTGCATATGCGCACCATAAGGTGCTTTGTGGTTACCCAATGGTTCACCTAACCTCTTCCAGAGAATTAGTCTCACTATGGTAAATTTGACTGTGTTTATATACAGAAGGAGAGATGCTCTATCTTACAGCATAGCCTCTATGTTAGCCTTGCGTGTCCAGGACTTGACAGATATGAACAGATGCACCTTTTACCTTCCCGCTCTCCTCATAACGCCGCGTTATTCACCGCGCTCTGATAATACTTGTCTGCTTAATGCGCGCTGTTAAAATTCATGAACGTTCAGCCAGGACTTTGCACAAATCACGTGTTACATGACACCCTGGGTTTATTGTCTCAGCCTCGCAGGTCCCATTTATTTGAAACAAAATCTAAGAAAACAAGGTGAAACATAGCAACCGTTATCTATGAGTTCAAGCTGAGTTCCACGTTCAAAACAAGAAAAAAAACACACAGGGTTGTTATAGACCTCCAAGGCCTGACATTTAGAAGTTGAATACATTTGTACCAAAACGGAGCTGGCAGGTTGCTCTGGGCTGACGATTTAGAGGGAAGGGCATGTGTGTGTACGAAAGCGAGATGCAGAACTTCTAATCTCGGAAAAGCTGTGTTTAGTTTTTGGGATTCAGAGACAAGGATGCTGTGAAGCGGAAAATAAAGAGAGTGAGAGAGAGAAAAAGAGAGAGACATCATGGCTGTGACAGGTTTATAGGATCCCCTGGAATGAAAAGAAATGCTCTGCAATACCGACCACAAGCAACCCGCTGAGGGAGGGACTCCCAGGCTTGACACTTAACATGGCGTGTGTGTGTGCATCTGCACACGTGTGTCTGTGTGACCCAGAGCCCAGATTTAGGCCCCTGCTCCATCAATTACAAAATGGCTTCATCTTCCAGAGTGGCGTGCACGTGCAGAGACAAGCACGTACGCATGCTGCGACATACGCGCACATTCCTGTAGATATATAGGCATCAGTGACAGTGTTAGTCTGTGGGAGGACCATGTACCCGTAAGAAGTTAAAGCCCTCTCAGGAAATCAGAAACGTATGTCTGCCGCCATGGTGGTCCTCCGTGAAGATAATTTTGGAGCTGGTAACAGTCCACAGAGTATCACAGGCCTGGCTGGCTTCTCTATCTCTCACTTCATCCCGTCTTTCTTTACATCGCTCATGTTCATCTGTTTTTCCCTTTGCCTGTGACTCTACCACATTTCCAGGGGTAGTAAGTAAATTATAGAGAAGTTTAGGTGCGAGCATGCTTTTACTGCCTCTTTAAACTCCACCAGCAGCTCAAATTAATTCAACATCTGATTTTCTCGTCATGTAGTATTTTATTTTCAGCTTGATAAGCAAATAACAGCAAGAGACCAGTCAGCGGTGGATCGGTCCAACTCTGGTGGAAATAATCAGTGTGTATCTTTAGCTTCTTTTATGTGTAACATCGTTCTCTGAAATCATCAGAAAATCTCTTTTGCCTGGTAGTTTAAGTTAAAAATGATTTGAAAGTGACCGATTTACACAGTTTATTATATGTTACACTATTAATGGACACCGTTCAACGGCAATGTTAGGGAACTAATTGTTTAGTAAATGTCCTAAAAAATGACATATAGACTTTTTCACATATAACAGACATAAGAAGCTCTTTGGTGGTCTTGGTTACTATGACAGGTGCAAAGGCGTCAGGTGGCATTACTGTAGAGCAACCATTATGTTAACTGTAACCTTTAGGTTAGAGCATTATTCAACCAATTCCACTATTCAGAGATTAATTTGCTGGGTAGGTTTTCACTTTGAGTGTTTGTTGTAGAATTATATGTCGCTTCACAGCTGGAGTCCCTGACATCTCTGGAGCAGTGATTGCTACATTTCATTTCTCCTCAGTTTTGCAAACCTAAACATTTTGTCACTAGGTTTAGCAACTCTTCACAGCCCCTTAACTTTGTTTTCACTCCAAAACGGTAGCATCAAGGACAGCAGACTACTCCTTCATGAAGTGAGCTCCCCTAGCCACACGACTACTACTCTTCTCTGTTCAGTGAGTGACTACAACAGAGTATTACAGACACAAAGCTTCAATGTTAGACAACGTCAAAATACTATTTTGAGAACAAAGAGGGGATTAAGTTGTCAAACTACAGCCACGATTGCTATACCCTCTGAAAAATCTGTAGAGCAAGAGTTAGTGAAACAACTTGATCAGCTGTCTTGTGATGCACCATACTCCCTCTTTACTGGACAAGGTTGTAACCATCAATATCTCAGCTTCAAGCTAAATAAGTTTGCACAAATCCAGCCAACTCTTCCAACTTTGTGTGTTTTTTCCTTTTGAAACGTCCTCATAGTTATCATCACATTCATCAAATCACAAAAGATAAATCATTTCCTTGTTACTTAAACTGATTCTGAAGTCAACTAAACAAGAAATTTTGTAGAGGGTAGATAGTTCAACTTGAAACTACAACTTGAATCTATGAATTTCAACCTTATTCTCAAAATCAACTATAATAACAAAAGAAAAAGGAATGTCCTATTTCTTTCTTAAAGTGGCATTAATACTCCTTCGTAAGTAAGAGAAAAATACATTATTCAATATTATTAATCTCTGGCTCTCTTTCACAGGCGTGTCTTTGTCCCATCTTCCTCCCCTCACCCACAACCTGTCCCGGCAGGTGGCCGCCCCTCACAGACCCTGGTTCTGCTGGAGGTTTCTTCCCGTTAAAAGGGAGTTTTTCCTTCTCACTGTCACCAAAGCGCTTTCTCATAGAGGTTTATATTATTGTGGGGATTTCCCTGTTTTCTTTGTATTACTGTATGGGGTTTACCTTACAATATAATGTGCCTTGAGGCAACTGTGGTGTGATTTGGTGCTACATAAATAAAATCGGGCTGCATTAAATGGTAAGATTATGGGACAAACTGTAGCCTCTAGCTTTTTTTTAACCTTAAAAAAGATTTTTTTTAAGGGATCAGAAAGTGCCTTGATAAGTTACTGTCTAAAACATGGTTAAACCACACCACAGGACCTTATGGAATTTTATTCAATAAACGACATATAAAAACATAAATAAAAAGGCGAAATGCAACACAAATACAATGTTGTGTTTATGTAATGTTGTGAAAACAGCAGGTGTTAGCGATATCTGTAAGAAAAGTTCTAGAAAATGTGATAAAGAATTAATAATTTTAAAAGTAAAAATAAGATCCCAATCAAGATGTTTAGTAGATCCCAAAGCCTCGATCTATCTTTTCATATTCTGTTTTGTTGTGTTTTGTTCTCTTTGCATTCTTTCTTCTCTACAATTGGACCCATCGCCAACTAAACCGATTTGCACATTTCACAGTCATAACTTGTAGAGTCTGATAACAGTTTGAAAGGGAGAGTATGCCAGAGTGTAAGAGCCAGTCTAATTTAAGAGCCTATAAATGATGCGCAGGGCGACCTTTCAACTCCTCTGACCTTTGACAGCAGGTCAGCATTTCAGAGATTATCTTCTCTGCTTTGCTCTCTGCATGCCGGTAAAAGCCGAGAGCAGCATCTGTGTGTGTGTGTGTGTGTGTGTGTGTGTGTGTGTGTGTGTGTGTGTGTGTGTGTGTGTGTGTGTGTGAGTATACCGTAGATGTATGTTGAAGACAAGTGATTCACAGCTGAGGACACACTCTCAGAGAGACTAGGAGTGCATTCAGTCATGCTAAGCCCCGCTAAGGAAAGGTGAAGCCTGTTATTTATCAGTGTCGCGAGGTCTCACTGCAGTAAAAATGCACAGAGATAGAAACCACAGAAGACAAACAGCACAACTATATTTCAAACCTAAGAATAAGAAATACTATGTGAAGAAAACAGTAAAACATTTGAGAGGTTTTAGTTTAAATGTCGGTTGTTTTCTTTTGTACTGATGACTGATTCCTCCTCTGATGTGTCCAGCTGCTTAAGGGGGTACCTAACTGATTTAGTGTGTGTACAAACTCATAGGCCATACTCAAGGGAAACTTTCATAGCTTTAAACTAGAAGCAAGGTGGTACAGTGGTTAGCACTAATGCCTCTTAGCATCTCAAATGTAGGCTGAGGCCTTTCTGTGTGGAGCTTATATGAGTCCAGGTGCTCTAGCTTCCGCCCACAGGTGAGAATGTGAGTGTTTCTCCATTAGGCATGTGACAGCCTGTCGACCTGCTCTATGACAGCTGGGACAGGTTTCAGCTCCCCTGTGACCCTAAACTGGAAAAGATTTACTTTATTCTTTATTATTTGGAAAATTCTTTAAGGACAGTTGCATGTATCTATCTAGCCACCCATTTTCTACCGCTTACCATGGCTTGGGTCACGGGGGCAGCATTCTGAGATTTCCCTCACCCCAGTGTCCTCCCAGATTCCAGCTTATCTGGGGGGACACTGAGATGTTCCCAGGTCAGATGAGAGATGTAGTCTCAACACGAGTCCTGGGAATCCCCCGTTGTACCCGGAATACTTCACCTGGGAAGTGTCCAGAGGAATCCCAGTCAGTTGGGTCCTTTCAATGTGGAGGTCCAGTTGTTCTACTTCGGGTCCTTCTTGAATGACTAAGTCCAGCCGACCTCATTCTTTAGGTTACAAACCAGAGCTCGTGACCATAGGTGTGGAAAGGAGCGTAGATTGACTACTATACTGACTTTTAACAGGTCGCTTTTCACAGTAATAGCCTTCTGAAGAAGTTAAGTTCAAGATCAAAAACTTAAGTCCCTAAAATCAAAGAAATCATCAGATTTTTGAGTCAGAAATTGAATTAAAGCAAACTCTTCATGCCTAAAAAAGACAGAAACTTAAAGAAACACTCTGCAGAGTTTTGGGCCATTTACAACAGAGGAACAGTTTTAATTGTGGCTATTTACACTCCGTAGGTCACCATACATCTATACAATTAAATTTTATTGAAAGCAAAACAATAAGATGTTCTGATTGGCAAAAGGGTTATTTAAAACAGGGCCAAACCACATTTAACATTAATTATACTAAAGTAAGAAGTATACTAAAAATTAGCTACTATATATAGAAAATACAAAAAGGAAGCTCTATTCTACCAAGAGTGTAACAAGAGGTAAGAGGAGCCAAAGCCACCCTCTCTCTCTCTATAATAATCTGCTCATTTAAGTATTTTTACAGGGCCAAAGGAGCAGCTGCACTTTTTCACTTTAAGACTGCAGAGTACACTCAGAGTGCCAGGATTGCACTCAGCGTCCGTCTCTGCAGACATCTACTGCACTGTTTAATACGACTTCCCGGCTAGATTTACTGTGATGGCTTTTGAGGCAAAGAGGTATAATATGACAAAACATGGCCCTGTAACCCCAGGACAGTCAGCAATGTTTAGTGGTGGTGAGACCCATTTAGCTGGAGGATTGGCAAATATATAACTTTCCTCCCTTCTCATGTACAGAATTTCAATAAATGGGACTGTAAATCAGGGTTGAATTTAAACTTGACTACATTTTCTGTCTTTTTTTTTTCTTTTAACTGTACAGGCCACAATTTGGGAGGTAAAGGTGGAGGTGTGCGTGATTAAGTCACTTTTTACTTTGCACCAAGTGGCAACCTCCAATACCGCCAGCAAGATTACTGATATTAGCTATATGTTAATCTTTTTGTATTAGCATTTATATCGGCTGATAATTTAAGGTTGAAAAAGTAACAAAGAGATGAGATAAGCATTCTTCAACCATGTTACGAGCGTTGACATTGCAGTTTGTCCACCAAAGACACCTTTGCTGTTGGAAACACATATTTGAAACGTCACAAACACGACAACCAGCTGATCCAAGTGAACTCAAGCAGAGTGTAAACAAGTAAAACAATAACTGCTGTGGAAACTCAAATATTGGATTTGTTTTTAATCTGGTATCGGTAAGATGCTAATTTAATTTGTATCCTGTATGTATTTGTATGCACTAATAAGCCTATATCTGTGCCACAGTAGTGGTTATCTGCCTCTTTTTTAGCCTGTTATACAAATGCCTTTATGGAGCATCCACATAGGAAGTGACTAGAAGACATATGGTGGCGACAGACCACAGAAAGTGATGAAATAACCGCCAGTGTTGTCCTAAGTTAAACTTTTCTCAACTTTGAAGCGAGCAATTGAAGCTACTACCAGTGAGAGCAAAGAAACCCGTTGATTGTCTTGAACTAAAGCAGCCAGCTACCAGTTAAGTCATGACCATAAAAAGACGCAGGACTGTGTGAATAATTTCTTTTAACAGTGAAGGAGCTACTCATCCCAAAAGTTTTTGCAAATCCCATAATGATTTCCAACTTTTTCAAATGAAATTCTTTTCATTATTGCAGCGCTGCATAATAGGACTTTTGATAATAATATCAATTATTAGTTATTAATCTTTGGCTCTCTTCCACAGCATGTTTTTGTCTTGTCTTCCCCTCCTCACCCCAACTGCTCACGGAATATTGCTGTCCATCCTGTAGCCTGGTTCTGCTGTAGGTTTCTTCCTGTTAAAATTTATTTTTTTCCTTCCCGCTGTCACCAAAGCGCTTACTCATAGGGGTCTTATGATTATAAGGGTTTTTCTCTGTTGTCTTTATATTATTGTAGGGTCTTTACAATATAAAGCGCCTTGATGCAACTGTTTTTGTGATTTGGCACTATATAAATAAAACCGGAACTTTTAAAATATATTTTGCTGTTTGTGTGTAGCAAAGTAATATATATAGCCACGTCATCGATATAGTACAGTGCTTCATCAACTGATTGCAATCACTGCTATTACAGTTTCTGAAGTTTTTGTCACATGTTTAAAATCTTCCATGGCAACAGTGACCTCCACTAATCAGAGATGTATTTGCTTCCCTTTAGGATTATGGATATAGTAGATGTTTTGTCTGACATCACATTGGTTGGTTGTTGATATCTTATGGCAATTTCTACAAGACACATATCATTGTTTCCCAGTTTTGAAGAATATAGTAAGTCAACTTTAGATGGCTACAACATTATGGCTCATAATTAAAACCCTATATGGAGACGTATGAATGGCATTTTTGGCTCGAGAACCTCACTCTACTAAACAAATTAAAAGTTTACCAATATGACAGAAAGATGATGATACCTTTACTTGTGGCTTCAAAGTAGTGGTCCAATGTTTCCCACTATGTACAGTGTATAATTGCAACTAAAGATAACCTGGGATGAATTCAGGGGGACCAACTCATAACTCATAACAATGACAGGGAGATATAACAAAACAATAATAGACATGTATCATGGCCTTGATTCATTATAGTTATTATCACTGTACAGTCAACATGCATTAAAAACTGATGATCGAAGTTTATCAGATTCACATTTGGGACTGAAGACTGACTGTGTTTTAGGACTAAGGAGGAGGCTGGGGTAGATGGAAGGGTAAAAACAAATTGTGTTTAAAATGGAAGGTTGCCATTGCCAACCCCAGCTCAACATTACTATAAACCAAAATCTTAACTGCATATATTATACTGCATATCTGTGCAGGGGTACTATTTCAGGATTTAGTCTTATGAGGCAAATTCACTGGGAAACAGCATCTTTTTGGTCAGGTTGGAGGATTTGTACCCGTTCTTTCCAAAATGCTGTTTTCCCCATGGTTCCTACCTCACAAGGGTTATTTTAAACTCAAATAACACACACACACAATGCAGTGTGAGCTGGGGGACGCATTGATGGAATGTGAATGTCAGCGATCTCTTTATTTACGCTCCATATAAAACACTGAGCAGTAATTAACAGCAGGTATCCTCCCTAGCCAGAGGGTAATTGACTGTTTCAAAGTGCCAACACTTCATAACAGAGACTGTATGTGTGTATGTGGCCATGTGCACGCTTATGTAAAAGAGGAGAGGCAAAAACTGTATGAGTGAGAAATATAGATCGTCTATGAGTTTTTGCGACCACGAGTGCATTAAAATTAACTCTTTTATATTCCACACCTCCCCCACCTCTCCTCCCATCATCTCCCGTCCTCCCAATACGGATAAGGGTCAGCAGTGGTGGGCACAGCCACTCAAATGCTCCAGGTTTCTTTATGAGTGCATTAAGGTTCAGACGTATTCATTATCAGTAAGTGTAGTAAGATGGATCAAGCTGAGCCATTTTACCACCACTGAAATGTTAGCTGTTAATTTTAGCGTGCGAGTAGAAATATGGTGAAAGCTCGAGTCTTTTCTTATAACTTCAACAAGGTCTGCTGTGGATCTGTTGGTAGGCATGCTCTGGGGCGTGGGGGAGTCATAAGGGTCAATTACCACAGCCAAATGGTTAACTTTTGCTAACCTATGTTTCACAGCATAGTGTCAAAGTACAGTAATGAAAACAAAACTATATCTTTATGTGCTTCAAAGTCCCGTGTATCGGATTTAAAGCTAAAGACAGAATCTAATGTGGGGTGGCTGTAGCTCAGGAGGTAGAGCAGGTCCCCTGCTGATCGGAAGGTGGGTGGTTCGATCCCTGGCTCCTCCAGTCTGCATGCCAAGTATCCTTGGGCAAGATACTAACCCCAAGTTGCTCTCCGATGCATCCATCCGAGTGTGAATGTGTGTGAATGTCTTTAGAAAATCACTTAGTTTAGAGTCCGTGAGAATGGGTGTAATTGGGTGAATGTGGCATGTTGTATACAGCGCTTTGAGTACTCTGGGAGAGTAGAAAAGCGTTATATAAGAATGAGTCCATTTAACGTTATGAACCAAAACAATTAGCCCTATATGAGTGATGCTCTCAGGCAGTGTCATGCAATTCTGTTGACTCGCTGCATATCAGGCACAGGTAAG
This sequence comes from Aulonocara stuartgranti, assembly GCF_965226115.1. Classification (NCBI taxonomy): domain Eukaryota; kingdom Metazoa; phylum Chordata; class Actinopteri; order Cichliformes; family Cichlidae; genus Aulonocara; species Aulonocara stuartgranti. The sequence goes on along the minus strand of NC_138945.1, from coordinate 6,774,299 downwards.
AAGTTAAACGGGAAGCATTGCAACACTGAACTTTGCGTTATTCTGTTTATGCAGGTGAGATAATGAGGACTGGGCTTCTCTGCTTAGACGGTTGCCCCAGTGACCTGGCCCTAGATGAGTGCTGGAAAATTGACAGATGGGTATTATGTATTATGTTTGCATTATATTTACATACTATGTTGTTATGCTATATTAAAAAAAAAAAGATATTTTTTTGCATCAATATGGTGACCTACAAAAAGTGAGGTAATAAAAAAGTAATTTTTAAAAAGTGAAGTAATATATTTTTATGTCTTCACATTATCACCAAGTCAAAAATGCGTAACAGCACATTATAATGTTGAAATTATCTCGTCTTCTGAAGGTGATACTGTAAAAAAGCATTGTGTATCTGTGTGACAGCTGAAAATTAGGGCTACAAACTGCACTGATGTCAGTCAGATGTATTAATAGATCAGTTTGCTAATAGAAATTTGCATCTAGACAGTCTATATACTACAAAAACCTCTTTGTCCAACACTCTCAAACCCACTTAAACTAACCTGATGCGAGTGAGCTGAAGCCAAATGCCACACGTCTACAGTACATAAGCAGCAACCAGACTAATGAGAATCCAAACATGTGTGGTCAGCTGCTTCATGCTCTTGTGGGGCCATATGCTCTTTCCGCCATCATCCTCACAGGGAACATAAAGTTAACGAGAGGCTTGTTAGTACGTGTTAATTGGACTGTGTGTTCACTAATTGATTTTTGGTTAATTAGGGTTGGGGTATTTAGTGCTAATTGTTATTTGAACTGTTATTTCTGTTAATTTAATAGGTGTAAACACAGTCAAACCAGAGTGTCCCGAGTTGTAATTGCCTCCAACAACAGCAGCAGCAGAAACAACATGGTGTAGACCAAAGGTGCCTCCACAATTAGAGCTCCTCTGAGACATGCCACACTGATTGGCTATGATGCTAATTAATGTTAATTAGCATGTTCCCAGCCTTTTTAATGGGCAACAGCGCTCTTGGTCCTTACTTATCCAGCTGTTTGCTGTGAATGCATGATTTACTGTGAATAATGTTTCCAGTAAAAGACATTCAACACATACCGATGTCCTGTTTGTGTGGTTTGATGAGTCAGTGTTGTGTCAGTGAGGCTGCAGAAACTTGTAGTGTATCTAAAGTCTTTGTATACAATATTTTGAAAACAACTGATAACCCTGTAATTTAATGAAATTACAAGAGATTGGAAATGTTGGATTTTTACACTGGTGACATCAGAGCCTTTTTAAAATTACTTAAATCACATGCAACTGTGTGATAAAATAAAATCTTACCAACGTAGCAGTAGTAGTATTGTATATTTGTCACTTAGAAAGGCTATCTTATCTTATTTTCATCTCTTCACTTAAAAACATAAAAATACACACGTGTGAAACAAACACACAAACTCTGCAGTTTTCCATTTAAAGCACAGAAATGTTAAAATAACAATAAAGTGAAGAATTAATGATTTGACCCAAAAAACTTTAAACTTCAAACAGCAATGTTAGAAGAAACTATACAGTTCAAAGGAATCAGTAACACATGTATATATTAAAAAGCAATTATGTTTCAGAACATTTAGACCTGCGCTAACAATAACTGTCAAACGTGTGCCACACAATGTCTCACCTAGGACAGCGAATAAAGACGACCAGCAGTTTCTACAGATTTGGTTCAGTTCGTTGTCTTTTGGGCAGACGGAGTCTCTCTGTCTTGAGGAACTGTTCGATTTTTGAGATCTGCGCCCTGAATGATTTCTGTTGATCGTCCCTCTCCTGGGAGCAGGAGAGTTCCCAGTTGGACTCTGAACTAGGTCCTGCAGCTAAGGTAGGAGCTCTGCTACACCTGATTCAAAGAAAACACTAGCATGAACTTGTTTGTAGTCAGTAATCATATTATTAATCATGTAATAATACACATTTCAAATTAAGCGATACAAATTCTCCTTACCATTAGACTGAAGTAATGCACTTAAATGAAAATGTTTAAGATAAGATAATAAGATAAAATAACCTTTATTAGCCCCGCACATGGGAAATTTGATTTGTTACAGCAGAAAGTGGACAGTGCAAAGTCACATAGCAAAAATTAGAAAAACGCTGGAATAGAATAAGATGATAAGAATACTTCTAAAACTTCTAAAATATCATTTTTAACCAAGAAAAAAAAAAAACCCTCTTGTTTTTTGTCAATACTTTTGTTAACTACTGAATGGGCCAAAACGTTAGTGAAGAACATTTTCATTCAGGTGTGTAGATACAAAGATAGGAGCTATGAAATTTGCCCATTATTACTTATTTACTTTGACATTTATTCTGGTTCAAATGCTGGTGTCTTCTTTCTAAAGAACAAACATACTCACTCTGCAGTGGTTTGCCATGACAGTTTGCTGCCTGTGCTGGAGGCTGGAAAAGAACAGCTTGGCGGAGGAGCTCTGCCATCCTGCATAAAAACGACGACAAACAGTAGATATCACCAAATATCCACTGTGAGAAAGCTGTGATCAGAATCAGAATCAGAATACTTTATTGATCCCTGGGGGAAATTATTTTTTGTTACAGTGCTCCATTATAAACCAACATAAACCAACATTAAGACAAGACAGACAATACGCTAACTAAGAATAGTACAATATATACATATATACACATACATAAGTCACTCATAAATAAATAGCTGGAAAAGAAACATGTGTAGTTGTAGCAGCAAACAGTGTGTTAAGTGGATGCGTTGTACAGGGAGATGGCCACAGGCAGGAATGATTTCCTGTGTCGTTCAGTGGTGCTTTTCGGTAATCTCAGTCTCTCACTGAACGAGCTCCTCTGACTGACCAGCATGTCATGGAGTGGGTGGGAGGTGTTATCCAACATTGTCTTTATCTTGGACAGCATCCGCCTCTCCGACACCACCTTGAGGGAGTCCAGCTCCATCCCCACAACATTACTGGCCTTACGGATTAGTTTATTGAGTCTGTTGGCATCTGCGACCCTCAGCCTGCTCCCCCAGCATGCAACAGCATAGAGGATCGCACTGGCCACAACAGACTCATAGAAAATCCTGAGCATTTTCTGGCAGATGTTGAAGGACCTCAGTCGCCTCAAAAAATAGAGACGACTCTGGCCCTTCCTGTAAAGTGCTGTGGTGTTTTTAGCCCAGTCCAGTTTATTGTCAATGTGTACTCCAAGGTATTTATAGTCCTCCACAATGTCAACACTGACCCCCTGGATTGAAACAGAGGTCAAGTGTTTCCTGGTCTTCCTGAAGTCCACGATCAGTTCCTTGGTCTTTGCCACGTTGAGCTGCAGATGATTCTGCTCAAACAACGTGATAAAGGAGTCGACCACAGCCCGGTACTCTGTCTCATCATCCCTGCTGATGATTGTGGTCACACAAAGTTTGTGTTTCATATTTATTATTCTATAATATAATAGTTTGAGATAATACAGTAAATAAGAAACACAAAGATTCTTCTATAGGATTTGGACTATTACTGGCAGATAAATCAAATGTATGAAAAGAGTGAGTATTCATAGTGTTCAACCTTCTCCTTCAGTTCTCTGTGGCATGCTTCTAGGCCAAATCCTGAGTGATCGCAATCTAGTCCTGATAAAGTGATAAAGTGGAATATCAAATGAACAATGTGGATTCACAACCCAGTAACTCCCCTGATCTGCAATCTATGGCCAATTCTGAAAATCAAGCGGACAAGCAGAAGCCCACAGACTGTGATCAACCTGGTGCACCTATAAGGCAGAAATCTATCACCACCATTTGGTCTTTTTTTGGTACAAAAATGTCAGTTCAATGCTTAATTCCTTCATAAGAAAAGAAAAGACAGATAAACAAATTCAGGGCAGACAATAAGCAGCAACAACTGATATTTGTATCTGTATCCAGCCCAGAGAGAGCAGCCAGAACTCTTCGCTTTGGTCTTCTTTACAATTTGTTAAACTATCAGATGAGTTTGTTTTTTCCCCTCATACTCGAGTCATGCTGCAGCCCATCTCCCTCAACTGCGAGCACCTGGATTGTATAAAACACAGAGTGACAGTGCGGTGATGGTGACAAAAGAGTTTGGGAGCGTGTGAGAGAGAAAAAGTGAAACAGAATTAAAAAAAAGTGAAACAGCAAGAGGGTGGAGAAGGTGAGTGAGGGACAAATGATGAAGTGAGAGAGGAAGACAGAGCGAGAGTGGAGACCAGAGACTGAGTGAGTGAGAGAGGCGAGGTACCCAGGCATCATTAGGTACTTTTTCTTCCACAGGTCATTTGTTCTCTGTCTGTCTGGCTGTCTATGAGCTCAACATACATCAAGCCACATCCATTCGGTCAACACCTGACCGAACATTAATCAAAGAGCAGGAAAGTTTGAAACCTCTGAAATCTTTGTCAGATATTCTACGTACTCTGTTAAACAAGTTCTCCTACATTCTAAATGTCCAGGACCACAAAAATGTTGAAAGAGCATTTTAATATCTAGTTCCTCTGAGGACATGTCAGGCTGTTGTAACGGGCATATTCATTCAAGCTCCAGCTCAAATTTCCCATGGGCTCCGCTCAGACACATTCTATAAAATGATGAAGCTCTGAATCTGTGGAACAGCAATGACCTCGACAGAGAAAACCCTTTTATAACGGTCATTCTGATGTCCTCTGAGGGGGGGGCACGCATTTCTATGTGAACACGACACTGTGGCCATTTCCTGCTGCTCAACATCAACTTGTACTAGAGAACACGATTAAAGCTTCACTGTGATGAAATGTACTTGGACACGGGCTTCAGCAGCTGAAATTAAATTTTCCAAAGTGCAGCTCGCACAGTGAGGACTCATCAATAAAGCTCTCAAATGTAAAGGTATGTAAATCATGAGCTGTGCTTTATCACTTGACTAGTGTTTTACAAGCTATTTTAAAATAACTTCTGTGACATACATATATGATTATTAACTCTCACAGTTATAAATGAGCCACCTTCTAAAGTGTCGTACCAGCAATTCCCTACTTCTTAACAACTGACCGTATCTGCTGCTGTTCTCTCTCTGCAGGTCTCCTGCACTGCTTCCCAGAGTCCCTGCTGCTTTCTCCTCAGGGAAGGTGCGGTCCCACAGACACTGGAGGCATTCAACAGGTCTGACGCCCTCATAATCACCAAGGGGACTAAGAGGAATGAGGTGAGATGGCAAGAACAGCAAGAAAGCAAGAATGAATGATGATTAGTAATGGTAAGAAACGCAGACGGACAATGAATTCACTGTGTAAGATGTTCCTAGTCATGCATCAGAGCAGTTTCTGTGCTCCTTAGTGAAATGATAAACCACCACCATTGTCGTGTTTGCTTTTGAGGGGCTTGGGTATTATTGTGCTGGCAGGATGTCCTGGGAATCCAGCAGTTGTATTCTGCTCAGACAGAGAAGATCCCTGGAAAAAAACACCAAGATTTTAACTGATATAAAACTAACCACAGCTTTAAAGCATTTCTACATCCGAATGTCAAAAAATTGTTACGATTACAAACTAAGATTAACTGCACTTCTCTAGGTTAGTGTAGCTAGTTAGTCCTGTATGAGCATCATATGACTTTTGAAACTGTTGTACATATTTTCATCACACAGCTTGAAAACGCTACAACCTTTTGATTCTAATACCTGGATTGGCTGGTGCGCTATGGTGACATCTGACCTTGTTCTGGAGTTTGACTTTCTTCTCTCGGGAGCGGCCCACTCAAATAATGGCCTGTAAGTCTTTTTGCTGGGCAGAGACGACTCGCCACAATCACTCAGCAGCTTCTCTCCTAACTCAGGCTGCTTGTGACCCAGACTTGTAACGAGTGGCAGCTTCGGATCTGTTTCACTTTTAGTCTTCTTTGTATCTTCTGTGTCCTTTATATGCTCACTTTTCACCTCAGAATCAAGGGTTATGGCACCCATCGTAATATTAACATTGCCATCTTTTAAGTGGGATTCTTCCATAGGTGTTTGATAGACATTCGTATCTACACTTGATTCATCTTTTCTTCTGTTCTCTACACTTGGATCACCCTTTCCTTCAACAGTTACCACAGACTTCCGCTGCCCATCTTTCTGCTCTAAGCTTTCCAGCAGCTGCTCAGGTTCTGCCAGTTTTTCACTCACAGGTACATCAAAGATTTCATCTGTTTGCGTCATATCTGAAATAACATCAGAAGGAGTACGTGTTTCTGTATGTGTCTGACATGATCCCAAGTTTTCAGCGCTGTGAAAACCATATGAGTGACCAGCTGATGCGGCATCGTCTGTCTGTGAGGTACTTGACTGCTTCAGGTGTTCAGAAAGTCCAGCAGAAAGCTCCCCTGCTTTTTTGGTGGGAGGCTGACTTAGTGATCCTGTGTCTCCGTCTGAGCTTTGGACCTCGTTTTGACACAAATTTGAAACTTCCTGTTGTTCAGAGCTAACACTTTGATGTTCTCCATCTCTTCCAGTCTCACCATGGATCTTCAAATGTTTGCATTCAGCATCCTTTTCACTGACTTTCTGACAGAGACTTTGTGTGAAGTCTGAGGGTTTACAGACATCCACAGGCGGCTCAGCGCCCATGAAGTCAATGACCTGCAGTGTGTGGCTCTTTTCAGCAGTCATATCAGTGATCGTCTGGGCTCGTATCTGTGTTTGTGGTGTCTGCACTGCTGTCTTTTCTCTCTCCTTCGCTCCATCCGCTCTATCTTTTGTTTCTGTTCCAGCATCCTTTGCTGACCCCTCACTGTCCTCTCGCCTGTTTCTTCTATCTGTTGTTTGTGCCATGGCTGTTCCTCTCTTTTCTCCAGCACGTCCTCCCTCCTTCACATCTTCTCCTTGATCGTCTTCCCTATTCCTCAGCTGTCCTGTATTTTTCTCCTCTTCTTCTCTATGGCTATTTCCTTGTTTCCCGCTGTCCTTCTCCTCATGTTCTTTCTCATTCATTCCTGTGTCGTCTCCTTTATTTTTCATGTTTGTTGGTAAATCTGCAGATTCACCGAGAGAGCTGTAATCGGAGTTCGATGCAGTTATACTACTCGCAGAGCAACCTCTGATAAAGTGGGTATCATCATCAGACACAGAGAGAGCAGTATTAGTTAGATCTGAAAGCACATCAGGGTTGTGTTCACTTTTCGAGTTGTTAACCCCTTTGTTCAATGTTATGGCCTCTGTGGCTCCTGTCCCAGAAAAAGTACACGAGCTGAAATTCATGGTAAGTGGACAACTGGGCATTTTTAGGTGGCTTAAAGGCTCTTTTATTGTTTGTGACTGTTGTTTTGGGACTTTTTGACCTAAAAGAGAATAAAACGCGCATGAGAAAAAATAAGAAAATGACTGTCTCATAGTGTCTTAGAACATATTTATCGTCTGTATGTTTATATTTAGTGTGCTGACCTTCAGTTTCTGCAGTGGCAAGTATCTTAGTTCCAGTTGCTGTGTCCTCTAAACGGTCTGGAATTTTGGCCTGAGAGGAGACCGAGTGCTGCAGACTGCCAAAGCCGGGAAGCTTAGATCTGGAGATGCGTTCACTTACAGATTCCTCGCCTCTAACTTCCTCCACAGAGGTGGGATGGGTAGAAACACTGAGTGTCTGGCTGCTGTCTCTTACCTGTGCAAAGAAAAATAAACATGCATGCATTCACATGACAGTTTCTCTTATAAACTCACCTACTATACATCAGCTACACCTGCTGTTATTAACATTATTCCCATAGCTGTAAATCAGAATATTATGAAAAATATTATAGTGAGCTCTGTTCCTGGTTTCTTTATCCCTGAATGTTCAAGTGCTGACTCTGGTCTGTTTTGAAAGGTTTGTCTAATAAATGAGAGGACCGCTTTGCAGTTCTTAACGTTCTGCAAGTCAGCACATGTATTTCACTTTCTGTCAAAACTGCTGAAAACACAACCTGTTAATTTTTCATTTTAGTTATTTTTCATTTTTAATATAATCATCCAACACTGCAACAGTACAGATATTGGTAGAAAAAAGTGAAGGTCCCCTGTAAATACTTTAAACTTATCAATTGAGTAGTACAAAGTCTGCGTGATGAGTTTTTCCATGTAAAAACAGAGTTGTAGAAAAGTGTTTATTGTGTTCTGTTAAGAGAAACTCTCTTCTTCTTCATCTCACCCTATCCCTAGCATCCTCTACTGTCACACCAACATCCATGAATCTTCTTTTCCTCTTTTCCTCCTGCCTGCCAGCCCCATATTTAGCATCCTTTGCCCAGTGTATCCACTATCTCTCCCCTGTACGTGTCCAACCGTCAGCCTTGCCGCTATAACTCTGCCTCCGAAACACTGAACCTGAGCTGTCTCTCTGATGTACTCAAATCAAGTAAAGTTCGTCTCTACAGGACATTTAAAAACAACAGCTGTTGAACAAAGTGCTATATATCTAAAATGATCAAATCAAATAAAACACAGGAGAAAAATGACAGAGTTAAATGAAATATAAAGCTGTGTAAAAACAGCACAAATGAAAGTACTTCAAACTCATTCTGATTTAAAAGCCAAAAAATACATACGGGGTTTGAAAGCATCTAATACTGGAGATGTCCTGATGTTAGGGACAATTTGCTCCACAGACCTGATCCCCTTTGTGCTTTAATCTGGAGCTCGGCCTCTTGTCCTTTTTCAGCACCACTGTCTCTATAGCAGCAGGTCTCACCGCCATCTTGCAAACCTTCCCTTTCACTCTTGCTTTCACAAATCACCCAAGACACTCATCTCCAACAACTGTACCCTGCCTACACTCTCTTCTTCACATTACTTGTGCACTGCCCATTGCTTTGAATGGTTAACCCCAGGCATTTAAATTCATCCACCATCACTGCTTCTTCTCCTTGGAGCATCCCTGTTACATCTGCTTGTTTTTACGAACTTTTATTTCTCTTCTCTCCAGAGCATACCTCCACCTCTCCAGGCTCTCTTTCATCTGTTCACTACTTCCGCTACAAATCACAGTGTCATTATTTGTCATTTGTAGCCCCCCGTACCCATCTTTCACTCCTGCCTCACATGACACGTGTAATCCCCTACATGTGTTTTTGGATACATACCTCCATTTCATGTATGTGCTGTTCATGTGATTTGGCCTGTAAGGACAGCTCAGCGTGTTTCTGATGAAGATCATCATAAGCCTCTTTCAGTGCTTGAAGGGCTTCTTGCTGTGTCTTGAGGTGATCCAGAAACTTCGTCTTCTGTTTACCCACACAGACAAATGAAAGATGTGATTTTAAATGAGCTTGTATGATTTTCTGGCATCTTCCCATATACACATTAAGTCTGCTATAGAAGAGTCCAGCCTGACGGACACTGTAAATATGTGCTACTATCATCACAATGCCTTCTCCCACAGCACAGTTTTTCTTCTACCTCTTTGTCCCAGCTGGTCTTGGAAGCAGCATAGCTCTCCATCAGTTGGGCCACCTTGTCTTCCATTGCCTTGCTTTGCTCTCCCATCACCTCATGTTCCTGTTTAAGGGCCTGCAGTAAAATTAATCGCCCATGTGGTTTTAGTGCAATACTAAATTTTTATGTGTTTATTTAATGTGAACAGGGGGTTCTAAACAGGGCAGGCAGAGAGAGGACTTCTTGCTAATACAAATCAGTTGGCTTGTGTCATTTTGATAATGATTTTAATAAATTAATGAATAGGTGAATTAAAATGAGAGGGGGTGGTATAGAGAGAAGAAAAGAGAACAATAAACTTTAAAGCTATAAATGCAGAATAAACACACTATCATTCAGTTGTGGAGCCGACTATATTCACACATGTACATGCTGTGATATACAACATCCCATTCATCAAGTTTATGGGAAGGAACAATGGTTGTCATTCATTTTGGTCTTTGCATAAATTTACTCTATAATCATTTAAATAGACCCTGAAAAATTTCTGATCTGTGTGGGACCAATGGGTGGTGCAGGGTTTTATCTGGAGACATAAATCACATTTTCTATCAGCCAAAACTCCAACGTGCATGAAAAGGAGGTTTCTACAAAGGTGAAGTGGGATAACAGACATGTCATTACTATAAGTTTGGCATTTATTTTTGTTTTTGCACACAAAAACCAATTAAAGTATTCTAACATAAAAGGACTGAAATCGCACTAACTTTAAAGTCCAGAGTCTGTAAGGATAAATTTCATTCGCCCCAAATTTTTTGTTAAATGTGGCTTAAATGTATGACTGTAATTTGTAAGAATCAACAAGATAAATTCTTCTATTTCTTCCTTATTATTGATAAACAAAGACACACCTGGAGCTAATTTTTTCTCTCCTGTAGGCAAAAAAAACTTTGTTATTATTAAATCAATTTTGCTTACCAGTGATGCTTACCAATATTTGTACTACATACAGTATATGATAGTTAACATGAATACACCAGTTAAAAATAAATCAGGAGATTAAGATGTGCTATTTTTTCTGATTTACACTTTACATTTCTATTCTTTTCTTCTTTGCAACACTTTTCTAAATGTGTGATTAAGGTTGAAATGTGTATTTGGACATAATTATCCAATCTAACACATTAATAAACAAGAAGCACTCCAAAATGTAGCTCTCTCTCTGGGCACTATTTACTTAGCATGACGAAAGTTTCGGCCTGTCTCAGCAATGCAAAGCCCCCAGCATCCAACATCACCATGGAGGAGAGGAAGACACTCACATCACTTAGTGATGACAACAACATTATCATCCTTGCAGCAGACAAGGGTCGGTGCACAGTATTGCTAAACCAGAAAGACTATCATGAGAAGATTTTGTCACTACTCAGTGATGAAAATACTTATAAGCCCCTGAAACGAGACCCAGGAAGTGGCTACAGGAAGAGGGTGATAGACTGTCTGAAGCAGTGAGAACAAGACAAGGCTATCGACCGGACCTCATACCACAGGCTGTACCCAGGGGAATCTACACCAAGTCTGTATGGTTTACCGAAAATACATAAACAGGGTGCACCTTTAAGACCGATTGTCTGCATGATCAACTCTGTCACCTATAACATCTCCAAGTTTCTGGCTTCGATCCTCAACCCGCTGGTGGGCAGCTCTGAACACCACATCCAGAACACCCTGGATTTTGTTGAGAAGGTGAGAGATGTCATTATGGAGGCAGATGAAACCATGGTCTCGTACGACGTTACATCTCTCTTCACTTGCATCCCAGTCACGAAAGCGTTGGAGGTAGTCCGTAAGAGATTAGGATGACCCCAACCTCAGCAACAGGACCACTCTCAGCATCGACCAAGTGTGTTTGAACTGTGTCTTCATTCCACCTACTTCACATACAAGGGTCAGTTCTACAGGCAGAAACATGGGTGTGCCATGGGCTGCTCAGTTTCACCCATCGTGGCCAATTTATACATGGAAGAAGTGGAAAAAAGGGCTTTGCTATCCTACCCTGGAACACCACCAAGCCATTGGTTCAGATATGTTGATGACACCTGGGTGAAAATCAAATCTCAGGACGTACCACATTTCACAGATCACGTTAACTCGGTGGACCGACACATCAAATTCACCAGGGAGGATATGAAAAGTGGCAGGTTAGCCTTCTTAGGCTGTGAGATTTCCATCAGTAATGGGGGCCATCTAAAAGCTGACGTGTACCGTAAACCTACACCAGTATTTAAGGTTTGACTCTCATCATCCACTGGAGCACAAACTGGGTGTCATCAGGACGCTACAACACAGAGTGAACACCATCCCCACTGACACAGCGGCCAGGGAGGCAGAAGAACAGCCCAAGCGAAAACCTGTAGTGATCCCATATGTGTCAGGAGTATCGGAGCAGTTGAGACGCATTTTTTCTAAACGCCGGGTCTCTGTGGCTTTTAAACGCCAAAACACGCTGCGCCAAAAACTGGTCCACCCCAAGGATCGGCTCCCCCGACACAAACAGAGTAACATAGTGTACGCTGTTAAGTGCCAGGAGGATTCCCGGGACTCTGCAGTCTGTTTACACCTACAGGCCAGTGGACACTCTTTCAAGGATGAGGATGTACACATCCTGGACAGAGAGGAACGCTGGTTTGAGCGCAGAGTCAAGGAGGCCATTTATGTGAAAAGGGAAAGACCATCTCTGAATCGAGGAGGGGGCCTAAGGGTACATCTGTCACCATCTTACATGTTGTGATTGCAGCCATTCCCCAACTCTCTGTGAATGGTACTCATGGCCATTGATCAGTGGTCTTTGATCAGTGGGTTTTGGTCAGTGGTTGTTGATCAATGGTCATGAGAATTTGCATAATTATGATTAAGGAACTGACCGCCCAGCCCATTGTTCCTTCAGTGGGCTGGTTTCAGTCATTATGCAAATGTACTGTTTATAAGATTGGGGAAACCTGCAGTCAGCTGAGACTGAAGAAGTCACTTGGATGAGTAACGAAACGTTTCTCCCACAAAACGCTACGTCCAGATGAACAGAATCAACTTTTGGAGATTAGCATGACAGAATGGGGTGTAAACTCCACTCTACACCCCTACAGAGTTTCACCAGAATTCATTCTAAAGTTTTCAAGCTATTGTATTTACAGACAGAATGACATGCACACAAATGCCTTCAAACCAGAAACTCCTTGGTGGAGGTAATTTCAAGCCGGGCACTCAGATACGCATATTAGCTGTTTTCTCTCTTTTGATCTGTTAAAGTAAACTTCACATGCGTTTCATCATCGGGGATTGTAATTTAGGTCTGCAGAGACACAACAGACAGATCACACGCAACTGCAATGAGATGCTCAAAGCAAACAGACAAAAAACAGTTGCCCTTGAAAATAATAATAAAGCTGAATGAGAGTTTGGTGTGCAGGAGGAACTGAAGAACACATCAAACTGGAACTGTCCAGAACACCTAGAAACTTTTTCTCCATCTTACCATCACATGAAGATAAGGAACTTTGGTGGGAATTTAGTGCAGAATACAGGTAAGTGAGAAGTACTTTTCACTTGCCTGTATTCTGTAAAGTGACTTTTCAAATGAGCTCATTATTATAACGCGAATGCAAAAAGAACCAAGTTTTTTTTTAGACTGATCCACTTTTTGAATGACAGCAATTGTAAGGGGACTGAGTTATTTTTAAAATGCACTACATGTGAACCCCCACAGATGTAATCTCCTTGTCTGAAAAGTGAAGCCAATTCAGAAAAAGGCTACCAAGGCATGGCAAGAGGGAAGTCTTGGCTAACATGTATACATGTGAAGAGTTACATCCACAAAATAGTACAGGATGAAATACTCTGACCTCGCACGTCTGTCTTTGTGTCTGTAGCTCCAACTCTACTCTCCTCACTGTCTGCGTCTGACTCAGCAACAGCTGCTGGGTGTGCTGCAGAGACCGTATCACCTCCTAAACCACACACAGACACAAACACAATAATGGCGCACAAACTGACCGGGCTTGATTTTGGTTTATTTGAACCTTGACATCATAAAAAGTGGAAATACTTCAAAGGAGTTTCCAAAACAATAACGTTCACAAAATTTCACTGAAGGAAGAGACTCAACATTAAAGCTGTCTAGGTTTAGTCATGTTCCAGGTCCTTACCTGCTTTTCTGCTAGTTCAGTTGCATTTTCCTCCCTTAGCTTCTTGTTCATTTCAGTTTCCTAACCATACAAAAAAATAAATATTGTCTGTGTCAGAACTGGATTAGATTTTTCAGCATTAATCAATCGATCCATCTATCCTCTTCTACTTATTTAAATAAGGGTTGCAGTGGGGCTGGACCTTATCCCATGTACTATGCAGCGGCAAACACTTTTGCAGGGCTAACATGCAAACTTCACACAGAATGGGATTTGAACCTGGGATCATTTGGCTGTGAATTGCTAGAATAAAACACGATTTCTGTTAATGACCATCATTTACCAGCTTTAGCTTCTGGTGCAGCTGCTGTATATGCTGCTCTCTGCCTGTGGGACTGTAGGGTTTGGCCGGTCTAACTGAAGTCATCTTGGCCTTGCTGAGCTCATTACTGACTTCATCCAACTCCTGACAGGACACCATAAGAATCACAGGATTAGTCAAGCTGATGCCTCACAAACTACTCAGGCCACTGGACAACTCAAATAATACCCTCAATATCTTCTAGTTTGAAACAACAATATATTTTAGTGGCTGATATTTAACTGATAACGCCAAATGGTACAAAGTTTAGAAGGAAAATCACAAAAATGCCTCAAACAATCTAAATGCTAGACCACTTGGCCCCATACCTTCTTTAGTGACACAATGGTTGCTGCTTGTTTTTCATTAGCAGAAGTCAGTTTCTTGTTTATTCTCATGGCTTCATCAACTGGAAATTGACACATAGTGCAGCATGAAACATACACAGCTTATACATGAGGGCAAACAGGAAGGATTCCCATCTAAATCACAAATTCAATGAAAAAACTAAACAACAGGACACAAGATGAAATGGATTTCCCATTGCAGTTGGTTTACCACTAATTGTAACAGACACTAAAATAATCCCAATATTTGGCCAGAAAATGCCTCTTGGACTTAAAAATTGAGGCTGGTGTTGTGCAAAAGGTCAGTTTAAGAACACACGTCTCATTAAACATGACTACATCTGGGCTTCATTGACAAAAACTCTACCTTTAGCTGACAGGAAAAAGAGGAAAGTATGTTAGATGAGTAGACAGCAAGGTTAAAAAGTTAAAGAGCAGGAAAATAATGTGATGGATCAATCCTGCCTGGTGTCAGCAGGACAGGCTGCCTGGTGTTGGTGGTGTGGGAATATTTTCTTGGCTCACATAAAGCCTCTAGATAGCAACCCAGTGCTAAACTAAACCTCACTGCTGACCTGGGAGATGTCTTCATAGTTTACTCTTATCAAAGTGTTCCTAGAGGAGCATTTAAAGAAACATGACAGTGACCTTTGCGCATTACCCAGATCTTGACCCCAAAACAAAGACGAGGATAAAGTGAAATGAATGATGTGAAGGAAGATTTTCTCAGGAATGAATGTGCTGTTGAAAATTCTGCATGAGCAGAGACATACTACTGTATCACGTCACGATGTACCAGGATCCCTGTGAACTGTTTCCAGCACCTTATTATATTTATAACCGAGAGAATTCAGGCTATACTGGGAACAAACCAGAACCTCTTCTGCTGAAAACAACCTAATAACACTCAGTAATGACAAACTGAAGCGGCACATATGTGAAATGCGTGATCTGATTTGTGTATATAATTGTTTGCATGGGATCATTAGTAAGCCTAGAGTGATCATCATACAGAACATTAATTTATATATCTGTCTTTCTGTATCTATTACCATTCTGCTCCAGGTTGTCATGGGCCTGCTTGACCATGGCACACTGCCTGGACAAGGCACTGAATCTTTTCTCCACCTCTCCCAGTTGGCTCAGGTGGCCGTCCTTTGTCCGGCTCTGTAAGGCCAGTTTCTGTTCCTGTGGAGGGGCCACAGTTAAAACAGACAAGAAGAAATATGTTGAGGAGGACCCGGCCCGTTAATGGACACAGATCCTGGGACTGTTTGTATATCACTGAGGATGATTCTACATGTGACTGACATGTCTCTAACCTATGAGGGCCCTCGGTTTGTCAGTTTGATCCGCCCCTCACTTGTTATATCTGGTTTCAAATGATAAATGGTGACAGCAAAACTCCTTAGACTTTAAAGCCACCACCACCTGCCTGTCCCCAGCTTCTCTCCCCTCCCCCTTAAAAGTTAATTGGTCGATGAGATATGCCCATATGCAGATGTTTTACTTTTGTAGGGGTCAGATTAGCAATTTCACCCTGACTCCAGTTCTTCCTTTGCCCATTTTTTAACCCCTTATCCACCTTGGGGGCTTAAGAGAAAGACTTATCAAGTCGCCAGTTCATCACAGGGCAATACAGACATAGGTGACACACTTTCACATCCTACAGCCAAATAAGAAACACCAGTTAACGTAGCATGCAGGTCTTTGGACTGTGAGAGGAAACTAGAGCTTCTGGATGAAACAGGGAGAACAAACAAACTCATCACAGAACGACTACAGGTCACCAGGAGGTTCAAATCCAGAACGGACCCTCTATTCACCACCACGCTGCCCCTTTATTACCAGCTTGTAGCAGATTGATGGCTGTGGCTCAGCAAAAGGAGCTAGCTTATTTTGCAAAATAAAGACATACGACAGTGGAAACAGCTGTCAAGTAAAGTGAGGGTCACGCTTTGACAGAGTTAGTGCCTGCCTCTTTCAGTGAAATGTAAGAATCAAGTGGGCTCATGCTTCAGAGCGCTTTATCGCTCTTCAAACTGCCATTACAGTTTGATTGTGTGTATCAAGCTGAGCAGATTCTTTCCTTCTCCCGTTTTCTCACTCACTCCCTTCTCTTTCATTCTCACTCCCTTCAGTCAATCTGTCCGACTCTCCTTTTCGCCAGATCTCTACAACTCCCTCTCACTCTGCTGAGCCACCGGCATGCGAAGAAGGTTAAACTGAGCGAGGCCCAGTTATAAAATATTTTAATAGAGATATTTTCTCTGCTGTGCTGGCAGTTCAAAGTGTCGCACACTCCCTATCCGTTACTCCTGATGAGCTCTCCCCTCTAAACCCATCCCTCCTTAGCACCATTCCCTTATCCTCCTCTTTTAATTTTACTCCCCTCCCACCAACCTTCTGTCAACAGTTTGTATAAATGGAAAAATCCTTCCTTACCAGCTCACTTGATTTCTTCTCCAAGTTGTACTTCAGCAACTGTGTGACAGAAGTAAAAGAAAATTAGCGAGCCTGTTTTTGAGAGCGGCTTCTAGAAAATAGAAATAAGTGATGTTGCAATCGTACATGACAGTTTTCAACACATCTGGAATCAAGATGGCACATTTTTAATAACAGCAGCAACTGAGTGAAATTTAAAGCAAGTCTTGCTTTTTCCAAAGTTTAAAAAAAAACCTTCACATTTCAGCTTTGAAGCCTGTGTTGCAAAGACTTCCTTAACATGTTCAGGTAAACAAAAGCAACATAAAACATATTTAAAAAGAAATAATTTGAATCTACAATCTTTTAAAAATGCAAAAATTCTACCAACTAAAGATCATGTAATGTGACACAAAGCCCCATCTCAACATACGCGTTTGTTTCAGTACTGTAACTCTCTCTCTGCATCTGCATGTCCAAATGTTTTGTTTTGCCATCATGTCATGCAGACATCTCACTTTCAAATACACTGTCTTTACGGGCTCTGTGATTAAGTCCCTCCACGTTTATAGACTTTTGGCATAGATTGTTACACAATGAACGCCTCACTGACAGGACTCAAAGAGGCCGTCCCACCCTGGATAGGGCCACCAGATGTTTTCTCATTTTGCCAAATTGTTGTGTTTTTTTTTTTGCTTCTTTAAACTGTATACTTACTTCCACCTACAAACAACGAATCAAACAAAAAAACACTGACTTTGTCCAAATTACGTCTTAGGCCAGGAGAAAATACAGTTTCCTTTTTTATTCTTAACATATAAAATGTAAACAACAACAAAATATTTTGCCCCAAAATACAGAAAAAAATAGTCCTAAAGGTAAAGTTTGGGGGCAATAATACCCCATTTATCATTTGCATGAATTTAAACATTACTATGAATATGAAAAAAAAATTTCTACTAGAATTAAAATAGCTGGTGTATGAATCTTTTTATATTTCACATTACTTGAACTATACAACACCAGTGGTGTGCAGATAAGTCAAGGTACATGGCAATTAAATCACTTCAGTGCCACCTGTCACTTGTGTGATAATGTGTTAAATTAAAGAATCCACCAGACCGTGTCACAAGATTGAACACAAACGGGCTTCATTTTATCCAAACACAGCAGTCAGAGTCTCCCAGATAGAATATCAAAAACGGTCTCTATTGTCTCTGTAACACGGCTGGGTTGTTAAAGTGCGTTGGACCGTGAGTACGATCGTTTATCACCTCTGTGGTGTCAAGTCTGAAGATGAGCAGAGGGGAGCCGGAGCGGGCCAGGCTCATGCACCAGAACCCTTGACTCTGATCGAGCATGCCTTTTCTTTATTTACTTGTCTCTCTGAACAGTTTAACGATTAAACTGTGTTATCTTGCTTATTTTTAATAAAGAAGGGATAAAAGGTGCTGATGGTGTGCATGTTACAATAAAACAGAGATAGAGAAGAAAGAAGAATGTTGAACAACTCAGTACCTGCAGTGACTTCAGCTCTTCCTTTAAGTTGTTAATCTCCTTGTCTTTTAACTCAGCAATGACCTGATATTTCCCCTGAAATGTTAAATTCATTTTGAGTGTCAAAAAAGCAATAAAAGCCCAAAGCACAGCACAAAAGAATTCACTCCGAGGGCCAAAACTGTGCAACTGAGATGAGTAAATTTACTTCTCCTCTAAAGACATTTATTGAATAAAATGCTCTATCGTGGGGATGTTTGGGGGAATAAGAGTTCTGTACCTTTTCCTCCTCTGTGTTTCTTAATTTGGCCTGAAACTTGAGAAAAGATAATAAATTATTTGGAAAGGTTTTAATACATTGTTAAAAGTCTTGTTTAGAAATGAAAATGGAGGAATAAAAACCACACCTGTTTCTTAAGATTTGTGAGTGACTCAGTGTGCTGCTTTGTCACAGATTCAATTCGATGCTGTAGGGATTCCTGCAAATGAAAGGGAAGACGGAAGAAAGTTACTGATGATCTCATCTATTCTTTGATATTACTTGTTAAATAAAGCTGTACCTTCTCCCATTCCATCTCCTGCTTCTCCAACACCAGCTTACTGATCTGATCCTCAAAGCGGGTTTCTGCATCCTAAACCAAAAAAACTGACTCTCAGGCATCAGTAAGTTCACAATTAGACAAGCAACCAGGAAACACCTGATAAGAACATTTAAACGGGAAAGCTGTGACTAAGAAGGTGTGATTCAGTCTGAAAATCTTCATCTTTTTCACTCTGTGGGCCAGTGGAGTTGAGCCAAAACTGCAAAGTGCTTTAAGTTTCTTTGGTTCAGTCCTGCGTATCTTTTGTGGAAGCAGTCAGTGACGGGGGAACATTAGAAGGGAGGTGATATTTGTGGAAAACCATCCCTATCCTCCCTCTTCTCTTGGAGAAGGCAGGTAAAAGTCAAGTGCTCACTATATCCAGGGGACTTTTTTATGTGCACGTGGGAGCCGGTTAACTCAGCGAGCTTATTTTATAAGTTCCTATTAAAGTATGCTACCAGCGTGGCACAAAAAAAAGAAAAAAGGAGTACACAGGAGATAAAGCTGTTATTTTTCCACCAGGGAATAATTGCTGTGTGTATGTGTGAGTGCATGTGTTAAATGCACAGCAAAGCCTTTCTAAGATCAGTAATCCATGTAAATTAAAACAGGTAACTGTGTATCAAGAGAAGGCCGAAAAGCCATGTTGCACAATCTCATCTATAGCTTTTCATCTTTTTACCATTTTTACTGCTGTTCTGAATGGTCACCTTTTATTGGGCGTTAAAAAACAAAAAATGGCATTTGGAAGTTTGTGGGAATAAAAATTTGAGTTGGAAAAAGTTTGACACTGTTTCCAGATCACACTAAATCTCATATCACATGCATTTCATGTAATGTGACATTTCATCTTACTCGCAGTTCTTCCCCATTTATGACTCATCTTCACCAACTAAAGCCGCTGGTTACACCGCTTTAAAAAAAAGAAAGTGCTGGAATTTGACCTGCTCAGGAATGTCCGGCTCCATCATGACATCCTCTTGCCTCTTAACCTTCCCACCCCCGTGAACGACACAACTACAAAGTGCTACTTTGATAACGGCAGTGCCTGAGGAGGAACAGACTGATATATCATCTAATGTCTGTGTCTGAGTTAACATGACTATAACAATAAAAGCTCAACGACCAACATCCCATTTTTGCTCCTCTAACCTTTAAGCACACTCGGATTTAAAGTACTTGCTGGAGGGGAGAAAGCTTTATTCTTTTTGTTAGTTCTTTACAAACAAATTGACTTTGTGCTCATTGGTTAAGGGCTAATAGGCTTATATGACCCCCTCCCCTCTTTCTTGACATAATGTGCATCATATCCAGCAGGGTTAAATCCACGTAGCCAAAGGGGCACTTAGCTTTCTCTATGAATGCTCTAATACCAACATAACCAATATATTTGTGAAATTACACTGCTCTTCAGCCAAACAGAGTCATTAGTGTCTCAGTTCTACTCAGGAAATGGTGATATAATACAGAGGAATAGAGGAAGTGAGCAATACTAGAGACAATACACATAACAAGGCACCTCAAAGTTCAAACAGCTCTCATGTCAGCCAATTCCGAACCTAAACGAGCACAGCGTAATTCCCAGAAAGCCGCTGCTAATAATGACCAGTGTTGACACAGAGCATGTGCTCACGCATCTGCTTATAAATCTTTGCTTTTAGTATTGTTTGAAATTATGCATAAGTCAGTATCGTGTATCATTCTAGTACCAACCAGCTCAGATATTATTTAAATAAAATAGCTTCACTGCACTAATTTGGTAAATTGATATGAAATGTTCTGCTAATTTATGTGATCAGTATTTAAAGTATGGATGAACCTTGCTTGTAGCTGGTAGATTTTTTAAAGTTAGGAATCAGTGAACTCTGTCGCTAAGCTGCTGTTAATTACTGCTAATAGAAGATGGAGAAAGGGATCAAGGCATGACACTCAACGCAGCACTACCACTGCCCACGAAAGGGCTACATTGGATCACTGGTCTATTATACTTGTTACAGTTTTTTTTTAAGTACTTACGTCTTTTACCACCATGGAGAAACAGAAAAATGCCACCGGAGCCATGACACAGGACGTGATTTTGATTATGAAATTAAAATAAAGTATACTTCAAGGAGATGGTACCTTAATGCCTTCACAGTGACATGGTTACAACTTCAACTTTACCCTCCGAATATGCAGCTCCTGTACGGCTTCGAGCAGATTGGTTTTGAATTCCAGCAGCTGTAGTAAGATGTTCCCCCCACTCTCCGTCTGACAGTGTGAGCTGGAAAGATTCAGCTCATGTTCCAACACATCTTCTCCAAACTGAAAAAGAAGATCGAAATCTCAAACAAAGCTAAGATTGAAACAATATCATTCATGTAAAATGTATTTTAATCTCATCTTTTGTCAAGTAAACAAACCAGCTGATGGATGTTATTTACTTTGCCTTGCACTGTCAAAATTAGTAACTTACAGTGGTGTGGGTGGGAAGTGTCTCAGACTCTGTGCTAACATCCATCGAGTCGTTTCAGGGCAGCCAAAGGTCCCACTGGGCCTCTTCTGCCTGATAATCCGGTGGGGTGGGAGTGGGGCGCATTTTGTTGGAAAGGTTAATAGAATAGACGGTTTAATAAGCAGTAACATCTCTGCCTTTCCACTTATGAGCTTATAGGCTTATAATTACTTCCTCATCTGCAATTTTTACCCCTAAATGATTTTAGTAGAAATAATAGAGAAGAACATTAAGGCCTCGTAATACTTCTCAATCACTGCAGTCTGACCTAATGGCTTTGAAATGACTGTTAGGGCTTTTTTCTTTCTTTGTTTTACACCGCTTCCATTGCGATGAGAAGATAACACCTCGATAAGCCATCCAGGTTCAAATGAACCAGCCCATCGACACTAATAGGGGTCAGAGCAATAACACTGAATGGACAAATTGCACTGTCAATGCTTTTTAAATTACCTGGGTTATTTAATTTGACCTGTGGATAGTCCTCTGCAACTGTCCCTTCAACATAACCAAGAAACTGAGTGACACACACAGACACACACTGCAAGCACACACCTACTGAAAATATAACTATTTAAGTGGGAGGTCTCCACTAGCCAATGATCTCTTAATAGAACAGACCTTTTTTCTCCCATTTAACCTGCGCTAGTATCAATCATGTTGGAGAATTAAATGATCCCTGCTAGAATTGGCTACTATCATAAACTGACACTGTGACCCCCGGCTGAGCAGGGAGGGGATTTGTGCAAGCGTGCGTTAGTGTGTCGCTCTCCTGGCGCACTATGTGCACAGCCTGAATGTGTATGTGTGAATGTGGCAGGAGGGGAGGAAACTGCAGTGTCTTTATTTGCTTTTCCTGGGATTTAGTTGAGCAGGTATTAACTACCACCTCCAAGCCATGAAGGGACAAATTAAAAGAAGTGCCGTAGCCATTAAAATGGAACATTTCTGTCAAGTAACATGAAGTTTGCATTATCTTTGTGTGAGTTATGCTGGTAACTGTTTTGTAATACAACCATAAAAGAAAGTTAAAGAAGCTCTGAATCTGTAATACATGCAATCCAAGTGTGGATACTGCCAACTACTGCAACACAACAATTTGGCTTCTTTATTTTACCTCGTCAAGTAAAAGAAATGCAGGGGTTAAACTGATAAACTCTACTTATTTTCTTTTCATGCTGGCTTACTGTCACATTGTTAATGATATGATAAAGTAAGTGACCTGTGCTTCACCTCGTGTGACCAGTAAAATGTCACGCACACCAAACTTTCTGACTTTAAAAGGGATGTTGTGTTTTTAGTCTGAAGCGGCTTGTCTTTCTTTCTAAGTTGGAAAACTAATAAGAAAAATATATTTAAACATTATCACGGGGCGACCGTGGCTCAGGGGGTTGGGAAGCGTATCTGTAACCGGAAGGTCGCCGGTTCGATCCCCGGGCTCTCTGTCCTGGTCGTTGTGTCCTTGGGCAAGACACTTTACCCTACCGCCTACTGGTGTTGGCCAGAGGGGCCGATGGCGCGGTATGCTGTCCTCCTTCCAATAAAATAGAATTTAAAAAGAATGTATCAATAATCATACCTTATTATTAAATCAACATAAGCTGTAATATACTGTGGGCTTATTTATGTGTGTGAAAAACGACGTACCCCCCGTGATTCAAGCACTTGTCAAACCTCCTTTAGCAGCAGTGGCTTAAAAGTAAAGGCCTCCTGTATGACTTTATCAGTCTCTCGCATCATTGTGGAGGAATTTTGGTGTACTCTTTCTTTGAAATGTTAGTTAACTGGATTTTGTGGGATTGGTTTATACAGTTCTTAAGGTCCCAGCACACCATTTCAATCAGACTGAGTTCTACACTTAAACCCACTGACGCACCTTGATTCTTTTCTTTTTCACTCATTCTGTTGTAGAGTTGCTGCTGTGCTTGGGATCATTGTTCTGCTACATGACCCAATTTGGACCGACAGATGACCTCACCTGTGACTCTAGAATATTTTAGGTATACAGAGGATTTCATGGTTGACTAAATGAAATGAAATGCCTTTTCTAGGCAATTGCTTTCTATCTAACATTCACACTCATTCATATTCCAATGGATGCATCAGAAAGCAACTTGGGGTTAGTATCTTGCCCAAGGATATTTGGCATCCTTGGGCAAAAGGCCACCAATCTCTCAACTTGTACATGACCGGCTCTATCTCCTGAACTGCCATAATGAGGCTGCATATTATGGATAAAAACCTCCACTTTGCTCTTGTTTGTCCAAAGGACAAGACAAAAGCACATTGTCCAACAGACAAAGCCATAGTTGTTCAGTCTTTTTCTAATTGCACTGTCATGAACTTTAACACTTAGCATGCCAAGGTCAGCCTGTAGGGTCTGATATGAAGCTCTAACGTTTTATGCAGTTTCTCTGAACATTGATCTGATCTTGGGGTGAATTTGCTAGGACATCCACTCCTAAGAAGATTTCAACTGTCCTGAATGTTTTACACTTTATCACTGTAGAAAAAAGGATTATTAAAATATTTAAAAATGGCTCGATAACCCTTCCTACACTGGTGGGAAGATATAATTGCTTCTCTAAGATCATTGCTAATGTCTTTCTTCCTTGGGTCAACACCTGAATACTCCAGATGTTAATTGATCATCAGTTGTTGATGATCAATTAATAAAGTACATATGATTGGCAGTAAGGGTGTACTTAAATTTTTAGACACCACTTGCGCATTTTGGCTTAATTTTGTTAAATCAATAATGGCACTCAAAAATGTGTTATTGTTCTGTAGTTCATCTGAGTTTGTATTGATCTAATTTTAAGACCTTGGCCCTGCACTACGAAAGTTCAGAGAACCCAGGATAACTTTCTGTTTTCTGGATCCAGTTACCCTAATACTGGCAATCAGGATACACAAATCTGGTTATGTGTAAGTAAAGGTACTGTATGAATGTGATAAGCACTTTTGGCACTTTAATCAGTAAGACTAGAAGAGAGCTACTATAATAATAAAGTTTAGTCTGTTTGAAGCCAGAGAAGAAAGCTGACAGTGTAAGACTCGTCAATATCAGGTGTATCTGATGTGCCCACATTGGTGGTGTTCCTGGATTATGATAACTAATGTTGCTCTAGGTTCAACTGTACCAAAATCAGTTATCATTATCCTGATGATAACTAATAATCTGGGTATTAACAAAACACTAAGGCCCAGATATGTTGATAAACAACACAATAAATGCAGAGCATTAGTTTTTACTGTGACTGTACTGTTGTTCTAAAGGTATTTCCAGTGTTATCAAACTCCCATGCTAACAGAATAAGCACAAACTGTTTAGCCTAGCAAAAATGATTGCTAAAGCTAAAGCCACCTAGTTGTAGCTAACATGACTCTGCTGTTTAAACATACATTTCCATATTAATGCTGAAATACATATTTGTACACTAATTTAACAGAGAAATAAATTAGGCACTGCCATAAGTAAGTACTTCAAATAAAATGTTTGCTTGTTGTTGTAGCTTACCTTTAGCAATTAGCACAGCAAGCAAGATGGCGAACTACAGGAAGCGCACTGGACAGATGCTGAGAAGATTCTCAAAAATGTGAAATGTCCAAAAACTTTAAAATATATAAATACAAATTTTAATATGACAGTAGTTTTCTATAAAAATATATAATGCACAAATAAAACGCATGTATGCATAAATTAATAGAATAGAGTTCTAATAGAGATGTCCTATTTTTGCACAATAGTAATGTGACACAGGCAGATGGTCAAGATTTACTTACACCACCTGCAGGCACTCAAACGGAGAAGAAAAAAATGCATAACATTTGTTTAAATATTTAAATTAATTTGATATTTAAAATAAATGATCACTCCATCATTTAGTGCTTTTATATAAATTATTTTTTAATAAAGTGTTGATAAAGCTATGGCTAATGACTCCGCAGAGGATCAGAAGATCTGTTCCCATTATTCATTAGTTGAATCTATGAAAGCAAGTCAGTAAAACACAAAGTTCACATAGTTGAAGACCTCCATAGCCAGAGGTCTCTGTGTGACTGAGCTACTAGCGCCCTCTAGCGGTTTTATTACAGAGCTGCACACAAACGCCAGAGAGGGCGCTTGTTTGATTGGAGGCGCTTTCATTGATTGCTTCCTCCTGCTTTTATACCCGCCCATTCTCAACGTTTGTAATCCGTCAGAAGCATGGCTTCAATAAAAGAAAGAGCCGCAGCGCTGAACCTTGCGGAGAAATTGTGTGTGCGTAATCAAGGTGAGTTGTTTGCACCTGGCGGAGGCCTGAACTGAGATCTGATTGTTTTTTTTCTCATGTTAAGCAAGCGTTGCAAAGCTACACTTACAAACAGCTGTGGCAAAGAATTTGGCAGTGGTCATTTTAAGGTTTCCGTTATTGTGCTTAGTCTAACCTTCCTCCTCAACCCTTGATTTCTCTCCTTTCCAAGGGCGTAGATTTGGTTTTGGCATTGGTGGGGACGGATGATTCATAGTTTTATATGTGAATTTTATAATGTTAAATTACTATTAAACAAATGACTAAGTATTTTAGGCCATAAAACTACTCCTCTAAGATTACCACAAAGTAAAAGATCTCTCAGCAAAATTATGCAACAGATTAGGCACTATTGCCCCGATCAAATCAGTGAGCTGAGATTTTCTATTCTAAACATGAACTACTGTTACAGCAACAGACATGGACTACTGGTGTCCCACACAACTCAATGTCCACTATGTGAAGGAGCCAAACACGTGCCTGCTCCTCTCGTTAACTGAGATAAACTGCTGGCATGTTTGTTTTACATCTATACTGTCCAGTCTCTCCTGGTGGACATGCAGCAGCATTGTTTAATCTCATTTGAGTCATTGTTAACCTTAGCCATCTTTTTAGTCTTCTGAGAGCACTGAAGCTTCTTTCAGCCTCAATACCTGCGTTTTATCCTCAGATTAAAATTATTATTCTGTGCTTGATGTGCCTCACCTTTGGCCCTGGCTCTTCCCCTCTGTCTGCACTAGGACATATTGCCACCTGATAAAAAAACACATTGATTCGTGCCATATAAAAAGTGAGACATGTTAATTCAGATTCTTTGTCAAATATACACTAATGAATCAATTTACATCAGCAGCCTAACAACTGTCTTGACTCATCAGTAATCAGAATCAGAATCAGAATACTTTATTGATCCCTGGGGGAAATAATTTTTTGTTACAGTGCTCCATTTTAAACCAACATTAAGACAAGACAGACAATACACTAACTAAGAATAGTACAATACATACATACATACATACATACATACATAAGTCACTCATAAATAAATAGCTGGAAAAGAAACATGTGTAGCTGTAGCAGCAAACAGTGTGTTAAGTGGATGCGTTGTACAGGGAGATGGCCACAGGCAGGAATGATTTCCTGTGTTGTTCAGTGGTGCTTTTCGGTAATCTCAGTCTCTCACTGAACGAGCTCCTGTGACTGACCAACATGTCATGGAGTGGGTGGGAGGTGTTATCCAACATTGTCTTTATCTTGGACAGCATCCGCCTCTCCGACACCCCCTTGAGGGAGTCCAGCTCCATCCCCACAACATTGCTGGCCTTACGGATTAGTTTATTAAGTCTGTTGGCATCTGCGACCCTCAGCCTGCTCCCCCAGCATGCAACAGCATAGAGGATCGCACTGGCCACAACAGACTCATAGAAAATCCTCAGCATTTTCTGGCAGATGTTGAAGGACCTCGGTCGCCTCAAAAAATAGAGACGACTCTGGCCCTTCCTGTAAAGTGCTGTGGTGTTTTTAGCCCAGTCCAGTTTATTGTCAATGTGTACTCCAAGGTATTTATAGTCCTCCACAATGTCAACACTGACCCCCTGAATTGAAACAGGGGTCAAGTGTTTCCTGGTCTTCCTGAAGTCCACGATCAGTTCCTTGGTCTTTGCCACGTTGAGCTGCAGATGATTCTGCTCACACCACGTGACAAAGGAGTCGACCACAGCCCGGTACTCTGTCTCATCATCCCTGCTGATGCATCCAACCACCGCAGAGTCATCAGAAAACTTCTGAAGATGGCAGGTCTCTGTGCAGTGGCTGAAGTCTGTGGTGTAGAGGGTGAAGAGGAAGGGGGAGAGGACAGTCCCCTGTGGTGCCCCTGTGTTGCTGATCACCTTGTCAGACACACACTGTGGGAGACGTACATATTGTGGTCTTCCTGTCAGGTAATCAACAATCCAGGACACCAGAGAAGCATCCACCTGCATCGCTGCTAACTTATCACCCAGGAGGGTCGGCCTGATGGTGTTGAAAGCACTGGAAAAGTCAATAAACATGACCCTCACAGTGCTCGCCGGCTGGTCCAGATGGATGTAGACACGATTGAGCAGGTAGATGATGGCGTCCTCAGTTCCGAGACGAGGCTGATAAGCGAACTGAAGGGGATCCAGATGTGGTCTTACTATGGGTCGCAGCTGGTCCAGGATGAGCCTTTCCAGGGTCTTCATGATGTGGGAGGTCAGTGGCACGGGCCTGTAATCCTGGGGGCCACTGGGACGAGGCGTCTTTGGTACAGGGACGAGGCATGATGTATTCCACATCACCGGGACCCTCTGCAGACTCAGACTCAGCATAAACAGTTTATGAAAGACTCCACACAGCTGGGGGGCACAGGTCTTGAGGACAAGGGGACTCACTCCGTCTGGTCCAGCAGACTTGCCTGAGTGAAGTCTCCTCATTTGCATCTCAACCTGGTATTGAGTGAAGGTGATGGGTGGGGGAGGGGTGTCAGGAATCTCACAGGAGGCAACATGTGAGGAGAGAGGCTGGCACAGTGGTGTGGCTCTGGATTCCAGGCTGACTACAGGTGAGGTTGTGGGGGTAGGAGCAGACACTGTGGTGTCGAATCTATTGAAAAACAGATTCAACTCATTGGCTCTATTCTCACCTCCCTCAGTTCCCCTGCTGTTGGTTGGCCTGAATCCAGTGATGGTCTTCATGCCCCTCCACACCTCTCTCATGCTGTTCTGCTGGAGTTTCCACTCCAGCTTCCTCCTGTAATTGTCCTTAGCCTCTCTGATCTTGTCCTTTAGTAACACCTGGACCTTCCTCACCTCCTCTTTGTTGCCCCCTCTGAAAGCCCTCTTCTTGTTGTTGAGGAGGGCTTTGATGTCCTTAGTCACCCACGGCTTGTTATTTGGGTAACAATGAACAGTCTGAGCTGGAACAATGGAGTCGGTGCAGAAAGTTATGTAGTCTGTGATACACTCAGTAAGCCCATTGATGTCCTCGGCGTGAGGCTCACAGAGTGTTTCCCAGTCGGTCACCTCGAAACAGCCCTGTAGTTCTGCTAAGGCCTCCTCTGACCACCTCCTGACAGTCCTGGTGGTCACAGGTTCCCTCCTCACAATTGGCACATAGCGGGGGGTGAGGTGAATCAGGTTATGATCTGACCTACCAAGTGGGGGGAGGGAGGAGGAGCTGTATGCATCCTTGACGTTAGCATACAGTAAGTCTAAAGTTTTCTCTCCCCTGGTGGGACAGTCCACATATTGTTTGAATGTTGGTAGTGTATTGTCCAGTGATACATGGTTGAAGTCACCCGAGATCACAATAAAGGCACTCGGGTGCTGAGTCTGTAGCCGAGCTATGGCAGAGTGGATAGTGTCACATGCAGCTGTGGGGTTAGCAGAGGGGGGTACATAAACAGCCACCAAGATGACGTGAGAGAATTCCCTGGGTAAATAATACGGCCTGAGTCCAACAGCACACAGTTCAGTGTCCGGGCAACAAATCCTTTCTTTGATTGTTATGTTGGCAGGGTTACACCACCGGTTGTTAACTAAAACAGCAAGCCCACCTCCTAGCGATGCTGTCCCTGTCCGCCCGAACAGTGTGGAAGCCTTCCACGGAAGCATTCTCATCGGGAATGTCCTGGTGCAGCCATGATTCGGTGAAACACATCAGGCTACACTCTCGGTATTCCCTCTGACTCCGTACCAGTGCTGAGAGCTCGTCGATTTTAATTGCCAACGATCGCACATTACCCATCACGATAGACGGCAGACACGGTTTAAACCTCCTCCTCGCTTCGAGCCTCCGCTGTCTCACCGTCACCTTTTTTCTTCTCTTCTGTCCTGTTTGTAGCGTGAGTGCATTTTTAAAACAATTTGTGCAAACTGCACTACAAGGTGGAATTGCTCCTTTCCCTCATTCTCTTAGAGATATATATTCCTATAAAGGTGTTTAAGAGGTCTCTTCTGTCCTTTTGCATATATCTAATCGTGCCCTGCACAAATTGCCTGTAAAATATGTTAAGAGTTTGTTCTGAATGTGCCTTTTTTTTTTTTTTTTTTTTTTTTTTTTTTAAAGCTCCTTGTGTGGCCTCCAAGCCAGTCCAGTCTTGCACCATGTGGAGCAGCCTTATCTCCCACCTGAAGTCTACTGTGACCGTGAAGCGCAGACGAGTCCTCTTGAAATCCCACAGTGACTGTTTCCTTGGCTCAGAGGGTGTGGATGTACTGGCAGAATACATTGTTAAAGCGAAGGGCTTTGAGGGTGTGTGTTGGTTTGTAGATGCTGTTTTATTCCCATAGCTTCACCTTCTAGAGATCATTTTATTTATGATATTCGGCCCTTCTATTTGATTAAATTTAAGGTGCCGTCGTGTCTCGGGACAAAGTGGTGTGTGTGTGCCAGGCGCTGTTGGAGTGCGGCGTGTTTGAGGCGGTGGGAACCAAAGTGCTGGGAAAAGACAAGAAACAGGATGCGTTTCATGACAGCAAGAGCGCTCTTTACAGGTTGGATACATGAAACGAACTGTTTTTAAAAAAAATAAATAAATAAATAAATAAATTTCTACCTGTGATGGCATTCCCTAAACATTTCATATAAACATGCAGGTTTGTAGACACATCTACTCCTTCAGTAGATGAGTTGGAAAAAGGTGTGCTTGTGAATGGGATCCAAAAGTTCTTCACCTGCGCTCCTTCAGACAGGTATCACCTCTAAAATATTTATTTATCTGTATTACAGGCACACTGCATATAAAACATCTAACCAAAGGTAGCATCAAGTCAAAATGTATCTCATGTATGAATATTTTATGAATTGAATAATAAATATTACTGTATACTCTCACTGTCCATATTATTAGGTACACCTTGCTTTTACCTTTGGGACTGGCTGAATTCTTTTGTAGCGTAGATCCATCAAGGTCTGAATTTACTGTGCCTGAAATCCGTGTCTCTTGCATTTCAGGCAGGAAGAGCAGACCTGTCCCCCTGCATCGCTTGTTGAGATGTCCACCCCAGTCCTCTTCACTCATACTTCCAGCCAGCTAGATGCTCCCGCCACTAGCAGCCAATCATTGGAGCTGCCGATGAACAGTCTGAGTCTGAGTCCGTGCAGGGTACAGACAGCCACGGGTTTACCACAATCATGTGAGCACAAATCTTTCTTTCGTATGCATCACTAAAGCAATCCTGAACAACTAAACTAAAGCAAATGTTTCTGCAATACATAATGCTGTGGTATACAAAGGACAAGCAGGAAATCTGTACTACATAGCTGTGATCATCAAGCAAATTGCATTCAAAGAGACATGTAGCAGATGGTACTGGATCAGCCACAATCTGGCATCTCTGAGGATAATCGGAGTACATTCATTCACATGGTTTGAGTGACTTGCACATCTGTTAATTTGACATTAATGCTGAATGATCTATTCAGCTTTTGAGCAATATATGCATCTATCAGGCAATGTTTGACGCCAAATAACATTACACATGTAGTTTAACAGCATGGATCCTATCATAGACTGCATTCAGCGGGACAAAAGGCAGCAATACACCTGCACAGGCTGCAACTCAATTAGAACTTGGTTCCTCTGGCTCTTTCCTGCAGTGGTGGATGAGGTGTGGCAGGAGCAGACCCTGCTCAGGCTGTTAAACCTGGTGGAGCTCCCTGTGCTGGAAGGCGTGCTTCAGTGCAGGCAGAGCCCATCCTCTCCATCTCCAGCCAACCTGGCACACAATAACCCAGATCTGATCTACAGCAGCAACCACCTGGACCGACAGATCCTCAAGGCCTTCCGAGACTCTCAGTAAGTTTGGATTTTTAAAAATCTTTATTTTTTTTTATAAATTTGATGTTTTGTTGATCTCACTTGCACTGTTTCCTCCTCATTTTTCAGGGAAGATGAGTGGCTCTGTGCAGCTTTGGACTGTTTGGACTTCCTGCCTGACCAGCCGGTAGTGGAGCTCAGCAGGGAGCTGCCTCATTGTTTCCCTCAAGATAATGAGAGCTGTGACCCAGAACCAGCTGGTCTCAGCGTCCAAGAAAGAGGCAAGTGGTATGAGTATCAGAATCGGGTAAAGCATGTAAACGCCACTGGTGAGCTATGGTGAGAGACATGTATAGCTTATGTTGCAAATGATGGCATGTTTAACAATAGCTTTAAAATACTCAGGTGACAACAGTGCAGAGCACACACATCTCTCCCCAAGTGGCTTGGCCCAGTGTAAGCTGCTTCTATATGGGACTCTGGTCAAACACTACAGCATCACAAACAGGCTTCCACTTCTGCCGCAGCACATGACTGACGTCTACACAGCCATCACAGAGCTGCTCGGTAAGAACACTGGTTCAGACGTGACGGTGAGATTTTTACCGCGTCTCCAACCATGCTCTCTTCTCCTCCAAAGATTTTTAATAACCTCACCACTTGCAGCACATTCTCTTTCATTCTCTCACCTTTTCAGTAAATGTTAAATTGGATAAGGCTCTCGAGGCTCTGCAACTGTGTCTGAAGCTGCTGCCGCACAGCTGCAGAGATGAGCTCCGTAGGCTGCTTATCTTCGTGTCTCTGGCAGCTGACCCACATGGGATTAAAGTGGACAAGGAGGTGAGAGCAAGTGGTGTTTTTATTTTTTTATTTTTTTTGGGGGGGGGGTCTGACATCAAAGAATGTGCTCTGTCATCTGTAGATTGAGAACAGGCTGGCAGTGAAGAGGTCTTTCTCCAGGGCGATCCTACACAGCAAGGCTCTCTCCAAAGAGAAAGAAGATCTTATATTGGTCTTTATGCTAAGCAATGTTAAAGAAATCTTCAAGGTAATAGAATGCTTTTGGTCTGTGTGAGAAAGTGATGATGAATTTTTTTGCCTGATTTCTTGCCCCAGTGCAGCAAGAAAGCGGGGAGAAAAAATGATCAAAGATTTGTGCAAGAAATGTTTGTACATACGAACTAAACCCATTGTGATCCGGTCACTCAAACCACCGCTAAGGATGACCTACTGTAGTTGGCCATCCTTAATGTAATCAGTTACTTTATCTAGAATATTCTCTTTGGTAACCTCTGCTAAGTAAATCTGCGGCTTGTCCAACAACTTAAAATGTGTTTGCATGGGGCCCTTTTGACTTGTAGTAGAAGAGATGGCAATTATAAAAAAGCTGTACACAAGTGGCCACACAGCAGACACTGATGTAAATGGGAATGTGTCTCGAAGGTTCGCTTGGGGTGCTGTGAAGCAGTAGATATTACAAAGGAAGACAATGTGGGAAAATATGAATGGGTTAAATACAAATGTAAAGCTACACAGTTCTTGTTCTTCCAACTGTGGTTTGGGTTTTTTTTTTTTGTTTGTTTGTTTTGGGGGGGGTGTGTTCATGGATTATGCGCAGCTTTGTTCTGTAAATTTTTTTATTTTTTTTCTCTGCTCCAGATACCTGGGGCTCTGCACAAAGTAGTGAGTGACAAGCTGGCTTGCCTTGTACAGGAGAAACAGCCGGATGTGACGGGTAAATGGCTTTTGATTACTTTTGGTAAATGACACAAAACATCGGTTTCCTTTTAAGATGGAGAAACTCCAGAACAGATCGCACAATTCCGTCTCACTGCAAAACACAAAAGGAATGGTATCTGTAATTCAGTAAAATACTTTTATCGTTTAACATTAACATGAAGTCTTTCTTTAACTCAAACAGGTCGCACGATCTTTCAATGCTCTAAATTCTTAAAATTCTCTCACTATGACTGTGTATTACTATGACAGTCTTTCCAAAAATCTTTAATTACTGATGGAGTGAAACAGTTTCTTCAACATGCAGTAATTTTCTTGGCGTGGCATCCTGAATATCTGCAACAGCAGATTTCCCTCATCTCCACAGAGTGAGGCTCTCTTCTAAGAAAAATGAGCACTGTTGGATCTGCCATAGACTAACTGGCCAGAACAGCTAAGAGGTCATGCAGCTAAAGAGCAGATGCTCCCTGGTGGAGACTATAATCTGCAGAAAAAACTAAATAATATCCAGACATTTCTATTCAAATCAATTTTAATTAAATTTTCCTCTTTATTGTTGTTCTCCTCGTCCGTTGTGATTCATAAATTGGTCTACATCATGTGTAGGTTATTGATGTTTCACTGCCCCCTAGTGGTGGCAGAATCTCCAGATCACTTTATTCCCAGCTGAGACTGGAGGTCTGTAGTTACATTAAATTGGCAATTATGCAATGTTCATTTCCTTTAACGTTTTTTTTTTTTTCTCTCTTCTTCAGGTTCTACATTCTGTCAGCAGGTTGACAGGAACACTTTACAAAGCTCTACAAAAACCACCACCAACCAAGCGCTGTGGGTCCTCTTAAACAACATCCACCTGGATACCAAGATCTCAGCCAAGGAGAAAAAGCGTCTTCTTAGACAGTTTCACCTTTCCCACCCAGAAATATTTAACCAGTACTTTGGTGACTCTGCCTTCAGTGTGCTGTAGATCTGTGCAGATTTGTCTCTGCTGTTTTCTTTAAAGTGTTTTTTGCCTTTTTACTTGTTTGTTATACAAAAGTGAACCATCTCCACAGATGCATTTTTGACTGACAGTAAGTTTGTGTCTGTATATCAAATGTATAAATATTGAAGAATACTAAAGCATGTATGTGTATTTACTATTGAATAAAATGTCAATTGTTTACAAAATCTCAAATGCATCTCTGTAAAATGTGAAACATTCAGCTCTTTGCAAGTATATTCTGCCAATGAACTGTTTTCTGGAAGAGAGCCTGAGGTGGCCACGTTGGGAACTTCTACTCTAAGCATTATATAAGAGGTTTTTTTTTTTTGTTTTTTTTGTTTTTTTTTTTTAATCTTTAACATTAATAGAGTTTAAAAAATAAATAAATAAAATAAAATAAAACGAAACCACTCATTCACACTCCTCAGTTCTCTGTAGATCCGTTTTCTGACTGAAAACCTGAGGGGGTGGTTCCAAACTTTCATAACAATGGAGTGAGTTTGCATTAAAATAACCTGCTCAAAAACAATGTTCACTTTCTGTAAATCTGTTACACGTAACACGTCTGATATCAATCAGCATGTATGTTTTTGTTTTCCAAAAGGCATTCAACCTCATTGTACAGCAAATTGGATATAATATTAGATAGAATGGATGGTAATGTGGGGAAACATTTAAATAGATCAACAGTTTATCAAATACCCAGACCAGTCCTTTTGGCTCTTACAACCATGTCACATTCAAAGTCACTTAAATCACCATTCTTCCTATGATGCTCAGTTTGAACTTTAGCAGCATCTCCTCCCTGTGTCTGCATACTTAAAAGCATTAAGTTGCTGCCATGGTGCTGGCTAGTTAAATATATCAGCTGAACAGGTGTTTCAAACAATGAGGTGAGAAGTGTATCTTTTGAAAATGTGGCAAAAGTACATACATTCTTTACTTGGATAGAAATACCGATACTTGTGTTAAAAAATACTCCAGTGAAAGTTACTGATTCAACTTCTTTACTCAAGTGAAAAAGTACAAGCTCTGAAATGTATTCAAAGTAAGAAAGTAAAACATAGGTCTTATATAGCGTTATAAATTATGCATAATTTATGTTTTTGCTCTTTCATCCCTTTGTGTGAGACAACCCCCCCCACCCCCATTTAGGCTCAAACCAGTTTGACCTTTGAACCTAAAGTAGCGAGCCTGTTCTGAAATTTTAAGTAAAAAGTTCAGCTATTTGTTTAAAAATGTAGGGAGTAAAAGTAAAAAAGATGGTTGAAAAAAATACTTAAGTAAAGTACAGATACCTGTAAATTCCTCTTAAGTACAGTAACAAAATATTTGTACCTTATCACTTCCTTTAGCTGATATTTTGTAACATTCTTGTGTATTTCTACCATCCATATATAGGAATGTATAGGAAGGCCAGTTATTGTCTATCAAAGAAGAAATTCATGTAAAATGTACTTTTGTTCTTTTGAAATCAAATCTATTTGGAAATGTCTGAGAAGGAAACTCTTCTTCTTCTTCACATCTGAGCAGCTAGACAATTACAATCAAATTAAAGCTGCGAGCAGCGTTTTGAGGGTCCTCGCACCCCAGGGCATCGAGACACGCCCAACACCTACACCCAGCATGTCCGATCTTATGTCACATGGATGGAATTCATGCGTAGAACCACCAGCTAAAATTTCATCTCATTCAATGATGATTATAGTCGTCCCACTAGGTGGCGCTCTAACTATTACTGACAAATGGCATATCAAATATTTCCGAGCTTGACTCTCGACTCATACATACGAAGTTTGGGAGAGACTGAACTTGGTTTCTGAGTGACAGCAGATTAATGCTTTTTGGCGAGTGATTGAAACTCCACGTGCCGCCATGACCACCCCGTTTCCCTGAACGTAAAAAGCTTCGCAATTTAACATCATTAAGGTCTTTAGATCCCCTGCACTGGAGATCGAGTCAATCTAATGTACGAGGTCTGAAAAGAAGGGAAGGTGTCGCCAAAATGACACTTTAATTTTGAAATGGCTGACTTCCTGTTGGATTTGGGATATTGCTCCAAGAGACATTTTTGTACATCTTGATAGCTTACATAAGCTTACCAGGTTTCAAAATCATAGATGAAACACAGAGCAGAGGCTGATGTTTTTAAATGTTGTAGGGGGCGCTGTTGAGCCATTTTGCAATATTCCATGAAAATGATCACATAACAAGAAAGCCTTCATGACATTAGAGGAGTGGGCCAACTCCTAATTTTCTCACTGAAGCATCATGAGGGACTGAAGTTAATATTCACCGCTTTTGAGGTGGACCTGATGAACCTGTGATAATCAGTATATCAAAGTGAAAGACATGACATTTCCTGTTCCCACTAGGTGGCGCTCTGCATATTCCTGACAATAGTTGGGTTGCGGTCACGTGGTTCTGATGACGTGCGGAGGCAGCGCGATTTTTGAGTGGAGGGCGGAAGTAAACATGGAGGACACTGTGGAGAGTCAGGAGAGCAGCTATTGTGCAACTTTAGACCCCGTTTCTCGGGAGAGATATAAACAGATAGTTAAAAAATATATCGGACGTGATCCGTATTCTTTGAAAATGTCCGAATACACCACAGAAGTAAAGGATTTGCCTACTATCGAGGCTGTGGATATCACCAACTACTTGGTCCTCCAGACTTCTTACTACACTAGGCAGCAAATGAAAGCTTTCAAGAGTCTGGAGGCGTACAATTTTTTTGTCAGCGGGTGGGTCCACAACCTTGGAACAAAACGTCTCCGTGATGGATACAGTTTGGTGTTTGCAAGGGTGAGTGTTTGTTCTTATATTGCTTTATCTTAAACACGCTAACAGTTAGCGGTAGCGGCTTTAACGTCAACAAACATGCCACATCCTTAGGACTTCGTTAGAGTGACAGTTGTTTGTTTCAAGGTAAACCATTCTCAGCGGTCTAACGAGACACCTCTGAAGACTTGGGTAATTGCAAAGGAGGATGGAGAAGTGATTGCAGCTCATTGCAATTGTATGGCAGGGTTAGTAGCCTGTTCTCCACTGTCACTAGGCTCAAATCCGGGCTCTCAGCCGTCTGTTGCATATCCAAAATCGCCTCTGCACATCGATGCTGTTCTGCCTTAAGCTTCATTCAATGCCCGTGTCTGCAGCGACCACTTCGTCAGAGGTAATGTTATGTTTGCAAACGAACTTATTAGCATTAGGTTGTCGTTAAATTCTCGTTTACTTAGTGCTTTTAAGTTAGTAGTCTAATATTGACTTGATTGGGACTATAGGCTGCCCAAGTGCTTTGGATGACGAAGAGTCGGAGGACTGGGCTCCGACGGTCAATCTCGGCTACGAACGAAAACCCAGATCGGAATCAGTTCTCAAACGAGAGAAAAGAATGAAGCATCGATGTGCAGAGGCGATTTTGGATATGCAACAGACGGCTGAGAGCCCGGATTTGAGCCTAGTGACAGTGGAGAACAGGCTACTAACCCTGCCATACAATTGCAATGAGCTGCAATCACTTCTCCATCCTCCTTTGCAATTACCCAAGTCTTCAGAGGTGTCTCGTTAGACCGCTGAGAATGGTTTACCTTGAAACAAACAACTGTCACTCTAACGAAGTCCTAAGGATGTGGCATGTTTGTTGACGTTAAAGCCGCTACCGCTAACTGTTAGCGTGTTTAAGATAAAGCAATATAAGAACAAACACTCACCCTTGCAAACACCAAACTGTATCCATCACGGAGACGTTTTGTTCCAAGGTTGTGGACCCACCCGCTGACAAAAAAATTGTACGCCTCCAGACTCTTGAAAGCTTTCATTTGCTGCCTAGTGTAGTAAGAAGTCTGGAGGACCAAGTAGTTGGTGATATCCACAGCCTCGATAGTAGGCAAATCCTTTACTTCTGTGGTGTATTCGGACATTTTCAAAGAATACGGATCACGTCCGATATATTTTTTAACTATCTGTTTATATCTCTCCCGAGAAACGGGGTCTAAAGTTGCACAATAGCTGCTCTCCTGACTCTCCACAGTGTCCTCCATGTTTACTTCCGCCCTCCACTCAAAAATCGCGCTGCCTCCGCACGTCATCAGAACCACGTGACCGCAACCCAACTATGGGCATATCAATCTGTTCAGGGCAGGTCTGTCATCACGCCTGAAAATTCTGGTACTGATCAGACTGGATTTCTTTGACTTATACTAATTTTTTTCTTCATCAATACTGCTGGGGTCACACCCTTAACAAAAACTCACATTTTTCACTGTAACCAAAGACCAACTCCTTAAAGCTTTCCTAGAGAAATTTGAGTTGCAGATGTCACCCATCACTCTCAGTGCTCGGGCCCTAATAAATGTAACGTTTCTGCCGCTGTGTCCGTGTGTGTGTGTGCGTTTGGGAGGGGGGGCTCGGCTGTTACGTCACGCTAGCCCCACCCAATCCAGGAAGCGTCTCTTGATTAGCGGCAACCCGTCAGAGGAGGGCTGCGACGTAAATAAAAAAGCTGGAGTTTCCGAGGATAAACCAAAGCCTTTCTTCTCCTGAGCGCGGTGCCTGGCGGCGGTGAAGTTGTGAATAAACGTGTGTCTGGGTTATGAAGGAGTAGCGGTGTCACAAAGCTTTGTTGTTGTGTTGTTATTGTTAAACAGAAAGCGGCGTTCACGCTGACTATAAAGCTAACGTTAGATAAGTTGAGCTCCACATCAGACGCGTCTCTTCCCCCCGGGGCTGCCGAGGACAAGGTTAGTACCGTTACCGAAGCCTGCGAGGACAGCCACAGTACCCATGAGGCTTTGTTCTGTTTACTTCACCTCCTCAGTCTTAGCATCGCACTGCCACACGGATCCCCCCCTCCCCTCTCTCATCCTCTACCAGTCCAGATGATGTCATCATTTGAGCA
Source organism: Aulonocara stuartgranti (assembly GCF_965226115.1). Lineage (NCBI taxonomy): Eukaryota > Metazoa > Chordata > Actinopteri > Cichliformes > Cichlidae > Aulonocara > Aulonocara stuartgranti. The sequence continues at coordinate 6,735,337 of NC_138945.1, read as the reverse complement.
CCACAGAAACAAATCTGCACATCTCTTTTTCTTTGTGCTCTTAAGTGAGGTCCTTTCATGTGACAGCCACTGCTTCCTGGTGTAGCCCTGCTATACACCCTTCTACAAAGACCTGGCTGTATCATAGTGATTGGGCTCTTAAAAGCAGACTCTCAGATTTCAAATCCCTGCACATTCAAATCTCCATGTCACCTGTTTTCCTGCAGACTCCAGAATGCCAAAGGAGGCAGACCACATGGAGGATGGAGGAGACAAGGAGTCGAAGGAGGAGCAGAGGCAGGGGGCTTCTGGGGAGACGGTTAGGAAGAGGGTCCGGGCGAACACTCCGAGTCCTCACAGAGGCAACACTCCACAAGGTGATCAGGCTTATTTTAACTGTTCAGTACTGTCTGCAGGCTTGCTCATTAACTAATGAGATCATGATCGTATAACAGAGACTTTGTAAAAGCATCAGATTTGTTAGACTTCCTGGTTAGTTTCTGTGAAACTTTGTTTTAATTCAACTGAATAAACTGGCTAAACACATGAATGTGATCTGGATTAAATGTGTCACAGCCTGTCATGTGACTGAAATGAAAACTGAACAATAGCACATCCTTGAAAGTAGTGCTGTGTCATACTGCATATCTTGGTATCCATCTGATACCAAGTAAATGCTGATACCAATGCCGATACTTTTAAACCTGTAAAGGCACCTTATTTAGGGACGAGCAGTGTGTCGTGATTTATGAGATGTATCATCATTAATTTACTCATTTTGAACACATTTGTTGACCACTAAATCACTGTGATTTACTGTGATTGTGATTACGTACTGCAATAATTAGTAATTACAACAAAAAACACTATTCAGCTTTTCATGTACTTTGAAACCCGGAATATAAATGTGCCCACCCGTAAAGCACTTTGGGTCAGCTTCTGTTGGTTGAATGTGCTATATAGGCTATAAATAGATGTGACAATCAACACACAGAGGTTCAGACATTGTTCATAGTGCATGCTTGAGGTGTATTCTTTCATTAAAAAAGTATATATACATACATTTATCGACCCTGTCACTCTAGTATTGCTCTGATACCGATACCAGCGTTGGTGTCGATACTATTGATATTTGGATCGATCCGCCCACCTCTACCTAAAAGTACGTTTTCAAAAAAGATTTACTGGTTCCTGCTGCTCACTGTCATTTCAGGCCTTTGCTTCCCCTGCAGGCCTGTGTTTCTGAGGGTAGGTCATCCATAAACATGTTGGCTGTGAGACCTTCTACATACATGTGAGAATATGTCCTGAAAGAGGCAGCACAGATGGTTTAGCAGTCTGGCTGGAGTTGGGCTCGGACCCCTTCTTCTTGCATGCTGTGAGAACAGCTCAGTTCTTCTGTTCAAACATGTGATCTTTGCCCTGTTTTTGACCACAGGAGTCAGACCATGAATGCTTCAGTTCACAGGCACATGCCTTCAAGCGTTGGCAGATAAAATCTTCTTGTCTGTGTTGCTTGCTTGTTTTGACCAACTTGGCTCTTGCAGTCACTGCCAGTGACTACTTTGCCTCGTTGTTGTGCGTTCTGTATTAAAATGCCATGTTTTCTAAGATGCTTGGCAGGTAATATCATTTGGTTTGTGTGCTGAACACAGTAAACTGTGACACGGTGTACATTAAAAACCTTGCAAAGGGGTCTGGAAAGTCCAAACATCAATTCTAGCTCCAGCTGTGGAGGATGCTAGCCCTCGAAAATGTAAAAAAAACCTCAAAACAAAATACTCCTCCAAAGCCATATATCCACATGAGTACTACTAAATATGTGACACAGTGTTGTCCACTTAAAAACAGCTTGGACTTGTATAAGACGGAAAAAGATTAACTTTGTCAGTTCTGATGTAGAAAATGTTCTCATGTGTTTATTCCCAGATTTAGATTTGTGCAGATGATGACTTCACGAGAGTGGAACATTGTGACTTTTTGTTTTTGCTCATGGCAGTGAGCCACAACAACAGAGGCTTTGCTTAAAGGCAGGTGTGCTGCTGAACAGAGAGCTTTGTTTAGACTCTGACTGATGAATTGAGGAGATCAACGCTTATTGCACTTAGTGTTGCCTGCTTGTAAAACATTCACACTAAATCCATTTGGAAGTGAGAGATAATGCGCTCAGTAAATGGGTTTATATCCAGTGTGTTCTCCAGATGAAGGAAACTTTATCTTTTGAAAGAATGACGTGTAATTGTGTACAAATATATACATTTTCTCTTTCTAGCCAGCCCACCCAGGTTTGTCTCTGTGGAGGAACTGATGGAGACAGCTAAAGGAGTCACCAACATGGCTTTGGCTCATGAAATAATGGTGAACCAGGCTTTTCAAATCAAACCCGCGGAGCTTCCTGAAGGAAGGTGAGGACTGGATCTTTTCCTCAGTGTGAGTTCTTTCTTGCTGCAGATATAAAAGCATGCGTGTTGTTCTGGAACAGTTTGGAGCGCAGAGTGAAGGAGATCATGCACAAAGCATTCTGGGATTGTTTGGAAGCCCAGCTGAAGGAGGATCCACCGTCATATGAACACGCCATCAAACTTCTGGCTGAGATCAAAGAGGTGAGATGCTGAAGCCTGCATTCATTCGTATTCTTCAATCATCCTTCTCTAGATTTAACCAACCTCTTTTAACCTCTCGTCTCCCCTCTTTTAGACACTGCTGTCTTTCTTGCTACCAGGCCACGGTCGTCTGCGCTCTCAGATTGAGGAGGTTTTGGACTTGCCCCTGATCCAGCAGCAAGCTGAAAATGGAGCTCTTGACATCGGTCGTCTGTCCCAGTTCATTGTGTGGATGATGGGCTCACTTTGCGCCCCCAGCAGAGACGAGGACATCCAGAAGCTGAAGCAGATCACCGAAGTTGTGCCTCTGCTCAAGTAAGCCATGGAAGACAGGTCATCATTAGCTCTGCATGTTCCAGGCTGTGGTTTATTTTTAGATTGTGTAATTTCATTCCCATCAGACCATGCAGCTCTCAGCTTGTATAAGAGCGACTATTCTTTGATTATAGCTCAAAGCGCTATTAACAACTTCTTAGTACAGATCCAGACTTACCAAGACTGAATTAAAAGTTTGGCTTGTCATGAAATGTGTATATTTCATCATCAGTGCTTAGAGTTTGCCCATTTTTTTCCATCTGTCATGTTTTAGGGCCATATTTTCAGTGCTGGACCTGATGAAGGTGGACATGGCTAACTTTGCCCTGAGCAGCATCAGACCACATCTGATGCAACAGTCTGTTGAATATGAGAGGAACAAGTTCCAGGAGTTTTTGGAGAAACAACCAAGTAAGGGATACAACTTTCATATTTACTGTTATGAGCATTATTAGCTTTAAACATTACATATGATTATTTAAATAGCACAAAACACGCAGTGTCTAATTCTACTGTATTCAGACTAATCACCTGCAATATGAAATACAGAACCCCAAAACATATCTCTCATTAGCTGGTAGATTTGTAGACGTTAACATTGTGCAATGTCCTTTGCACCATCTTGAGTACTGTGATACCCACTGATTACCTCTGTAGCAAGACTGAAACAGTTGCCCATTTGTCATTCAGAACATGACTGTAGGAGCTGCAGCTCTAATAAGATGTACTACAGACTGTATAAAACATGGATGTAGCTTCCAGATGTGAAAAGTGAAGCAAAGTCAGACTTTCCACTGAGGTTGTATTCTTTTTATTGGCCAGCAAAGGGTGACTCAAAAAGACTAGTTATGTGGATTTCTGTTGGAGTATGGCCCTCAGTTTTCTTGCTCTGTGACTCAGGACTGTATCAGCTCAACATCCAGGTTCCAGTTATATCAAATACAACATAATCTTTATTTTATTAATTATGCTCCTCATCAGAATCAGGCAGCGGGGGTCTTGACATCTGGATGCCAAAACCTGAACAAACGCTTGAGGCTTTGCAATCTGACTTCACAAGCCAACATTGTGACAGCTATATGCGTGTTTTATATATGCAGTTTGTGGCGTCCATTGTTTTCTAATTGCTCATTGCTGTTTGTGAGATATCCAAAGATCAGAAAGGATACAAAATTGCATTTTTCTGTAACCAAACATCTTCAAATTTGACTGTTTGCTTTATTAACGTATTTATTTTTTATTTTTTACAAAAGGGAAATACTCAATCTGTCAACCCACGAATACTGCAGTTATAAGTTACACAATGATTGAATGCTTTTAAAAAGCATGTGATGTACAGGGGTGTAGTCACTCCTGTGTGAATGCCACTTCTTTGTTATACTTTTTGAAAATCAGGTGAATTTCAGCAGCACGCAACAGCTTTGATTTGATGCAGTGTTTACACATAGACTTAATAATTCATCTTATACCACTGTGCATCTCTGCTCTACTCAAAATATTTGTATGTTTGCCCTTCTGTCTAGTGTAGTCTGAACCTTTTACATTTAACAATACAGAAAACTGAAAAAATCTTGGTTATAGACTCCTGTATTATATTCTATAATGATGTAATACCGCTGACTAGTACTGCTATTATTATACTGAATAATAACAATGATCGTTTCTCCTTCAGATGCCTTAGACTTCACTGAGAAATGGCTTGAGGATACAGTAAAAAGCCTGCAAGACTCAGCAGCAACAGGTGGTGCTGCATCTGATTCTTCACTCCACCCCCTCAGTGTTCATAATCATGCCTATCTTCGCCTGCTCAGGTGGGACCACGACTCAGACCCCTTCCCGGAGGTAAACCCAATAAATCCTGGTTCATTGTATCTCAGTGCTTGTTTAAATTTCACTTCTTGTGTTGTACTCTTCATCCTAAAATTCTCCTCTGCTTTTATCTACAGACGGTGTTGATGGATCAGGTTCGATTCCAGGAGATGCAGCAGGAGGCTGAACAGCTGGTTCTTCTCTCCTCTGTGCTGCTCATTGTCTACACTACAACTGGGGAGGCCATCTCAGGCCTGCCAGGACTGATGGAGACCCTCAAAAACACTGTTAACGTCTTGCTTGCAGACATGCATACACCGTAAGCACAAAGATATATATATTTTTTTATATTTAAAGCTACAGTGGCCAAATTTGCCTTCATTTCTTTCAGTTCACTTCCTCAAGCACTAATTATTCTCTATGTGAATAAACAAAGGTGGACAAATATGACTGAGCCAGAGTGGATTTAATTTGACTTGCATTAATGCGTAAATTGAACGACTTAGGATTAGTTTGAATTTCAAGGTAACTTTCTCTGGAAAGGTCCCATGCTGACATATTCTGCAACGTGCCTGATCTGAATTCAGCAAAAATAAAGAGAGACACTGTAGATTCCATCAGTTTCACAGATGTGGTGATGTGACTAGTTTAGCCTCATTTAGACAAGAGTAGTGTTGTTTCCACGAATTGTATATGAAAGATGGACCACTAATTTCTGGACAACTTTTTTGGACTTTGCTGTCACTATGTTAAGGGGGTTTTTGTTTATTTTTTTCTGGTCAACTGGAACCTTTCTGTGGAGTTTGTGTGTTTTCCAACAGTTTTAAAAGATGTGCTTTGTACTAACTATTTAAATGGTAAATGGCCTGTATTTGAATAGCGCTTTACTTAGTCCCTAAGGACCCCAAAGCGCTTTAAACTACTTTCAGCCACACACCCATTCACACACTGGTGATGGCAAGCTACATTGTAGCCACAGCTGCCCTGGGGCGCACTGACAGAGGCGAGGCTGCCGGACACCAGCCCTCTGACCACCACCAGTAGGCAAACATGGGGTTAGTACAGGGGTGGGCAATCTCACGAGGGCCGGTGTCCCTGCAGGTTTTAGATGTGTCCTTGAACCAACACAGCTGATTTAAATGGCTAAATTAGCTCCTCAACATGTCCTGAAGTTCTCCAGAGGCCTGGTAATGAACTAATCATGTGATTCAGGTGTGTGGACCCAAGGTGAGATCTAAAACCTGCAGGGACACCGGCCCTCGTGGACTGAGCCCACCCCTGGGTTAGTATCTTGCCCAAGGATATTTGGCATGCAGCCAGGAGGCAGCCTGGGATCGAACCACCGACCTGATTAGTGGCTGACCTGCTCTGCCACCTGAGCTACAGCCACGCCATTTATTCTAAATTGGCTTAATTTGTGAACATGAGAACAAGAGGCCAAAGCAGTTACAATTTTTTTGAGACAGTGTTTGATAGATGGCTATGAAGTACTGATTACATACAGCTTTTTTTTGTAAAGTTAATTGTATCAGTAAAATAAGTTTATTATATATTAAAGGTTGTAGCTTTTCTCCAATGAAAAAAAAAATCCAAGAAGTTTTAGCTCAAGACAGATGGGTAAAAAAGCACTTTTGTCCCACAATACTACCGACTGTCCACTGTTAGCCATCATAATGGAGTAAGGTTTTGCACACTAGGGTAGCGAGTTAGTTACATGATTGAAAACTATGGATAGAAGATGCATAAAGCTTGGCTTTTGTTGTGAAGCTTATTAACTTAACAACTTGTATTGTTATAAAACTAAAGCTTTTTTTTGTGATCTGTCCTAAGTTCATTTAGTGCACAGGAGGTCTTGGCAACCATTGGGGAGAAACTGTGTGTTGAGCTGAGTCAGTGTCTAAGCCAGCATGGCTACTCTCCATTCTCAGCTGACCGAAAGAGCGCTCTGAAGGGGCAAATCTCCGCCGCCATCCAACCAGACAACACAGTCCGCATGCTGATGGGTAAGAGCACTTACTTCTTACTTCCTTAGAGGCAACACCAGCGGTGCACAGTTCAGTGAAGGTGTTTGTCAGCGACAGTTAAACTCTCTTCTCTCCTCTCAGAATCTCGGGTTCACAACTACCTTCTGGCTTCCCTGGAGTCCAGCCAACATAAGACCCCTCCTCCTCTGCCAGGAGGTCTGGCTCCAGTCAGCAAGGAGCTAAAAGAGCTTGCTGTTCACTTCAGTCGCCTTGTCAACTACAACAAGCTGGTCTTCTCCCCATTCTATCAAAAGACCCTGCAGAAAATACTGGCACCAGGAGAGAGTCCCGGCACAGACACATAAAATCTGCAGGGAGGGAGAAGAGAAATGTGGAGAGCAGTCTGTGATTTTTTGCAGTTTCCTCTCACTAGTAACGGTTAAGATTTAAAGAAAACAGTCACGGGAGGTGCCCAGAGAAGTATGCACCTTAAACCAAGTCGATTAGAAAATAGACTCACATCTCAGTTACATTAATCCACAAAGTTGTTAGCTTGGAAAAATGTCAAACCTCATATTTGTGACCTATTAGCAGCTGTCTTGGATGAGCCTGTATTCAGTATTATAGCATGGCAGGGTATCATTCGGAACAGTTTAATACCCAGAACTAATATTTTGGGGTATTCTGCATCTTTACCATACGTGGTAGAGTCCTTATGACTTAGTTTGCGCAATATTCAATTAAAGAAAGAATTCAGGAAGATAAAGTGTCAGCGTATGTATCATAAAAGTGTCCCAAAGTAGGAAGATATAGGATCTGAAAGAAGTTAGCTGCTGTCATTACCAGCAAATTAAACTGCCGACTTTACAATTGAACCCCCAGGTCTCCTGTTCTTACACAATCCTTTTTCCTAATTTAGGAAATTCCCCCCAACATCCAACAAGCTCCAGTGCTGCCCCCGCCTGTCAGGAGCTGCCAGGAGATGTTATGGTATTTCACAGATGTGTTTGCTTTATTACATTTATCAAAAAAGAGCCACAATCTCTACTTAGAAAGGGTCATTTAAGTATATTTGAAAAGGAATCTGTTTACTCAGGATAAACAAGTCACTGAGTATTTTTAAAACGAATTTGTGGGGGTGGGGGAAAGTGTTTTAGTGAATCTGCCTGAATGCTCCTTCCTGTTAGCTCCTGACAGGTGAGGTGGAGCTCTTCTAAAACACTGGCAGAGAGCTCCTTGATGAGTTGACAAAGCTGACCCCTTCAGTGAGATATGTGATGGGTAAAAGCCTTAAAGTATTTAGAAAGCATCAGTACGTTACGTTTTTTTAACTTACTGCTCGTGGCACCGTTTAACTGGCACTCTAAGCAGTTGTGTAGCTCACACAACCGAAAGAATGAGCAAGACAGCAAATGCCTGCATGCTGTCTTTTACACTGGAACTGAAAGAGAATACAGAGGGTACAAAAACTATACACCTTAATCTTTTTGCAGCATTTAGTTCATGCATCTCTGAGTACTAGTGGATTTTTTTTAAACAGACAGGGGACTCCTTGCAGTAGCTTCAGAAATATGTACAATAACCCAGCTAAACAAATTCTTCACTATAAAGTAAATTAGTTTCCTTTAATGATGAAGGTTGGACTTAAAAAACCAACAAACAAAAAGATGATCTGAATCTCTTCTATACCTGCTCACAGAAAAAGAAAAGGATCCGTTTATCTGTTGGAAATAATGGTGTGCAGACTTTTTGTACCCGCAGTAAGTGAGATAGTTTCCAGCATATTAGATAAAATGAAAATAACCTGCATTATATGTTGTACTGTAATTTTTACCAAGGGACTTGTGTTGTTGACCAACTCGAACTATTTTAATTTAACTGATGTTTACGTATTGATTTTTTGATTGTTTTTAAGAAGCTGGAACATTTCATTTTAACAAGCACTTCTCGTTGGGGTTTGGCTTTTCTCGTGCATATTTTACAACTTACCACACAGCTGGTTGTAACACTGTTTCACGCCTTCAGGCAGAATGACGTCAGCCATTCCCCAAATGAATAACACTCTGACTGATCACACTGACTACACTTTGAATGTTCGTTGAACATGACAATAAAGCGTTACGTCCCACACAGCAGTCTGTGTTTATTTTTGAATCCATCTTCACATCAAAGAGCTTGATTGCGTTCATCAAAAACACTGTGAGGGAAATAAAACGTTTAAAGATTTTATAATAGAGCTCTCATTATTAACTCCAATAAGATTTGGTGCATTCTTCTGTGTATCGCTAGGCTGCTTGCATGCAATACACTTATATAGCGGTAGGTGGCGCCAGATTTCAAATTTAAAAACCAGTACAAGGCGTTGCGTTTGTGCAATAAAAAGCGTGCGATCAAATACTTGCATAAGAGCAATTTATAACCAGAGGGAGACTTGTACTTATTCTTCAAAACAGCGTGTGTTTGAATTAAGTTTTGTTGGCAATTATGACCACTATTTTAATGTTTTTGAACATGCCTACAAAGAAACCAAGAAATAAGTGCAACAGCATGATGGGAGCATGCACTTTGAATGCTTTAGAGCTGACTAAGTTCGCACTGTTGTAACGCTAACATGCATTGTCTTGTCCTGAACTGCACTGGGGTGTGTTTTGGCTAATCCAATAGCTAACTTGTTTCACTTATATTATGACTGCCTGGCTGCCATTTTGTCCGTAATCTTAATTACTACTAAATCTACATAGAGTAAGCTCTGAACGTTATTGGACAATTATAATTTTTTTAAATTTTCAGCTTTAATTTAAGGGTTTTAACAGAAGTGCAGGCCTGGCATAACATATCAAGGGAGGTGGTGCACTTTCAAGCAGTCATTGACTGCAAAGGATTTTCAGCCATGTATTAAAAACAATCTTCATATCTAAAATTATACACTATGATTTTAGATTTTACAGTTGCTTTTAAACCTTTCAAGAGGAAGGAATAACGAAAGAAAAAGGCTGACATTCCCAAAGAGTTCATGTAATATTTGAATTAAATTCAAATATTCTAAAAGTTAGTCAAAAACATTTGTTTTCATACTGTTTACGCCAAATCCAGACCCTACCATCTGAACGTCACAGCATAAAATGAAACTACAATTTTGTTGAGCTTGTGCAAATTGTAGCCTCTGTTTCTTGCTCCTATCTGATAGATGTGGCACCCAGTGTGGACTTCTGCTGTTGTGGCACATCTGTCTCAAGGCTGGACTGTTGTGCATTCAGAGACGCTGTTCTGCATGGCTTGGTTATTTGAGTTCCTGTTGCCATCCTATCAGCTTGAAGCACTCTGGCCATTCTCCTCTGACCTCTGACATCAACAAGGTATTTTTGCTCACAGAACTCCTGCTTAGTGGATATTTTCCCTTTTTTGGACCGTTCTCCAAAAACCCTAGAGATGGCTGTGTGGGAAAATCTCAGTAGATAAGCAGTTTTTGAAATACTGAGACCAGCCCCTCTGGCACCCACATCCATGTCACTTAATAAATCACCTTTCTTTGCCATTCAGATGCTCAGCTTGAAAAGCAGGTTGCTACAATGCAATGCTATTTGGCTTATATATTTGCAGTTGAACAGGTGTACCTAATATGATGGCTACATTCAGCAAAGTATTATGAAGTAATGTGCAAAATGACACTTGCAATTATTGCTTTCAATTATTCTGCATCAATATACATGTGATCTGATTCCCCCAGCTGTATGATAAGATAAGATAAGATAAGATAAGATAAGATAACCTTTATTAGTCCCACACGTGGGAAATTTGTTTTGTCACAGCAGGAAGTGGACAGTGCAAAAGTTATGACGCAAAAATTAGAATACAATAAGAATAAATACAGTACACAGCTGTACAGAATAGAATAAAATAATATACTATATACAGTAGAATAAAATAGAATAAAAATATACAATAAGATAAAAATAGAATACGAATGCTATATACAACTGAGTAAAAATACAACGATGCCAGAAAAGATTATTGCACTTAGTGTTATTGCACATGTGTGGATGTGTGTGTTTGTTCAGTTAAAGTCTTTGTTGTGGAGTCTGACAGCAGTGGGGAGGAAAGACCTGCGAAATCTCTCCGTCCCACACCGTGGGTGCCGCAGTCTCCCACTGAAGGAGCTGCTCAGTGCTGTCACAGTCTGCTGCATGGGGTGGGAGACGTTGTCCAACAGGGATGACAGCTTAGCCGCCGTTCTCCTGTCACTCACCACCTCCACTGGGTCCAGAGGGCATCCTAGAACAGAGCTGGCCCTTCGGATCACCCTGTTCAGTCTCTTCCTGTCCCCAGCAGAGATGCTGCCGCCCCAGCAGACCACACCATAAAAGATAGCAGAAGCCACCACAGAGTCATAGAAGGTCTTCAGGAGTATGCATACTAACTGTGGATGTGATGGAGAAGAAAACAAAACATTTGAATTTACATTTTATTTAAGAATTAAACAACAATTAAACATCTTTGAGTGTTGTGTTTATCACTTTGGTGTGCAATCCAGTTATTACCGATGAGTGATTCTGTTTGATTCCCTAAAAAGACTCAAAAATAGCAGCACACAGAAGCTTCAGCTGATCACCGCTAACACAAAAGGCAACTTTAATTTAGGACCAGAGAACCAGAAGCAACCAGTACTCCTGTGTTGGTGTATTATTACATGCCACCGACTGTCCTTTGTGCCATTTTCTTTGTCACAGCTCAGCTAGAGAGTGTTTTATTTAAACATGGGGATCATGCCAGCACAGTGAGCTAGAATGAGCTAAAAGAAGTATAAACATTATCAACTGACTTGTGGTGAACATGGGGGCTGATGAAGCCATGCGTGTAAAAACAAAGCATCTTTTTTTGGAGTGGATACAAATTCATAGTACTGTAATAAAGTTCAAAAGATGATGAAATGAACAGATTGTTAAAAACAAGTTTTAATTCTGGCACATCTAAACAGAAATCAAACGTTGCAGCTCAGTCAGTGTTTCATGGAGACAGCACTGTTATTATTTTACTGTCCCCTCCCTCTGCCCTCCCCAACATTCCACACATGCGGAGAAGCAACAAGCTACCGAACCAGCAGCAACAGCTAGCCGCCCGCCAGCAGCTATCTCCGTGGGGGACGAGGCGTATTAACATGCAAAAGTTTAGAAACACGGATTCCTTGTCCTAAGCAGGCACAAGAGTGACGTTCGGCGCAACCCGAGACGGCTGTGGAAAGCATGGGTCACGTCGGGCTCTCGTAATAGATAGTTAATTGCGTTATTTAGTGCTTCAAATGTGCGAAAAGTCGCTCGGTGTGTCCTCGTCGTTGAACAAGATGGCAGCAGCAGCAGGAGCAGCACCGTTGCAGGAATCGACTGTGGTGCGGGTCCTCGTTGCTAGCCAGCTCTTTCACACCCTGGGCGATACGATTTACTGGTTTTGTTGAAGGTATGTCACCTTATCTGGCAAGGCTGGGCGTCAAATGGACTTTGTGTGCTGCGCTGGTGTTTGTTTCATATGTCCCTTTAACGTTGACAGTACTTCGCTCATGGCTAGCTTGTTTGCTAACAGCTGCTAACTTCGATTTGTCCCCTGTAGCTGGAAACTGTTGGCGATAAAAACGTGCTTAATTAGAGCTAGGGCACACGGTAGCTATTCAGGTGTGTGGTTTTAGTGTGCCCTTTCATGTGTGTTCATTTTTAAGTAACTTTAGCTATGCATTTTGTTAACTTATGCTAACTTGAAAAAGTTATGTACTGAAAAAACGACTTTATTTGACACATTTTTGTCCCTTAGTAAAGATATAACATCTGTAAAAGTTCGCACTTGTATTTTTGAGTGAGTTTGAGTAAATTACTTTGCTGCCTGTCAGTTTATAAGTTCCAACAGGTGTCTCGGCTGGTGTTGCCCATCCCCCAAACACGTACACACACACACACACAGCCAGGCACACATCACCCTCCCCGTGTGCTAACATGCCTCTCTAGATTGATCAGTAACAAACTGTGGGGTGGACGCTAGCTGGACCCGTGAGCACATACAAACACGCAAACACTTGTGTGTGTCGTGGCTCTCTATTTCAGGCTTGGGTCTTGTCATCCTGTGGGGATATCAGGCTACCTAAGCCTGGCAGTGAGAAGGCAGAGCAGCACTGGCTGTGTCGGTGGCCCCCAGAGACTGGAATGACATATTGGCAAGCGTAGGAAGGTGGAGATGTTGGCATCAGCCATATGGTGGTGTCGCCTTTTTTTTTTTTTTTTTTTTTTTTTTTTTTCCCTGTAGCACCATCAGATTATTTTTAGTGTTTGCTAAATTTGCTGCTGTAGTTGTTGAATGAAGAAAGGTAGCGGTGAGGGAGGCAGTGGAAAAATATGGGTTTGGTTTTAGACTACAATGATGTCAGCAAGAATTTTAATTACAGCCACACTCCACAGCTATTTGCCAGCTCATTTCTGCTCTGAGTAATATTGTTGTTAACCAGAGTCTGAATACAGATCTATATTGAGAGAGAAAAGTGTGGTTGCAAGTGTTACTGTCCATCAGCAGTTTGTCTAGTGAAACACATCAGCCCTACTGGTAATAAGAGGTGTGTTTTATTTTAATGTTGACTTTGAGGCACCACCCCTCTGCTTGTCTCAACCTGCATTGGCACTTGGAATGAAATTTTGTGCTTAATGCAGCCGGCTTCATGAGCGTCAAACTGGAATCACCTGAGTCCCAATGTAACCCAGCCAAACACGGGCATTCAGGAAGTATGGCTGCAGCCTTTGCCTATGCCTGTTATCGCGGTGTACAGACTTGCTGCAATGAAAGGAAAGTTGCAGGAAAAGAATAAATGAAGGCAAATATTTTATAGTAGTGTGTAGCATTAGACAATGGGATGTTAAAATATGTATGTTACACAATGGCTAACACTGTTCTCTAATCATATCCTATTTGGTGTAAAACTAAATCAAGCATGTTTGTTCTTTGGCTGCATAATCACTTTCCTTTGTTTGTATATTCCTAACTTCCAGGGAGATGTGAGTAATGCCAGCAGTGCTTCATTAAGGTCTGAATAATTAATAATTCGGCCTAATGTGTCCACTCTAGTCAATGATTTAACTGTTTTGTGGGACAGATGGACATTGCTCACTTAAAAGAGTTTAAGGGTTAACAAAAGTCCTTGTTCAGCTTTGGGGGCATTAGGTACTTTTTCAGTTTGGAAGAGAAAATAAAGGATTAATTAAAAGATTGCTGTTTGTTTTCAGATATAAAAACGGATCAAGCCACAGTAGTCTTACCTGGTTGATTTCAACCCCACTCAGTGTGGTGAGACCCTCTTCTTATTCCACTTCTCCACCAGTTAGTCCTTGCTCACCTGATCTAGTCTAAAAGAAACCTGATACTGGCTGGTCAGAGCCCAGTGGTCATGGAACAGTCCTAATCCTATCAAGACAACTTGAATTACACTTTGCTGAAAGTTTTTTTTTTTTTTCCCCCAAAAAAGCCTCCTGCCCATACCCCATCTCTTATAAATTCAGTTACCCAATAAAAACCATCAGTAAAATTTATGCTTTAGATTTCCATAAAATTATACTGCCTTTCTGTCTTTTTGTGAACATTGAATACACATCCATGTTGTTTGAATAGGCCTACATCTAATTTGAATTTGATTTGAACTGTCAGCTGAGAAAACTGGCCTAAACCTTGGTCTATAACGTCAGTGTCATTTGTGATTTAAAACATGTAATCCAATTCAACAAAGCATCTAACATTAATAAACATTGTAGATTGTGCTCCAGGGCTATCACAGTATTAAATTTTCTGTACAAAATCTTTAAGAAAAAAAGTCTGTATTCTTTTAGTTGGCTCTATAACTGAATGTGTTTGTTGTCGTTTGTTTTGGGAAATTAAAATTGAAATTCGAGTGGATGGAGGTGATGAGTCTAACTGTAACTCTACAAAAGCATAAAAACAGTTTGAGAAAGCCTATTTGTGCTATAGGCATGACATGAATATTTAATACTTTAATACTATCAATACACAGTTATCATGACCCCCACATTGTGTCACATTGGTTTCTAACCATGTTATCACACTTTAGCTAGTATACGCCTGGTGTGCTACCACAGTGTTCTGACTTTAGAAATGTGAACTCTTACATTTTTACAGCATAGATCACATTGTATGCTGAACAAATGTTTCCATTAATACATGAACATCAGTAATAGACAACTACCTAAAGTAGAAAGCACTGAATAGAAAAGTGAGTGCTTGACATGAAGATTGTGTAAGTTTCTTTAATGCATGTTTTGATCTAATATGCTTCTAGGATTTGGGAGTGAGGTGTGCCTTAATCAAAGAATCGTTGTTAGATCATTTGGACTACAGCATTGCAAAGGCCATAAAGTAAAGCAGTAGCTACTACAGTTCAGCGTCCTCTCTTACAGATGGTGTTACTTCTGATTTTGGTTTTGATGCTAATCTAAATAAGCACTGTTACTTCAGTATCATTGCCATATTTGTAAAATGTCACTGGTTGATAACTCATCGTGCCTTTATGGTGGATTATTTTCCCCTCCAGTACTGCTTGCAGTGTGGTTCTGCTTGTGTGAAACTGACCTTGAGTATAGCATGCAGAGACAGGCCAGAGATGCAGCGGGCTTCCCCCATCTCTCATTACAGGAGGCCAGTTCCCCTTTCCTGTAATGGTGAAATGATGAGTTAATGTGTATTTGCTCTGGTGTCCTTTGGTATTTTTTTTTTCTTTTTGTTTAAAATCTTGGCTCGAGAGAATGGTGAAGGAGAAGAAAAAACTTTGGTTCTACGCTTTACTTTTTTTTGAATGTAGCATTTTGGTGTGAGTTTGTTTTGCCATGCTTTAAATGATTAATGTGGCTTGTGTTTCTGTTCTTTAGGTATGGCCTCACAAGTCTTGGTCTACCCATCACAGATGCACTCAGCTCAAACAAGTGCCTTAGGAACCAGCAGTAGTGGTACCAGCAGACATATAGGTGAAGCCCACCGCAGTAATAACACCAGCAGAGCCTTTCAGCACCGACCACCACCCAAAACCTATGTGATCGGAGTCAACTACGGTATTGCATATCCCAACAACGTTGTCCCATCCTCAGTCGGGGCTGATTCAGGGAGACTGCACGCAGGAATACAGCTCGGAGAAGGGGGGCTGTGGGCATTGCAGACTGCAGGAATACAGAGTGAAGAGAACCTAGGAGAAGGTCCAACTCGGACCCAGGATCAGCAGTCTCTTTACCAGAGCAGAGGCAGAGGCCCACAGGAAGTGAGGCCTTATAGGGACAGTGGTGGTACTCCAGCAGGAGGAGGCCTGGACTGTGGGCTGCTGAGTAGGGCCTGTATCAGAACGCAAGAGGACGGTGGTAGAAACAGAAGAGTACCGAGGCCAGGAGGATACACCAAACTTTTAGACACAGCTGCCATCCAGAAATGTGAAAAGAAGACAGGTGAAAGTGGAGAACAACTGCAGGGAAACAACTGTGTCGGAACCATGCAGATAGTGGAGGAGGTATCTGCTCTGCCTTCACTTCCTCCTCCGGTGGCCATGTTGCAAACCAACACTGGGAACTTTGCAGACACTGTCAGATTAGGAGGTGGAGGGATGCCTGCTCAACACAACAGGGTGGAAGGTGTGACAGACATTGGAATCAGGGTGGATGGATCTGAAATCAGGCCAAATGGCAGTAACGAGGCAGTGGCTGGAGCTACAGTGACTAGAGCTGGGTCAGGAGATGGTGACTACCAGTTAGTTCAGCATGAGGTTCTGTGTTCCCAGAAGAACAGCTACGAGGTTTTGGAGTTTCTGGGTCGTGGCACCTTTGGCCAGGTGGTAAAGTGTTGGAAGAGGGGAACGAGTGAAGTGGTGGCTGTTAAAATACTGAAGAACCATCCGTCTTATGCACGTCAGGGACAGATTGAGGTGAGGAACTGTGAATTACTGTCTGTTGTTAGTGTGTTAGCTGAAATCTGCTGCTGTGTTACTCTGTGCATGCCCACAGTTTTGTTGCAGCATCACACCAAAACCGAACAACAGAAACGGTTCAATTTGCCTTTTTTTCCTCTCTCTCCCATAATCTTTTAACAGCTGATAGTCTGAGCCTATGTTATTTCCTTTTGTTCCAGGTTGAGATATTGGCACGGTTGAGCAGTGAGAATGCAGAGGAGCACAATGTGGTGCGTGCTTTGGAGTGCTTCCAGCACCGCAGCCACACCTGCCTGGTGTTTGAGATGTTGGAGCAAAATCTGTATGACTTTCTTAAACAGAACAAGTTCAGCCCACTGCCACTCAAAATCATCAGGCCTATTCTGCAGCAGGTAAAACAAACTTTTCTTTTCTGCCATAGAAACACATAAGATACAGGACATATTGTATGATGATGCTTTTAGAGCTGGCACACCTAGTTTTTAATGGGCTAAAAAAAATGCAGAGCACCATTTTGAATCATATTTTGTATTTGTGTTAATTCCTGCAGGTGGCAACAGCCCTAAAGAAGCTCAAGTCTTTGGGTTTGATTCACGCTGACCTGAAGCCAGAGAACATCATGCTGGTTGACCCCTCCAGACAGCCCTACAGAGTCAAAGTCATTGATTTTGGCTCAGCCAGCCATGTCTCCAAGGCTGTCTGCTCCACTTATCTGCAGTCCAGATACTACAGGTGAGTGCTTTCACTCAATTCTGAATCATTCTTCAAGACTCATGGCAGTCATTCACCAGTGGGTGTGGCGTGGTATGATAGGCATTCCTGTTCATACTTTGAAAGACATTTTGAAGCTGTTCTAAAATAATTTGCTGTGTAAACTTGCTTTGTTATTGTAGATCAGAATGCAGCCTTCACTACTCCCTGTAGTTTTAATGCAGCGTTATCAGCTACCATATCATAAGAGAAGCATGATGTTTAATTTTGAGATAAATGTTTATGGTAAACATTTTTATTTCCTGTAATGTGACAATTAAAGTTTTAGTTTTACTGTAATTATGGGCTTTTAAAAATTTTGAATAGGACTCACATTTGTCAAAAAGGCCCCTAAATATGTTTAAAAAAACCAATCAGTGCATGCATCAGACTGAACCCAGCTGGTTTCCAGTAGTACAAAGTGTTCAGAATAAGCTTCACATGGTAGAATATTTTTAGGAAGATCAGATATGTCACGAGGTGAAATGTCATGGTATTTGTCTTCATAACATGCTAGCACAGTGATTTGACTTATTCCCATGGGTAATGGTTGTTTGTGTGTTTCTCCCCGTTTCTCACAGGGCTTAGTGAGGTCTTGCCTGAG
Source organism: Aulonocara stuartgranti (assembly GCF_965226115.1). Taxonomy (NCBI): domain Eukaryota; kingdom Metazoa; phylum Chordata; class Actinopteri; order Cichliformes; family Cichlidae; genus Aulonocara; species Aulonocara stuartgranti. The sequence continues at coordinate 6,717,370 of NC_138945.1, read as the reverse complement.
CATTGTGTGTTTAGGCCTTCTCTGTTATGTAAAATGACGTGGTCTGTAACAACCTGCACACTCTCATTGGGAGTTCATTGACATGTCTTGGGAGCTGTTTTTTCCCCCTTCTGTATTTGTATGCATTTTTTATGTACATGCCTGGATGTACATCTGAGTAGTTCTCAGTGCATCACGCCCTTAACTTGGCTGATCTTGCATAATGTGCAGAGGAACTGAAATGTTTATATGAGGAACAGCGTCATGAAATATTTGGCTTGTCTTTCTGGCCTCTGTGAAAGCAAGAACGTGCTTATGAAACAGCTTTCCCAACCTCAGGACGCATTGTTGAACTGAAATGTAGAACTTAATTACATTGTTAAGCTGTAAGCTTACATGCTCGCATTATGACACAATAAATTTAGGACTTTCTGTACTTAAAAACAAAGTAGACCACAAGGTCGACTAAAAAAAACAACCTTGTCTCTCTTTGGTATATAGCCGTCTCATTGTGGACTCGTAGGCTTGTTTGTGATACGTATAATGATATCCAAGCTTGTTTCCAAAGCAAAAGTATTTGCTTTTTGCTAATCACGGGACAGAACGCTGGCAATTTTATTCATCACAGCTCCGACTAGCAAGTTTCAGCAAGCAGGTCATTTGGGTCGGGTGAACTGTTGCAAACTCTTCATTGTGCAATTCTTCAGAGGCTGCTGGGATAAGGGGTATGCCAGCAGCTAATGGAGCACACACACCCAACAGTACACTCTCTGCAGTTCTGATTTTATTGCCCTGTAAGGAACGTAGCACATTATCAGTTATTTCAAAAGTGTTTCTGGTAGTGGTGTTGAAATGGGGATACATAAGTCTGGGTTTCCTGAGGTGAAGAAACTTGTGTAAATGTAAAACTGAGCCTTAGAGCACAAACATTCCACCAATAGCTTTGTGCAACTTCTCTATTTTAGATAAATCTAGCCACTCCCCAGCCCCCTCCTCTACCAGAGCTGAGGTTTAGTGTGGAGCTACAGCTGTTACATAACATAAAGGATTTGCTCCTCATTTGACCTGTTTAACTGTGGAGAGCGTGTGTGTGTGTGTGTGTGTGTGTGTGTGTGTGTGTGTGTGTGTGTGTGTGTGTGTGTGTGTGTGTGTGTGTGTGTGTGTGTGTGTGTGTGTGTGTGTGTGTGTGTGTGTGTGTGTGTGTGTGTGTGTGTGTGTGTGTGTGTGTGTGTGTGTGTGTGTGTGTTTCATCTCGAAGCAGCAAAAGTGAGATCATAGTGCAGTTAAAATGGGCTGCTGGTGGATTTCAGAGAGGTCACTCAGGCCAGTGAAGAATGTGGTATGTGAAAACCCACATTTAGATCCAGGAAAAAACATTCAGACATTCCTGTGTGTGTCTGGGTGTGTTCCTATGTGGTGCCCCTGTCTATAGAACAGCTGTTGAGCCTGGATATAAAATGTGCCCTAACATGCCTGACAATAATGCCACATGAATGTCACAGAGGGGCTTTGCTGAGTATTCAACGTTTGTATGTTGAGATTTTGTACCTTTTAACTTGACCTTTATCTTAGCTGGTGGTGTATGGCTGAAAGAATATGCTGACTCCAGACACAGTCTTATTTTTAAATAAACCAGTACTTCATGGCTTTCTTCTCTTGCTGTATATCCCACCTGCTTTCCATTGTGGGTTTGTGTGAGGAGGAGTTGGCTTAGCCATGATGATAGCTGGTACTGCACGTGCAGTGTGCACTGGTAAGCATGTATGTAAGCTTGGTTGGGGGAATTGTCTGTATTCAAACTGAGATGTCATAATAATATTTTGCAGTGCATTTTGTTTCCTATACGTGTGGAGCAGATGAAAGTAGCTGTTGCTTCTTATTGCTGTTATACAAGACCCAGTTCAATGAGTCAGCTCACTCTGTGCGAGTGTTACGTTGTTTGTAAGTGAGGTTATGTGGAGAGTGGTTTGAAGGATATAGTGTATCATCTCCCATGCTCATGTTACATAATGCCTGTGCTGTATTGTTACCATAGCGAAGCTCTTAATAGATACAGCCTCACCACAGTGGTTGGATGGATTTTTCTTTTTTCTGCTTTTTTGCTTAATGTTTTTGGGTTTTCCCTGGATTTTCCAGCACCATGGATAATGGCATTGCCAACAGTGTGGCTTTGATGAGAATTCAGATTTTTAAAACACAAAGAAACCCTGAAAATGGCTGTAAAACTGAGGTCATTTTAATGAGGCCCAGTATGAATGTTTTGTTCCTGGTGTTTACTGGCATGACAAAGAGTCTATATTTATCCACAAAAAAATGAACAGATTGGTGTTTTGTCTAGTTCTAGTCTTGAGAGCACTGACCATAAATCACATTAGACACTCACTGAAAAGAACTTAGTTTCAAGGCATTCACATATCACCTAATGTCAAAGTGAGGGCAGACAAATAGCATAGCCATAACTGCTTGTATAAGTACATTTTCTTAAATGTAAAGTTAGGGCCTTTTGTGACTAGCTTATGTAATAAGATTATTGTGATTTGAGATATTATATTGGGCCGTTATTAGCAATGTTTGTGTAAATTTACGGTGAACTTCCTTTTGGATGCTGCTGCTAATTGCGTTGGTAATTAAACAAAAACTTATGACTCACTGGGTAATCTGTGGTTCAAGTGGTAGCATGTCCAGTAATTAAAGGTTGGGTTTTTTGATCCTCCTGTTTGCATGTTCAAAAGCCTGTAAAGGAATATGCATTCAAGTTGGATAGACTTTATAGGATCGGAAATTATATTCTTATAAAGATTATCACATCCATTTTACATAATTTGTGAGTGTGTACATTTTATTTCATCTTTCACTGTCGGCGTCAAAGGCGCAATATGTCAACATAGTTTGGGTTTATCTGGTAGTGAGCACCGTGCTTGAGTTGAGAGGGTGATGGTATGAACTTGAACTTTATTGATTTCCCCTAAGCCTTGCTCTGTAACTAGAAAGTTGTAGCTGAAACCTTTGTGCTCATCATGTGCTTATGTGATGTTGCCATAGTAGCATGACACAGCAGGGCCTGGTGAGGTGACTGTTCTGTGCTGTGGGGGTTGTTGACGTAAAACCACCTCCCACAGTGAAAATGGAGCATTGGGCTATGTGAATAATTCAGCTAAGCAGCTCAGGTAGAAGTAAAGACTGCTATCATCTTAACACAGTTGCAGATCGGGGCAGGGTGTGTAGCCTTCCTTAAGCTAGGTGTGATGTCTTTGCCACTGAAGTGATGTTTTACTTTGGCGCCTAGTGTCGTACATCTTGTACATGTAGATATTCAGATGTGTCTTTGTCGAGGTCTAATTTGACAGAGTCCTAGGCAGATCTTGAGCTTCTTTTCAAAATGCAGTACCCATATGTTGAGTTAAGTTGCTGCCTCACCCACGTTGGCACAGTTTTACAAAGTAGGGCTAGAAGATGACTTTTTTGTTGTTGTTGTTGGGTTTTTTTTATTTGCCGTTCTCTGTGGAAGTAAAACTGTGGAAATCAGTTGTAACCATGTTTGGTATCATGTTTCCTAACTGACATTTAGTCTGCAGGGAAACCTGCCAGTGAAGTCCATACCTGATTCCATGATACGTTTCTTGTACTTTGAGTGAATAATATATGATACTCACATTAAGTGTATGTATATGATAAAACATTAAATACATTCCCTGTCTCTTGTTTGCTGGTTCCTAATTTACCTGCACTTCTCTTTTTATATACTGACCCCTTTTTCACCTGTGTGCGCTTGTTTTTGTGTGTATGTGCTTATGTGTACACACATCTGCGTTAGGATTGTGTAGCATAGACTCAAAGTTGTATTAAGATATTTGAAGGAATTTTGTGATGATACTTCTGATTAGGGCTGCACGATTTTGCATAAAATGAGAATCACGATTTTTTTGCTTAGAATTGAGATCACGATTCTCTCACGATTTTCTTTTCCAGTATAAATATTTATTGCACTTATTAACTGCACATCAACTTCGTAACAGTTGAGACTGAACATAAAAACAATAAATAAACATAAAAACAACAAATATCTCACGTTTTGTTGTTGCCGCAAAATGTTGTACTGCTTGAAATTCCGTCTCCACCATTGCTCGACACTGCGTGTATAGAGCAGGTAGTGCAACAATAAAAAAAAAAATAGTTGCGGGACGGCACTGTGTAGCGTTTGTCTAGGGTGTTGATCATTTTCCTAAATCCCTCGTTTTGCACAGTGTTGATGGGAGCCATATCTTTGGTCAGGTGATAAGTGATAGCCTCCGTAATTTCTTTGTGCCTGCGGGAGTTCGACGTGTATAGGGAAGCGCTGTATAAGGTTCCCGTTATTGATGTTTGGGTGGTTGACCGGGACGGATTTTCTCCTGTCACTTTCTCGTCATCCCTGACGTGCTCTCCGTTGTTTTTTCCCTGCTAATTTTAGCATCGCACAGCTTCTGTATCACGTGGTATAAGGCTCCGCCCTTGTCATTTGTTGAGCAGGAAGAGTGAGCGCTTGTTTTCATGCAGATTACGTCCCGGATCAAAATGCGGTACAATCGTCGTCGTCTTTTTTTAAATTTTTTTTATTTATTTATTTTTTTTGGTTGTTGTTGTTTTTTTTGTGTTTTTTTTAAAATCGTTGTCATTTGGAAATGAGATCGCACATACGTATGAATCGAGATCGCGATTTTCTAACGATTAATCGTGCAGCCCTACTTCTGATGCTATAGAAATAAAAACAAACGTACTTAACTGACTTAGTTACTGTTAAGTAACTAACTTAACTTTGTAGCTCTTATGCAGCCTGCTCAATATTGTCACATAATAAAACTGAACCTAAAAAACATTTTGTACCTGGGAATCTTGAGTTGGGATTTTTAACTAGCTGCTTAAAGCCCTGCCTTTGCCACCACATAACCAGTCATTTCCGTCCACCGTTTCCACTTCCTGTTATATGGACTGCCAACTCCAGCAATGCTTTAAGTGATTTCTTTACTTTTGGGTTTCGCATCACCAGGTGCCAGCATCTCTAGTCTTCGTTGAAACTAATTTGTTGTGTCTTCCTTTAGCAGTAACGGCTTTCTTGCATATTTTGCAACGTACTGTGCTTTGTTAGAGGTTGTCTAAGTAGCTGCCTTTTTCAGTATTAAATCATCGTTTTGACATGCCTGGGCTTATCACATTCTGTGGATACTAGGGAATGTAAACACACGGCATCTCTATAACACTGATTTCGTGATATGTCAGTTTTTTATCACGTAAAATTGTACACCTGTATTGTATTATATGATATGATAGTACACACACCTAATCTGCGTAGCTGTGTGGCAAGCTTATTGATTTTTCTGGGGACTCCAGATGGATTATTTATGCTACTGTGTGGTGAAGCAGCTGTTTGTACAAAAATCTGAAACTGGTGTGTCCAGAGCTACACTTAAACACAATTAAACTGTTACACTATATTTCTAATAAGCTAATAAGATCAGTTTTGTTGTTATGGCTATTGATATTATTATAAACACTGGCTACTGTGTTAGTGTGAATGTTATAATAATCAGCCGCATACAAATGCAGTTTGTGTAGATAATAAACAAAATCTAAGTGAAAATTATTGTGGTGTTTAAATGCTAATGAAGTAAAACAATGATAGTGGTTACATTCTACAAAGCAGTGAAATGTAATCATGTGAACAGGTGAATAAATGTCAGGTAGCTGCCATTGAGACGATATTCAATATATCTGAGGCTGATCTGGATGACTAAATAATATAATTGTCATTTTATTTGTTAGTTGTTCCTCCTTACTAATCCTGTAATGTAGTCTGCCATAAAGTCACCACACCTTTACCATGGCTGATGATATCTGCTTATGTCGAGTACCAGTCAGTCATGTCAACTTATTTGGCTGCAGTTTTGCAGTTTAAAAAACTCCTACAAAATACAAATTAAAAACTTGGTGTAGCTAAAGTGAAATGCCTCAAAGCTGCTGTCACTTTGCTCATTTGCTTATTTTACACTGCATTAGCTTTCCCTCTAGCAACCTCTGTGCTGCTGACATTTGGTGTAGTACACAGTGTACTGGATTGGCCACAGATCACCTCATTGTCAGTTTTGTTTGAGCCAACTTTTTTTAGTCCAAGATCTGACCAGCGTCGGGTAATTTCCTCCCCACCAATCCACACATTTGTGCAGAAATTGTGTACATATTGTCACTAGGTAGGATAAAGCAACTGTGTGAGTAGTATGGCCTTAAGTGTGCGTGTGCATGTATCACAAATATGGCCTCGTAGATGCTTGATGGAAGGAGGAAGTAGCAAAAATCTGTTAGCATGTGTTAGTTGTTGTCACAAATGAATGACAGGCATGCATCCATGTTTGTAAAGGTGTGGCCTGAGAACTCATTGAGTCGCCTTCATATTACTTACAAGTTTGTTTGTTTGGGTTTTTTATTTTATTTTTTTACAAATTAGAAGCAAAGATCAGTTAGTCTTAAGGAATTGTTACAAACATTTTGAAAATGCAACAGAAAGCAAAGACATGCTTCAAATGTTGCTGCTCTGGTTGACGTGTTTCCTGCAACATGAAATGCTGCCGTTGTTTGATATGTAATCATGATGAATCAGCTCTGCTTGCAGTTTGTTCAAGCACAGGGTTCACGTGTCCTGTACCAAGTCCCATCACATCAACATCAATTAAACACGTGTCCAGAGAGAGTGTGTGTGTGTGTGTGTGTGTCCATAGTTATTTCTGTTCTCTGAACACCGCAGCAGTGTGTTGCCATACTGTATGCACTGTTTATTCGTGTCGTAGCTGCTGCTTTCTAGTGAGACTAGTTAGTTCTGGAACCTGGTTTGCCTGCCAAACACCTGTGGGTGTGTGCGTGTGTGTGCGGGAGTGTCAGCTGTGTGTTGTGTGATGAGCTTTTATAGATCTGGAAGGCTGCCGCTATTGCTCTGGGGGGCAACAACAACACATGCATGTGCACATACACACTCCTCTCTTCAGGTTTATTTTTGTGTCTCCATCTCTCCCTTGACCATATGCATGTGGACTGTTTATTTTTGCTATAGGCCTGTAATGCACAGCTGAACTGAGTTTTTGCTTGTGTAGTTGGTGGAGAATAGCATCTTGTATCTTCCTTAGATAAAGTGACAAAATGAGTGGTCTTAATACTGACTAAAATTTAAGTGCAGTTGAAGCTTACCAACATGGGCTGTACTGTCTAAACTAGAGAGATTGACTCTTCCGTTTCAAAATGTCAGCCTCGAGGAATCACTTTCAGGTGGAGTGGAGTCTTTCCCATTTACCATACCATTTGAGCATCAACACTTGGGTAGTTTATAATTACTGTAAATCATTACTACTGACTCTAGATTTAATAGCAGCTAAGAATAGACACAGTCACCGAAGACTTTTCAGTTACTTACTGGTACCTTTACAGATGCCCTTTTACCTTCAGGACTGCCTTGATTTTGTTTTTTTTGTTTTTGTTTTGTTTTTTGTGGCATGGTTTGAACAAGCTGTTGTTGGTGACGATTTGTCTGTTGCACATTTATAATGAGAACCTCCTGTTCCGCCACATCCCAAAGGTGCTCTATTGGATTGAGATCTGGTGACTGTGGATGGCATTAGAGTACAGTGAACTCATTGTTATGTTCAAGAAACCAATTTGAACTGTGTGACGTGGCATATTATCCTGCTGGAAGTAGCCATCAGAAGATGGTTATGTTGTTGACATAGTTTCCAACAATACCCAAGTAGACATTTACACATTTGCACATGCTCAGTTGGTACTAAAGGGCCCAAAGTGTGCTAAGAAAATAACCTTCACAGCATTACACCACCACTGGACTGACCTGTTGATACAAAGCAGGATGGCACCACACTCTCATGTTGCTTGTGCAGATGTTGCAGCAAAAATTACGATTTCAGGAGACAAAGCAATGTTTTTGGTGAGTTCATACAAATTGTAGCCCATCTGATTCAACATTTTCACAAGTGATTATTTAAGTTACTGTTGTCCTCCTATCAGCATGAAACCGTCTGGAAGTTTTTCTCTGATTAATAACAAAGCATTTTTCTGGGTCCTTCTCAGACCATTCTCTGTAAAGCTTAGAGAAGGCTGTGTTGGGGGAAATCCCAGTAGACCAGCTGTGGGACACTGCTACGTTCAGTGTCACTAAACTCCGCTTTCTTCCCCTTTCTGGTGCTCAGTTTAAACTTGACTGTGTGTACGTGTCCAAATGCATTGAGTTGCTGCCGTGTGATCTGTTCTTGACTTTAAGGAAACAGCAGAAGCACATGGGTGTGATGACAGTTAAAACAAGAACCACTGTTTCCTCTTCCTACATCAGAATAATACACTGGTTGTAATCTCCAGCAGCATTGTCTTATTTTATGACTGCAGTTTCTCAACAAGGGACATTATGTATCTATTTTTATTTGTTGTTTCAATAAGTATGAATCATTTTTTAATTCATTATTTTAGTAAAGATTTTAAAAGTATTTTATTAGCCTTTCTGTTTGTTTGAAAAATGGTTGGTTTTTGGTTTGTCAGATAAAATCAACCACTTCAAGCATGTTTAGAACAAGGAAACCCACAATCACCGTCTTATTCCCTGCTACAGGACTGTTCTGTAAATGTTTGAGGCCATCTACCCCAAGGCTCTTTTTGGTGTTGCGTAACTGAACTTCTTCCTCCTGAATGAGCAATGGGAAATGGCAAAGTGTAATTTCCTGCAAGCCAAGGAGGGCAGAAAGCCTGGGCTCTGTAAAAATGAACTTGACATATGCGTTTGTGTGTCTACACACAAGCAGACACTCTCACAGACATGTACACACAGTGCGATGACTGATGGCCCCATTTATCACCCAGTAATGCGGTTACATTATCGTCCTGCGTCCAGTTGTTGCTTGGCAACAGTCATTTTCCCTGTGGTCGTCACAGCAGTGGTTGCTGTTTGCAGCAGTGTTTCTCAGCTGCTGTGTCCAGGCCTGATAGAGCATTGTTTTCATCCACCAGCTCAAGAAACTACTGCAAGATTACGAGACCCAGTAAATTGCGCAAGTGGCAAAGTCCATTCTTTGAAAGAGATTTAGTTCTTTTGTTGCCGGAATGAATGCATGTCATATGGATGTAGTATTTGGTTTAAGTTCTTAGAATATCCTGCTGACAACATGGTAATTGGTTCCTTTTTGACAGTCATATGCTAGGCAGCATGGTGGTATTCATAATGTTCCTTATGTATAATACAGAAAGATTCATTGTTGAAACAAAGTTTTTAACCATGTCTTAGTTAAACATGCCAGGGAAAATCGGTGCTTGCTTGGAAGTGGGGGGGTTCGCTGTAAAAAGAAGTTTTCTTCCCACGCACAATGCTAATGGACGCTAATGTTTTTGTCACTTTTTATGGAATCAAACTCAAAGTAAGCTCAGTACTTCCACGCTTTAAACGCTGCATGCTCATACTCCCTCCCGCACTTGATATATGATCCATTGTTGATCTGCACACAGCTGTTGTCACAAACGTCGCACTTGCTAACGTCACTGTCATGAGACATTCTCGCAAAAAATCACGGTTTTAGTTTTAGTTACTGCCCATCTCTGGTCATCAATGATGCTAAAAATGGGTACCAGCCATAAGAGATCTTTTTGCTGAAATACCAGAAAATTGTTCCAAACAAATAACAATTATGCGCCAAGTTCTTACAATAATCTGTTTTTCTTGAATGGTTTTCATGGTTCTGTCTTCCCACATTGCCACAACGGTCTTAGTTTCAGAAAAGTTCATTGTGTTCTAAATGTAACGGTTAATTATGCAACTAAACAGACAAGTCCAGAAGTGCAAGTTTCTCATCCACTAGTCCCTGGGCTGTCTTTAATGCCCTGGGTGTATGCTTGGTGTCTGCTGAGCTGTTTTACCTTTTTGTTCTCATAAACATTCCTGTTCAACCTCTTTTGAGCTCCATCCAACAAAAGCTGCAGCGGTCCCAGCCTTTCCACTCTTGTCAATCCATACTTATTTTGTTGTTCTCTGGGTTGTGTCAGTATGACCTGTTTGTGATTATACTTGGTGAACAACTCCCAGGCGTAACCTTTTCTTTCTCTTTTCTCTCTGCAGGGCTCCAGAGATTATTTTGGGCCTGCCATTTTGTGAGGCCATAGACATGTGGTCGCTGGGATGTGTGATAGCTGAGCTCTTCTTGGGTTGGCCTCTCTACCCTGGAGCGCTGGAGTACGACCAGGTGACTTTCCCCTCCCGCACACAAACGCGCGCACACACATGCACACTCTCAAGGACAGAAAGCCTGAAGAGGGAGACCTTTCATAAATGAAGGCGGAATAAGGTGGAGAAAATAAAATTAAACCTCATTTTTGCAGAAAATAAATTTAGTGTGTATAATTCATTCTTGGCTGTGTTTTCCCAGGAGCCTAACGATAGTATTTTTATTACACAGTTAAACCTTCATTTGTTGTTGCTTCCCAATCTCTCTCCTGCTTTATGACTGTGGTCCAACAAATCCTTGATGAAGTCCACCTAATACTAATCTGGACTAAGTGAATCAGGAAATTGTTCCTGGCAGTGTGTGATTATCTTCCCACAGGGTTGGGCGATCTAAACTATACAACAGGGACCCTAAACGGAGTCCCCCGGCAAGGGAGAGGGAGCATGGGAACAGGCCCATAACACATTCACAGACTAGTGCAGGATTATCCTGCATTTGACCATAGTCAACTCATCGAGGTCCAGAATGAAGGCCGTCATGGGTTTAGAAATTTGAAGGGAAAAAAGTGGGACACCGTTGTGTGTTTTGACATGAATTTCAAACATCAAATAATCAAACGTAGTTGTTTTTTTGTTTTGTTTTTTTTAAAGAATCGATTGCTTGGTTGCCAAACCAAGCAATCGATTCTTTAAAATCGTCCCTGCTTTATTGTGTGTTTCTCAGTGTTTTTGGAGGTCCTTGTTCCTCTATAAGAAGCTAATGCTTTGAACTGTCATCAGTCAGAGAGTAGCTGATAGTCATCCGCTGAGCTTTGACAGCTCTGTATCACAAGGCCATGCCAGGACACACACTCACGCGTGCACATCGAGTCCCGAAAAGCATGCTGTCCTATGCCAAGGCTCACTGCAGTTCCACTCTACACAGCAAAATGTATTTATAAACATAAGCCTGATGGTAGACAAGTGCGCACACTCACACGTGCACACATAACACACACTTGTGCACACATAGACAGTGTGGTTGGCGTTCAGTGCACCATCAGCAGGTTCTCAGTCCAGTGCTCTCTGGCAAGTCGGTGTATTTGTTCTAGGCCGTAGACATGACATGTACACACATACACACTGTAAAATTGTTACTGTAGGATTTGTGTTTTTCATGGAATTTCTGGAGTATCGTAGTATTTAAGATGTTTAATCAAGCCTTGGGGGGTCAGCTCAACCAATCTTGGTAAAAGACATCCTACATCTGGGCACGATGGTTTACTTTTGTGTTATCACACTGCGAAGGTAATCCCACCTTCATTGGCATTTTAAAATGTCTCACAAATTAGTAAAATTAAGCATGGGCTGATAAATAGAAATGGATTTTCATGCTCATTAAATAAACATCAGATAGAGGCCTACACATCCCAATAAAAACATTGTGAAATTACATGATTCAGCTGTGTTAAACTTTGTGATTTCTTGCAGTCAACTACAAAAAGTTTGGACTTGTTAGTTAGAGGGGGAAAGGGTAAAAGGTGGCCATCCTTTCTTACACATGGACTGAGAACATATGAATCTGTCACTTAACATTTGAGCCTTTGATTACATTTTGTGGGTGAAGATTGTTATTAATAAAATGGTTTCTCCAACATGCACTATGGGATACATGTTGGAGAAAGTGTTTCAGTCTACCTTATGTTCTTTTTAAAGAATAGTCATATACATATTTACACAAGCAGACTGCATCAGCTGATTTAAACTAATATAGAAACTGGGTAAAATTCATTACATTCGTGATGCTCATGTTGGTGTGGTTTTATGCAGTGATTATGTAAGTTGTTGTGACTGATTGTGACTTTCCTGTTATTTTCTTCCTCTTCCTTCCTCTGCCTCTTCCTCACTGCGTCCTGTCTGCTTTCTTTCACCGCTCAGATCCGGTACATCTCTCAGACTCAAGGCCTGCCTCCCGAGCAGCTGCTCAACAAGGGGACCAAGACCTCTCGTTTCTTCTCCAAAGAATCAGATTCTCCCTATGCATCGTGGAGACTAAAAGTATGTGCATTCAGATCCTACAAAAATAGACACATATATGACACAAACACAATGTCTGCCTCTTCCTGCCAACTACACATCATTAAAAGTCAGTAATTGTTTATTAAAATTTTAGAAAAAAGTCAAGTGAAAGATCCTTGCAGTCATGGAAAAATAAGAAGTGGCAGTACATTCCCAATAGGAAACAGCTGCATGATCTTTTCCAAACAGAACAAAGCCGGCAAACCCGGAGGAAAGCCGAAGGAAATGTGAAACTGTGTTTAGACTACCTGCTGAGCTGACTTTAAATACAGTTTAAATGAATGTAAGCCGAGTGTTTATCTGTACGTGTACTTTCCAGCAAAACTCAGTTGGAACAAGTTGCGCGTCCAGATTTGCATGCTGACGTGTATAGTTTGCTCTCCCTGCTATGTAATACTCTAACCTTTCATCCCTCATCTCTGAAACAAATCCAGTAATAATTTCCAAAACACAGAGATGCAAACCCCTGCTTATACAAAAGTCTTAACATATTACATTTATGTGTCTGAAATATTTATCTTCATGTTCCTGTTCATCCTCCAGACAACAGAGGAGCATGAGAAAGAGACAGGACTTAAATCCAAAGAGGCCAGAAAGTACATCTTCAGCTGTCTGGATGACATAGCCCACGTGAGTCTTTATAAACCAAATCACTTGCATCAAATCAAACCACACCAGACTAGGGATGGGTACCGGTGTCCGGTGCCATGATGGCACCGGTTCTGACATAAACGGTAGTAACCAGACCGAAAAGCAGCGCACATTTCGGTGCTTTATTTCGGTGCTTTTTTTTCCTGAGCTGTGATACACTTTAGATTCTAGCCAATCATTTTACGTTTCCGAGGATAGTAGGCGGGGCCAGGTACGTACGTTCTTTTAAAGCAGAGCTACAGATTAAAAATGCCCAAGGCGAAGCGGTCAAAAGTCTGGCTGTACTTCATAGCAAAATATGCAAACTCAGCAGCAACAAGTGCTTTAAGCTGATACTGTGATACTGTCAAAGGAGGTAACACCTCGAATCCGATGAAACACCTGGCGACGCATAGCGTTTTTTTTAAAAGCCCAGAAATGCGCCGTATTTGATAGCTTGCTGCGAGACCTCACACCGAGCACATCTACTGCGGGTGGGTTGCCTGTTATGTAGAGCTGGGCGATATGAGATTTTTTCATATCACGATATGTTTTTTTCATTTCAGGCGATAACGATATCTATCACGATATAAGCCAAATAACTATATTTGTAAGATTTAAATGTGCCGTTGCTCACAAGTAAAATGTGAAATAATCAGCAGCTTGTTTTTATTTAAATATTTATTTCCCATAATAAGTTCAACAGGGTAGATGTACTTAAGGAACATGAGACTTTTTCAGATAAATAAAGGCAAATATTGCAAACTACACAAAAGGCAGCCGCTAAAGCGTTTAAGTTTCAAAATAGAACAAACGAAACAGACTAAATTGTCAATTCCACTTAGAAACAAAATATTAATTCTAAAAATAAATCTTAGTTTGTTTTACAGAAGAACAGACAAAACTGACTAACTTTTGTCAATATCAAATAAACTGAGAACTAAAAGGAAATTCTCAATCTCTCCTTCTTGTATAGCTTAGCTTTTCAAACAGTTTTAACAGTTACTTTAGTCTGACAAAAGCCGAATGACGAATTAGCGCTTCCAGTCAGAGACTGAGGCTACGTCCACACGTACACGGGTATTTTTGAAAACGGAGATTTTCCGTTTTCGTTTTAAAAAATAATCCCGTCCACACATAAAGGCAGAAATGAAGGAAAACGCTGCTATGAACATGCCAAAGCAGCAGGTGGCGCTAGATTCCTAACCGTGCAGAAATATTGGCCAATCAGAAGTCTAGAAGCCTCGGTGGGAAAAAGTAAACAAAGCTGGGGCATAGAAGCAGAACCGAGTCGTATGTGTGGAGGGACAGTAACTGTGTGTATATGTAAGCATTTAAACACTGCAGAGAGTACAATTAACAGTAACAGTATTGTAGAAATTCATTTCACCGAAACAATAACGTGGCGCACAGTGTGACGCATGCACCAGTTTATTGTATTTCCAGACTTGCTTTCGGCACAATTTACAGTGCACGCTACTCTGTTTTTTGTCAGACTTGAAATAGCCGAAATACCTTCACACTACGGAGCTTCTATGGCTCTTCCGTTCGACAATCTCTCCGGCATTGGAACCATCATCTGTTTTCTCTTCGGTCACGCTCGGTTGATTTTTCTAGTCGGCACACTCATTTCCTCCATTACGAGCTGGCTCCATTACCCGCTGGCTGCTTCCCAAACAAACACACGTGCGGCTTGGCACTTGTGCTGTACGTAACAAGTCACGCGACGTGACGCTGCGGCTGTGATTGGTTTGGCTCTGCGCTACTTAATTTGGATTGGCTGACCTTTTTTTTTTTTTTTTTTTTTTTTTTTTTTTTAAGAGGACAAGAGCGGCGAGGTCTATCGCGATAGCTTAATTTCTCTATCGAGTAAAAGTTATATCGCGATACATATCGTTATCGTTCTATCGCCCAGCTCTACTGTTATGCAACATCCCCCAAAAACACGAAGAGGAGAGTCCTGGCCCCTAGCCCTGCCAGTGTAGCAGAAATGATGAGGATGATGGTGGCAGCAGCCGTTCTTCTCTGCGTGAGTAGCTAATTTACGTTGAGTAGGCTAACCACGTTATTACATTAATGCATGTAAGGTGAACTAGCAAACACCGTCGTAGCTACATGCGGCTGTCTTCTTGTTTGATGGCAGATACTCCCTTCACCCTGGCTAAAAAGGCTAAAATGACCAAAGAAAAAGTGGAAAACAGTTAAACATGAGAGGTTTAGGACAAAGTTTGTGTTTTTTCCATTGTTTAAGCACTGCTTCCAGCCAAGAGTGATACCATATATGCCCCATAGCTGCAGAAAAGGCTAACATTGTTATATTTTTACAAAAAACAGCTGAACATGAGAGGTTTTTGGACCAATTTTGTGTTCTCCATTCTTTAAGCACCGGTTTGAGCACCGTTTGAGCACCGGCACCGTTTCAAAAGTACCGATTTGGCACCGGTATCGGATAAAACCTAAACGATACCCATCCCTACACCAGACACAAATAAAACACCTTACAATACAATACAAGTCTTACCTTCACAAAATATATATTTAAACCTAAGTTTGTGGCTGTGACTTGCTCTGTCAATTAGGTGAACTTGGTGCTGAGTCCTGATAACGCTGACATGCAAGCAGAGAAGGCAGACAGGCGGGAGTTTGTGTCTCTGCTTAAGAGCATGCTTTTGGTCGATGCCGAAGACAGGACTGTTCCCACCAGTGTCCTCAGTCACCCCTTCCTCACTATGACTCATCTTCTGGACTACCCTCACAGCAACCAGTAAGACTACGACAGCTCACAAGATGTGTTGATTTTCACATTCCTGTGTGCTTCCTTTCTCCTGTCTAACTTAGAGCACACTGGCATGGTAAAAATACAGTATGTACTCGTGAACCACAAACGTACAGCTTCCCTTGTCACCCTTACCAGTGTGCAGTCATCTTTCCGCATCATGGACATGTGCCACACTCGGTCCAGCAATGCAGTTTTTGACGCTCTCAACCAGAACACCATTCATTTCTCAAGGCCACCTCTAGCTCCCACTGCCTCCTCTGGCCTCCTGGGCTACAGCAACATACCAATCCACACTCAGGTGAGAATGTGCTAGGAATAGGTTTAGTCTGTCATTCAGCACAGCAAGTGCATAAATGCCTCTAAACATGTACAATTAATTAACATATTGTTTCTGTTGGCATATTCTTTAATGTTGACCTGAAGTTGCTGTAATGCATCACTGTAGTAAACTGGATTAAATATTTCTGTCACATTGACTTCACTGGCACCGCTGTCGTTATCTTCTTTTCATGGCTAACCTTTGTTGTGTCTCTTTGTCACCGCTCCTTTTCATTTCCTCTCTTCTCCTCTACCTTCTCACCTGATTTCTGTCTATCACTCACTGCTCTCTGCTCTGCCGTTGCCTCTGTGTACACGTACCTGAAGCAGGCTATCACCCAGTCGGCTCCATCAGTGTTGCATCCGGGGATAGCTCTGACAACCGGAAATGGTCAGTTTGGGTGCAGTGACTCATTCCCACCTGCCCTCCTTCTTTGTCCTCCAACCATGCAAGGTATATCGACTGTTCATAGCTTCTTTTGGCAGTTACACAACATTCATTTTATATTTTCTAAGAAGTAACTTTACCCAAATGGCATAAAATTTAGTTATTGTGTAACAGTTTAATTTAATTAAAATTTTCTGTTTTTTAAGGCAACCTTAATCAGCCAGCAGGTTATTCTGTCCCCATGGCAACTCAGGCACCTCCTATACAACCCTTACCTGTGAGGCCTGGTGTAATAGCTCAGGTAAGCTCTGTACATGCAACAATAAGTTGAACCGTTAAAGAAGCAGTGGCAGACACACCCTGAGTAACTCTCAGCTCCCGTCGCCCTACTGCTGATGCGTCACTGAGTAGAAGTTCCTCAAAAACCACTTCTGACGCCAATGGAGATCAAAAGAAGATTACATAACATCTATGATTTGACTCCTTTGTCCCTGTAGCAGGCCTGGTCTAACCGGGGGCAGCAGCTCCTTGTCCCAGCAGCCTGGCAGCAGATGACTCCAGTAGGGCCTCCTCCCTCTCACCCACCACCACCACCATCCTCCCTAACCAAGGACACCACAGCTGGACCTCAGCGAATCAGCGACTGGGGGTGAGTCACAAAGACTTAAAGTCTGGGGAAAGTCCCTGCTTGCAAGACTTGCACTGGTCAACATTTTTCTGTCAAATTCTTTATTGGCATGTGTGCAAAAATGATAAGATTCATTTTGGGAATTACCAAATTATGTGCAAAGCAGGGTTGAAATATCATTACTGGAGTTCTTGTCATGAGTTGTAACTGTTTTTCTTATCATGTCACAGCATGTTTTCTATTCTCTTTATGCTTTTACCCGAAATATGGAGCTTCATGTTTCTCTTTCACCCTTTACTCTTAAAATCTGTAACAGGAAAGTGCGTCCACACAACAGCCACTATAACGCAGTGATCAAACAACCTCTTCTGACTAATCAGATGCCAGCGCTCTCGGCCCATCAGCCGATCAACATTGGCATAGCTCACGTTGTGTGGCCACAGCCAACCAATAAAAGGAATAGGCGCAGTCACAACAGGTTGGCTTCTGCTCCTTGTGCACGTCTTTGGATTTTAGATTCTCTGTCACTGATATATTAAACATTTATGAAATAATTCTGTTTAAAGGAACCTGTCTCACTCCAGCAACGTCCACATCACTGGATGTCGGACCCCCAAAATGGCTGATGCTGTTGAACAGGCAGTGGCAGGAAGGGAGCAGCCTCAAAGGGAGGTGCCTTTAGTGGAAACCAGGCAACCAGAAGTTCAAAACACAGATGAGGACGATGATGATGCAGAGGAGGAAGTGAGCTGCTTCAAAGAGGTGGCGACGAACGCTAATAGAGAGTCGGACTTGCTCAGGCAGCGAGATGTAGCGGTTCTGATGGCCGGCACTGACGGGAGCCCCACGCCCAGCGTTATCAGCATCCACAGTGATCTGACAGATGCAGAGGATGAGGGTGGGGAGGAACAACCACTGAGGTGCCGTCTGAATGAGTGAGTATAATCAGGAAAATTAACTCGTTCAAGCTCACCCTGCTTATGAGGGAAAACATGTCAGCTTCACGTACAACATTCTGTGAAAGTCCCTGCATTATACAAGAGACTACCTCTAAATTCGGCTGTTTCAGACTAAAAAAAAATCTAAAAACGTCTCCTCAGGTGCAAAGAGAAGTGTGTGTGTGAGGCTTGCGGAAACACCAGTTTGTCTATGGAGAGAGTGTGCTCACTGAGCAGCCCCGACAGCAGCCTCAGCACCAGTTCGTTTGCCTCCAACTCTCTTCAGTCCAGCCCTTCAGTCTCACCATGCAAGAGAGCCAACAGGTAGCAGTTTACATCCTTCAGTAACTAAAAAAAAAGTTGCTCAACAGAAAAACACTGAAAACACTTTTAAGTAGCGGTTGCTTGAATCTTCTTTATGTTTGTTTGTCCCTCCCCTCCCGTTCAGCATGTCTGAGGATGATGGTCACGAGAGCGGCTGTGACACAGTGGAAGGCTCCCCCTCATCCGACACGTCGACTTCCCCTCGCGGCAACAGTTCCTATCGTTACCTTGACAACAGTAACCACAACAACCACCCGTCTTTGGCTGCCGTAGTAGCGCCACTACCTTCGCCTACTGTGCAGGGCAGGAGCCCACGTGGCATCAGGACAATGGTAGTTCCACCAATGAGAGTGCAGAATAACAACACTCAGGGGATAGAGGAGCGTGTCCAGAGAAACGGTCAGTGAAATCTGATTCTTCAATGCAAAGTTTGTCTATGTGTATAATTATAATCTGAGGTTGTTTTTGTTTTATTGTATCTTTTTGTTTGCTTTTTGTTACACGTACAGAGAGCTTTGCGCTGTTTTTGTTTTTCTTTAAAAAGTGTATAAAAGTGGAGTTTTTAAACAACCCACCTGAAATAGTGGTGGGGGTGGTCATGTTTTTGGCCCAGTTGTGTGGTCTGTCACCTGTGCTTTGGTGGTGTTTGCTTTACAGGTCATTTGGAAGCAGTAGGGGCTTACCGCCCCCTAGTGGGTCATAGAGGCTTTAACAGGTGATCAAGAGACAACAGCAGAAGACTTTCTTCTAGTCTAAGACCTCAAAAGATGCATCCATTGTAGGCAATGCTAACATTGCCTCTGTTATGGCTTTCCCTCCGTTTGAGTTGAAACGTTCCTCAAAAGTTTTTCTTCTTTAAATCTGCATAGTCTTCCATCAGTGATCCACATTGTATTACAGTAGTTTCTAAAGGTTTACATAAAGACAGGACAGGATACTCTGTTGGATCCTACGTACGGAGGGGGAAAGGAGGATGCATTTGGTTTGGTACTGGACCAGAGCTTGAGTTTTTGCCGTTGGTTCTTGCTGTGCAGCAAAAGTTATCCTAAGACACTGACATGAGATCAGTTTCTATACCCAGAATATAATTTGGTATTATAAATGTGTTAATTGTGCAGTGAGTTTAAAACTGATACAGATCAGAGTCTGAGGATCAACTTTGCTCAGATGCCATTTTCTGAGTGTCCATTTTCCCCTTTGCCTGATTTTATGGATTTTCTTATCTGTTTAATGGTTCTGTGTTGTATGTGAAGATTCCCAGCTGTTTACATATATTCAGGAGTAAGGCTTTTTTTAATTTATTTTTTTGTTTGTTTTTTAACATTTTGAGTCATGACAGGTTAAAATATGTCATGTTAACTTAAATTAGTAATGGTCACATTTTGAGATGCCAAAAGTTTCATGTTCTTTAAACAGAGTAAACCTACTGTCACTCTGGTGTGCATTCTTGTTTGAAGTCATTGTGGTTGTTGCTGTTACTTTTTAGTCACACAGACTAAACCTGGAGTCTATTTTTGGTTTTGTATATGCTTTTGTTTGAATAATGTGTCTTCTGTCTCTTCCAGTCTTAGAGTCCTGGTCCCGGTCCAAAGGGCGATGCAGCTTCGTAGGACAACAGAGCACTCCCTCCTCCATCCCCCTCCTCCCATCTGCCCCCCTGCTGTCCCGACAGCAAAAGGTGACTGGGCAGCAGCACCCTCTGGGCTTTGGACAGGTCAGTTTGTGTCCTTTCTCTTGTTAATATATAGGCCGTTAACAGGTTTGAACTAAGGTTTGCTTCTACTTAGAGGAGATCATTCCAGGAGGACTCTGTGTTTCCCACACTCTGTATGTGGTACTGTGTGTTTGTCTATGAGGCTGTCTGTAACAACAGTGAACAGCTGGAAGGGAAAACCAGGGATCAGGACTAACTTGTAAGAAGCCAGTGAACTTTCAAAGTAATAGTGAGGCAGATTTTAATCGACTACTAAGTCAATTGTAAATTTCATTTTTCTTCCCGATTGGAATTGAGTGCATGTTACAAAGTTAAACAACCCACCCCAAGGATTAATGGCATATACTGATTCTGATATTGTCAGCTTGTGCAGTCAGCTGTATGTTTATACTCAAGAATCTGTCTTTTATGCTGCCACTGTTTACCAGGAAACTGCTGTTTCTGAGTGGCGGTAACATAATCTGCATCTCTGAAGCTTGCGCGCGTGTGTGTGTGTGTGTGTGTGTGGTCACGTACTGGCAAAAACTTGAAAGTTTCTGCTTTCAGCCAAGAAATGGTTCACAGCATAGATTACATGGAAAGACAATGTGCAGTTTATACACTTTGTCTGCGATGGATTACTTACAGAGGTGCTGAAAGTTTTTGTTTCCCTTTTCTGAGCTCTTCTAATCTCTGTTCATGAAATGACTTAACCAGTGGCTTAGGACCAGCAAAAAAAACTTGTTGAGCCAGTTGACTGGCTGCTGGTGCGTTCAGACCAGTAATGGTTTCCAACATGTCCAGATATCACCCAGAGTTCACCTGTGAATCAAAAAGCTAAATCAGTAATCTCTAATATTGTTTTTTGTTGCTGCCAGTTGAAAGTAAAACAAGAGTTTGTTGTTGTTGTTTTTTTTTAGTGGAGTGGAAAACTCAGCAGCGTTAGGCTGTGTATCTATGAGCTCATGTTCACAGCAACAGACACGAGTAATGTCAGTGTTCTGGTCTTACTCTGAGAGAGAAGAGCATGCGCATATATCAGAGGTCTCAGACTGCTCCTGTGTGAGTTGCGCCTGGTGTTAAATGAGTCTTCTTTGTCTGTCCTCTCCCTCAGGTGCAGCCGTACGCTTCAAACCAGAGCAGCAAAGAATGGAACGGCAACTATGGGCCTCTGCGGCCGCACGCCTACATTCCCCCTACTGTCCACACGCACACCTTCAGCCCCACACACACCTCAGCCGCCCCCCACACTCTGCTGTCCTACCCTCCCAGCGGCCCACTCACCACCGCCCACCATCCCCACCCCATCCTGCCTTCTCGCCCACCTCCTCCCCCTCTCCTCCAGCATGGCTACGGTCTTTCCCACCCCCAAGGAGGCGCTATAGTTCACCAGGTGACCCTGAGCATCAGCGCCCACCCTCACCACCCTGGACACCCCGCTCCCCACCCTCACAGGCTCCTCCCTTCCCCAACCATCCACCCGCACCACCAGCCTGGATACGCCGCCCACCCCCACCAGTTCAAGCCTCCCTTCCCTCCTCCACCGCCCCCTCCTCACCCTTACATGGCCTCCCCAGCCGCCTACACAGGCTTCCCTCTGAGCCCCACCAAGCTCAGCCACCACCCCCAGTTCTCTTATATCTGAGGAGCAGGGCGGGGCCACAGCAGTACCTTCTGGTCAGGAAGGGCCACGGGAAGTGGACAGGGGCATCAACCTGGGCCGGGAGAGCTAGCAGCAGAGCACAAAATGGACGCATGTAATGATGAAGATGAGCAAGAAGAAGATGGGAAGATGGAAAACAACGTATCATAGCGGACAGAGTAAGAAAAAAAGTAACAATGCCGAAGATGACGTTAAAGTTCGGAGGACAAAGAAATTCCCAGCCTGTAATCCCGATTCATTGATTATGTTTTGATTGTCGGAGCATCTTGAGCTCTGAAAGACTCTCCGTGAAATCGACTAACAGAAGTAATAATAGATTAGAACCGCAAAGCTTTAAAGAGAGCGCAACGGGAGTGAATGAATTCATATGACAATAAGGAAATTTTAATTAAGAATGTGTCCTTTGCATGTTACCTCCCATCAGTGGTTGTTTTTCAGAGAGTATGATCTAATTCACGGCTGGAAATCAGTAGTTGTTGCTGTCAGGCGGCCCAGCCTCTCTCCCCCTTTATCCTTATTGCCTTGTAGCATGTACAAGCCGGTCAGATTGTGTTTGTTAAGCCATCCCAGTGTGTATCGACGACCGCTGATAGCCCCCCACCCCCTCTTTGTTTCGGGCAGACTGTACTGCTGCCCTCTCTTAGTGCCTTAAAACGAGTGTCTCTGACGTTACTTCAGGAGCTTATACAGTAGATTGTACATTTAAATAGTCTTGCAGCACTTAACCTACAGAGTTTAAATAAGATGGGCTTATTGGATACATATGAGGTTAATCCTTGTTTTCATGTTATAATATTGGCAAACGTTGGACTTGGGTGTGCTTTCTAAGTCAGAGTATGGATTTCTTTTAGCTAGAGGCTGCACACATAGGGCTTTGACTGAATGAGCTTTTTATGTACATAAAGAGTGATTTGATATTTTGATAATCGTTTTCTATTCACTATAATACTTAATTCACAACAGTATTGTCACTGTTTACTGTAACTGCAATACAATCTAGATAGACTCTGGGTTGCTGTGTTTTTATTATTTGGCATTTAGGCTAGACTTGCATTAATGCATTTTACGTTCTAGATTTTGGGAGTGGCATAGACTTTAAAAAAACATGAATTTTTATGTTTTTACTTTAAACTGCTTTTCAGTGTTTGAAATAACCTATCAACTTACAGTATCAGTGCTGGGCTATCGAGTATTAGAGTTATAATCGTTTGAAATTATTCATGTGAGGCAAACCTTTTTTTTTTTTTTTTTTTTTTTTTTTTTGGTCCATGTATTGAAGCCTGTTGTCAGTTTTGATACATTCCTTCAGGGTGGATGCATAGCCTTGATTTGTGTGTTTCTAGTGTTTTTCGACTTTCTTTTCCCCCCACCGTGTAGTAGAGCTGTGTCTTTACCCGTCATATCAGCTGGTATTTTACTCCAATCAGCACCAAAGACAGTTTGTTTTTAATAATTACTGAAGCATGGTCGACGATATTTCTCTCTTTTTCACTTCCAGCATACTTGTTGCGGTTGTCAACATTGGAATATATTGTGAGATCTCTATTTTGAGTGTTTTGGTTGAGGTTTTATTATTATTATTATTATTTTCTGAGCTGTGTTTGGCAAATTGTTTTTTGGAATGTATTAGATAATAAGCTGCTATGTACTGATTATCTGCCACTTCGTAGCTGTGAATTTCGAGGATTAATCTCATTCTAGCCTGCATTCTCGTTCCTATATTGTAGTTCTGACAGCTAGATACAATAGAAGTGGGGTTTATTTTGATCCTAGAGTATATTGAATGCTACTCTATATGATAGTGCCTCTGTATATTGGCTTTGTTGTTTTGAAGTGATTGTAAACTGCTGTAATGGAAGTTATGAGTTTTCCTTTTCTCTCCCCCCCCCCTTTTTTTTTTTTTTTTTTTTTTTTAATTCAGTGCTTTTTGGTGTGTGTGTGTGTGTGTGTGTGTGTGTGTGTGTGTGTGTGTTTTGTGCGTATGTATTTAGCATCAGTATTTCAAACGTAGGCTGGATTCACTCTTTGATTCTGTGTGCTGTTGACGTATTATCGTTTTCTTCTTATTTGCGTTATCGGACTGTATTCGCAATTCTTCGTACTGTACAACTAGTGCCTTTCTTCATACAAGTGGCTGAGAGATGATGTCTCGCATCAATATCAAAGCAGTCACGCGTTAAGATTAGTTTTCTTTCTAACGGGATCAGATCCTGTTTTCACAAAAAAAGAAGAAGAAAAAAATCCAAAGTTTGTTTGTTAGACCGACATGACGTCTAAAAACAATCCCTCTTTTCACAGAATCCTAAGAAGGTTCAAGTCAGGGAATGTTTCATCGTGCTCACCGTACTTGTGCAGTACTCCAGAACATAGGGCCTGAACATACACAAATGCAAAGCTTTACTCTCAAACAGTGAATGTATTTGTGGAACTCGACATCTGTTTGTGGTTTTCAAATGTTGTTGCGTTTCTGTTGGCTGCACAGCTTCTTTTTTTTTTTTTCTTGCTTTTTTTTGTGATTGGGATGTTGATATGCAGCTATTACCATAGGCAGACATCATGTGTTTCAGTCAGGGGCTCCTTCAAAAGGCTTTATCTATCAATTAATATTCAAAGGTTTAGCTCCAAAGTTATCCCACCCTGATCTGCTTATTGTATTACATCATATGGGTTTTTGCTATGTTGCTTAATTAATGGGTGTATCCTGTTTGGTTTTTTTGTCTACTATTCTACCGCGTTGATGAATTTTAAGTGATGCGCGATGGTGCGCAGTTTGGCTTGGAGTGCAACTGCACCGTAACATGTACTCCACTCCAAGGAAAATCAGTTTTTAAATCCTGCGGCGTGCAGCCCCTGTGTGTATTCTTTGTCAGCCACGCACAGGTGATGAGATGTACCAAATTCAGCAACATCGCACGCCACAACCCCCCCCTCTCCATTTGAGGTTAACAATCTCAAAGGCACTAGAGGGGTTGCACAGCCCAGGATCCAAAAGCACTCGGTGCTCAGCATCCTCGAGCAGGCCTGAGGACTGCTCGGACACCAATAAAACACAAGGGGAAAGCTGAAATTTCTGTGACAGAGTTCCTCCTATAGGCATTGTAACTAACGAGTCCCTCTTATAAAAAAACAAAACCAAAAAAGCAATAATCCAAAAATGGCTCCACTCTTAACACTAAAATTTGGACCCCCAGGCCTGCCGTTATTGGCGCTATATCAAAGCTACCAAACATCCTCTCAATGTCTCATATGGAGTGAAAAATAAGCAGTGTGAACACATTAATTTTTGTATGGCACCTATGAAATTATCGGGTAAACATTTGTTGTACTTGGACACAATTATGTAGACATGCTTGCTAAATTGAATCTGTTACTGTTCTAAATGTGTAGATTTGTGTGGCTTTGATTTTTCATTTTGGTTTTATTTTTTATCTTAAATGCTACACTTGTGTGACATGTAGCAACTGCACTGTGCAATATACATCAATTTGAGGACTGGGGAAATGATAATTGTTTGGTTGTAATTATGTGTGTCTTACCAGTTTGCAGTCGTTTTCCTGCCCCTCGCCCCTCCTCTAGTTCTCAGTGAGTTTCAGTGTGACCAAGCCGTATATACTTTGTCACAAAAAGCGGGTTCCTTCTTGGTGACTCTTATTGGTGAGTGTCAAATTATGAAATGGTGGTGTACCATGTCAAGATTCACTTGGAATTAAAAAAAGATCTTTTGCTTCAGTCTGTGTCTGCCTCTGATTGTACACTGATGATTCGTGAAAGTTTATTTAAAGGGATTAAAACACGAAATGTGTTTGTTGGGATCATATTAAAGTGGACCCATTGTGTTCATTTCTAGTTCCATATTTTTATCCCTGAACTGTACTACAAAGGCTTGGCCTGACTGACAATATTCCTCATTTCTCCTATACTGGCCTTTGTGCTCCCTCTTGGCTCATCCAGTGTCTGAAATCAGTGCAGAGCAATACTGCAGCATTGATCCAATACCAATTCAACACAGGGCCAGTATTTCCAGTGCTGATTCTGATACTTTACACCGATTATGTAGGGGAGAGCAGTGTGTTGTGATTTATCAGATCATCATTAGTTTGCAAATTCTGAACACATTTGATTAAATCACAGATTTTCATGTATCTTAAAAATGGGTATTTTGGAGACAGGGATGCAAATGGGGCAGACCCAGGACACGCTGGAGAGATTATATCTCTCGGCTGGCCTGTGAACGTCTTGGTGTTCCCGCAGACAAGCTGGAGGAGGTGCCTGGGGATAGGGAGGCCTGGGCTTCTCTGCTTAGACCTCTCCCCCGCGACCCAGCTCTGGATAAGTGGAAGAAGATGGATAGTTGGACTGTAAATGTGCCTCTCTCTAGTGAAAGTAATCAAAGTACTGATCCTCCCACACTTGTATCAATCTGATACAATGCCAATGTTGGTATTGATGCTATCAATATTTGTCTTGATCCGCCCACCTCCTTCTGAAACAAAGTGCCTAACACTACATTTAACCCTGCTGTTTCTCTGTTGTACGCATTTTTAGTAGAGATACTGACCTAAATTACTGGATCGGATATCGGAGAAAAATAAAAAATGTAATCCGATCCATTAAATATCACGAAAGCACCTCACAAAACTTGCAACACGCCGTAACTCGCCTCAGAACGTTAGCACGTCGGAGCAGTATGCATCACGTGATAGAGCGGCTGTGGCATGCGGGACCTGTGGTCTGGATAGCATGTGGAGCTTCGCTAGCAACCTGGCATTTCATCTCCGACAAGGTTATCCCCGAGAGAAGTAAAGCAAGTGTGTAAGTCCATCTCTGAATGTAAAGCATTCCTGCGTTAAGCTTAACAAGCGACTGCCTCTCGCTCTCCGGCTGCTACTTCAATCGTGAAACTGCTTAATGATCAGCTGATCGGCTTTTCTGTCGCGAGTCCGTCTTTGTTTTTGGCCCACTTTGCACCAGAAAGAGGAAACCAGCGGCTGAACAACAGCAGCACGTTTAAGCTTGATAAGCTGTTGTTAGAATTTATTTAATATTACTTTCTACTCGAGGATCTTTTTCTACGTAGCTGACGCTGGTAACTGTGCAGGGGCGGATCTAGCAAAGTTTAGCCAGGGGGGCCGATAGGGCATGAACAGGGAAAAGGGGGCACAAAGACATACTTTTCTTTCTTATTCTCATTTAAAATGTCGAGCTTTTAATAAATAATTATTTGACACCCAAAGTTTTAATTTGATGTAAAATGAATAGAAGTCAATTACTGTATATAGTGACTACTAAGTCTAATATATACACCCTAGTAAGCTATAGTACTTTTTCCTTTGGGAAGGTACCATCTGTGCAGTCTGCAATTTTGTTGAAGAAAGATGTTGAATCTATCTAATATTTCTTGAAAAATAATTGATTTCTGTGCATTTTTTTCACACTTCATCAAATTAAGGTTGATTACGTCGATTAAGCATCATGAGGTGGAGCGTGAGGGGTGGTTCCCTATTTTTTATTTTTTTATTTTTGTTGTTGCTGGGAGTTGGAACCCTATTAGTTAGGTTTCTTAATATTTACGCTAAGTACTCTTTAAAATACCAGAATAGTGAGGATGGTGTAGGTTTAAGTTTATTAGATTGATCAGTATTGCTGAACTATGAAATATTTTTTTTGTATACAGGTATAACAGAATAGCTTTAGTGTAGTTGTTGTTTTAAACTTGAGTATGAACTTGCAGACTTGCAAAATGCAGCAAGATATTTTAAAAAACAGTTTTGTTGATTAAAAAACACTATATCGGATTCATATCGGTATCGGCAGATATCCAAATTTATGATATCGGTATCGGTATCGGACATAAAAAAGTGGTATCGTGCCATCTCTAATTTTTAGTAAGGCATAATTAACAAAAAGGCTTGAGAGATGAAAGGATGCCAAGCTTATATCAGGCCAAAGTCACATGCATTGTTTCTTAAATTCTGAAATTAAGTGGTCATCCAATAAAGATCTGGCACTTCATATGTATGCTCATGATACTGTAATTTTTACACAAGCCAAAACTGCTGATGATGCAGCCCATCAGCTTTCATTGGCATTGCATGATTTACAAAAATGGTGACTCATGCCTTAAGGTAAAAAAAGACCATATCATTGTTTTTTAGTAAACCTGCTGCCTGTTGCAAAGCTATGTATTCCTCACTGAAGAGTCCTTTTTTTTTTTTTCACAGGCATGGAATAAAAATGTTCTGCAACTCAATACAAGTCAAGTCAAAGAGTTAAAGGAAGGTAATGTTACAGCCTACCTTTGGCCTTTTCGGGGGGCTTCGGCTTGGACTTTGGGCAGGTGCAGTGACTGCAGGCCCAGGAATTGCACCATATACGCATGGGAACCATTGTCTGCTATAGATTATATCAGACAGATACTTTCTTTCGTTATTGAAAGTCTGATCATTCTACTTAGGGTGCTGATCCAGAAACTGGTGCTTTCAAGATTAAAATAAAAAGAATAGCACCTGAACCTCTTGCTTTAAAGAACATTACAGGTGATCACGCGCGGTGAGTTACAGCCAATAAGGAGTCACGCAGTTTTTGTGTGCATGTCTGTGCACGTGGTCATTTATTATAGCTTTGTTTTGTCTTCACAGAGTGGTTTTATCATTCATTCAGCCCACCACCCACTCTTTTTATTCATTTATTTATTTTAGCTTTTTAAAATGCTGATGGAAACACAACATTTGGCAGGTTCCCACAACTACTTTTACTTTGAAAGAAGGCCCGGAAGTTTTATTTTTTGCCTGCAGTAGTCCACAAGTCACATCGCTGCTTGGTGCCAGAATAATTATGATGATGCACTAACCAAAAATGAAACTCAATGCTTCACAGTCCAGTTGCCTCCATATGAAAACAGCCCTTTAAGGTTAAACATTCAAATCTCAGACACGGATTCCCTGTCAGAATAAATGTTTCAAGCTTTCTGTTAACCTGTCACCAAATTTACATTTTGAACATTTGATTTGATTGTTCAGGTTTAGCCAGCAAAATCTATAGATTTTGCATCTCTATCATAGATAACATGGCTGAAAGTCAAGATCTTTGGTCCTGAAAAATGTTCCCCAAGTGACTCCTGAAAAACAGCAGCACAGAGAAACTTTCAGCACCTTTAGCAGCAGTAAGTTGAAGCAGTGGTTTTTTGTATGATTTCATTACTGTTTCACATCACTGTGGAGGAATTTCGGCCCACTCTTCTTTACAGTGTTTCTTCAGTTTATTGAAGTTTGGGTGTATTTGTTTATGCACATCTCTCTCTTACGGTTGCACCAAAGGATTTCCATCAAGTTGAACCAGTGGCAGATGACAAACCAACCGACACACCTGAGTCACTCACTTTCTTAAATGCACTCAGTCTCACTGGCTCTGTTTATTACTAATCACTGTGTAACTGCTGTAAATTGACAGTAACTGCCATGTCCTTATAAATGTTTATTGGATTAACCACACGTATACAGACTGTATATGACTACCAACTCTCTCCAGCCATGTTGATGTATTACCCATATACATCAGACACAATCAGACTATGCTTACAGGATGTGATGTTACATGTTATTATTTGATGTTATTGGAATCATCATGAATGGGTGGTGATTTCTATAACTTTGTGTATATAATTTGGCATTTCTTACTGATGTAGGCCAAAACTAAATAGATAGTACCATTTCATTTATTTTAAAGGTTTATTTGCAAGACACAAAAACAGACAAAACAGAAAGTTCCAAATGTATTGTGCATGAATTCAAACGTGGCGCTAGAGCCAAGTGCAGATGTGCGTCACAAGTTAATCTGGCTGTAGGCTATGGCACATGGCCACAGGTGGAGCTAGATGACTCGACTCCATTTGAATGCACACAAAGTAAACTGCACGCTTTAGTTGTGCAGCGAAAACGCTGAAATTGGAGTAATAAAACGTAAGAGGGGAACGATAACGAAGACAAGACTCTCCCGATCGTTTACTCTTGCTGCCCCGTGAGCACCATCGGCGTGGTGTTAATTGTTTGCCGTTTTCGCGATCGCCTCCTGCATGACAATATCACCAGGTAAACTCGCGACATTTTTAAACATTTTATTGTTCAAGAGCAACAAGACTGACGGAGTGTTCCCTCTAAGCTGCGCACGTGCGCAATTGCGCACTGCTGGCACGATCTCTGCGCACAGAAAATCTGCGTTGCGCACAAAAAAAATCTAACCTGAATTGAAATTAAAATGAATATGTTAACAATTCTGTTTTGCAGTGTTAGTCGGTAAGTGACTGGCTGCTCCCTTATGGGATTAGCACGATGCCTCCTTATCCCATAGTCTGGCCAATAATGCGATTCACATTAGTATATATTCAGCTAATCAACGTGGTTTACAGGCTATGACAGGCAGCGTCCTTATGTGCCGACACCGGTGTTTTAGCTAGCAAAGCGGCGTGGCTGATGTGGAGTGAAGCCACGTTAATGACAACGTGTACAACCACTGGAGATGTGAGCAGGACAGACGGAAAAAGTGTGGACTTTATATCAGTTTTAAATTTTGTGTTGATAGGCCACGTAAAACCAGAGTTATGATAAAAAAAATATACGCAATGTTTGGTTTTCTTCCTGAATACTATCGTTGTTTATATTTACTGCGGGAAGAAACGGTAAAAACGGCGTTTTATAAGGAAAACGCTTGAAAGCCTGTGAGCAAAAACAACACCAAAAACCCCCCACCCTTTCCTATTGGTGGAAAAATGTACCATGTGGACCAAACAAAAAAATGAAATGGCAATATGGAATTTAGTTGTTTATGAAGGGGGGAAGTTTTAGGAGTGACAGCGGTGTTTTGAGATGTGAGAGATTTGCGATGTTTAGCGCACATCTTGTGTAGTTAGTTTGTAGTGTAGTCAATAGTTTTGTTGTGTGTTTCAGAATAATGAGGCGACGTTCCCTCGTGTCTGAGCGAACACACAAACTCCCTGAGCAATCCCTTGGACCACTGTGAGCAACAGCAGACGTGTGCAATGTGGTCACGCCAGCATCGAATCCATCCAAGTTACATGGTTTATTAAAATAATCAAATTACAGCATTTACATTTATGTTAGACTACTTTTAATTAACTGCTTTACCCCACTTCGAATGAAAATGTTAAAAAAAAATCTAGTCATTGACCTGTGTAGTATGCTAACACTATTGGAAGTAAAAATAACTTGAACTCCAATTTTGAAAACACAACTTTCTTTCTTTTTAAAAAAAGCTCTGTCTTGTATTATGAGTCTGTGGTCTGGGAGAGAGTTCTGTATCTCTCTGTCTGCAAAATACAGTATATAATGACCAATGCTGGGCAATTAATTATATAGTTACTTGTCAAAGGAGCTTGCAAAGAAAAGCGTCTGGATGTAGAGGTCTGAGCATTCCTCTACATTGGAGAGACCAAACAGCCACTTCACAAGCGCATGGCACAACACAGAAGAGCCACCTCCACAGGACAAGACGCAGCAGTCCATCTGCATCTTAAGGATAAAGGACACTCTTTCGAGGATGCCAATGTTCACATTTTGGACAGAGAGGACAGATGGTTTGAAAGAGGAGTGAAAGAAGCCATCTATGTCCACTGTGAGCGACCATCTTTGAACAGAGGCGGAGGTTTACGACACCAACTCTCTGCCATCTATAATCCAGTTTTGAGATCCCTTCCCAGACGCCTTAACGCCCACTCACATCCTGGGCCATCTGACCTCAGGAATTCGCATGATAAGGTGGGGCCAGGTTTCACAATGAACACACCCGAAACTCTGGCTGATTGGGACCCACACCCAGTTTCACACCTTGGCTCAGGCGATTAGAGGATCATCAGGGGGTCCTTTTGTCCCTCTGTGGGGGGTCACTCCCACTAGGTTTATATTTGGGACTCTCCACCATTTGACCTTAGAACTGAAGAAGCTTCTCGGATGAGAGGTGAAACGTCTTCAAGCAACTTAAAGAAGTCCAGACGCTTTTCTTTGCAAGCTCCTTTGACTACGATGACCTGGATGACTGAGAACCTTCACAGACATATATAGTTACTTCTTTAAAAAAGTAACTCAGTTTAGCAAACAACAAATTTTTTTGCAGCTTTCTTTTAATGCAGCCAAGGCGTTTTTAAATAAACATTTAAACTATTTACAGAACAATCAGCTGTTCTGCATCAAATTTGATGCCACACAAATTATTCGTGCCACTCCAAAAAAAAATTTCTGTCCACTATGAGATAAAGGAGAACAACAGCCTGGTACCTGCAGGCCTGACAACAGGGGCCCGTTCTTCGTACCTCGCTAAGTAAGTTAGCTGGATTTGATTGTTGACGATTTCGCGTGATCTTGGATCGTTCGGTTCCCCGAAGCTCATCCGGGACTTGCTGTCATAGCAACAGAGCCGTAAGCGTAAACCTGCTCGGGAGCAGGTTTACTTTATGTAAACAGGATTAGATCGCGGCCACGCAGGTATGTCCGCTTCATTTATACGAAAGCAACAGCGATAAATAAATAACATCAATGTAACTGAAGATAATGCAGCACTTGATCCTTTTATTGATGTCACACAGATACATACAGGTCATTTCCTAAAAAAGGGAAATGTACTATTAACATCCTATTACATGTATGTGATTATTACAGATGTAATTCATATTTCAGAGTAGTAATTGTAAATTACTTCGTGTAATCAAGATGAGAGACCACGGCTATAAAAGCCAAGGTGGATTTGGGAAGTCTGTCGCAGCCATGTCCTGTCCGTTTACGCGAGCAACCCATTGCGGAAGGTGCAAGATTGATAAGGAGAGTCCTCAGAATTCAGCATATATTGCGGGACAGACAGGATCCTTTAGCTCAGCGCGACAGTGTGCTCATTGAGAGATATCGATTTTCCCGTGAGGGAATTATTTACTTAACCAACTTGTTGACGAGGGGGTGCAGGACCACCACCTGTCTTTTTTTCCTCTGCCCTTTTCTTGGTTGCTGTTATAAACAAACAAACAGATTATTTCAGGGTCTCTTTCCAAGAGACTAAAAGCAATATAAGTGATAAATATTACCATTCTGTAGAATATTCTTATATTTCACTTTTACTTATTCCCATGTTCTAGTGGGTCCTGTTGTGGCTCTAATGTGAAAGGGGATATAATATAACATATTATAATATAATATGATGTAATATAATATTGGATAATATAGTGTGATATGATAAATCTACCCTACCGCCTACTGGTGTTGGCCAGAGGGGCCGATGGCGCGATATGGCAGCCTGGCTTCTGTCAGTCTGCCCCAGGGCAGCTGTGGCTACAACCGTAGCTGCCTCCACCAGTGTGTGAATGTGAGAGTGAATGAATAGTGGCATTGTAAAGCGCTTTGGGTGCCTTGAAAAGCGCTATATAAATCCACTCCATTATTATTTTTATTATTAAATTACTTACGAGTTTAATTTGTCAGCAACTTTCTGCCAGCCCTCTCTCCTTGCTTTTGCAGCCTTTGCAGTGTTCCCTTGCGTTCTGATTAAACTCTGAAACTCCTGAAATCCCTCACTCAGGAGTTCTTGCTCTGCTGCCGAAAAATACCGAGCCGAGCGCGCTCCTTCGACATTTTCGCCGACCAATCAGAGGGTTTCCGATCAATGTTTCTACTATCGATGCGTAGCCCCTTTTACGACACCCAGTGATCTCACATTACTTCATCCAGCTGTACTGATCGTCAACAGCGGGTGTGTTCGGAGAACCGGATCAGCGAGCTCACGGTTAGCGCGATGATTTGGCCTTGGATGTGTCATTTGATCTTGGATGTAGTAAGCGACGTACGAAGAACGGGCCCCTGGTCTTCCTGGTTAATGCTGTCATGCCTGTCTTGTCATGTTTTCCTGTTTATTTTGAAAGTCCAGTTTTCATGTGGTTGTGTTTTAATTTACATTTCCTGTGCATCATTATGTTCATCCTAGTCAGCTGTTTCCTTACGTGTCTCCACTTTCCCTGATCACCTCATGTGTGTATTTAAGTGTTTTGTCTCTTACTGTTCATTGTCAGGATGTCTGCCAATTTCCCTCATGTCATCTAGTCACAGTCATAGTTTTACCTTTAGTTATCATAGTCAGTCATGGGTTCATCATAGTTTATCATAGTTATGTTTTTGTTTTTTTTTTACGTGAAGACAAACATTTGATAATGTTGCTGAATGACAGGGACCCGGTATTAAAAAACTGGACGATCCGGATAATTAAAAAGTACTTGATCGAGTCGATGGAGAATCCAGCCCTTAGTGCGGCTGAAGAGGTTCAGAAATACAAGTGTTCTCTGGAAATCTGTATCAAGGACTTGGTGAAGCATGTTGTCGAAAATGCCGACTCACCCTGCTCTTCTGAAAAAGCCGATGCCATCTCCAAATGGCTGTTCAGTAAAGTCTGGCTTCGAATGAAAAAAATTCAAATCCCTGCCGAAAATGTGACATTCCTCAGTAACATGGTCTACAAGTCTCTCATAGAGAAATGAAAAGACCCAGATGTAATTCTGACATTCATGTCATTATACCACAGATACGTTCATGAGGTCATTATTAACAAGAGTTTGAGGCTAATACATTTCCAATGCTGGGGGAAAAAAGCCCAAAGGCGATATAAGGGTGGCGGCTCACAGCAGTTTTTGTTTGCTACATGGATCATTTTAGTTCAGCTGGGTGTCTTTCAAAATGTGTTAATTACATAAATAAAATGTAACTTTCTCTGTAGCACTTCATGGATTTCATTCAACACATGGATTTCAACACACCTTAGTTGTTCACACAAAGCATAAAGGTAAAAAACAATATATACAGTAGCTGTGTCCCAAAACGTCGGCTGCATCCTTCGGAGGCCGCATTTGAAGGCCGATTACGTCACAGCTAGGCGACGAAGGCTGTCCCAATTCGTCGACTCCTTCAAATGCGGCCGACAAATGCGTTCTTCATTTCCCCGAATTTGAAGGATGGGTCGTAGTGATGGGATTTACGGTTCTTTTTAGAGAACCGGCTCTTTCGGTTCGGCTCACTAAAAAGAGCCAGCTCTTTCGGCTCCAAACCAGCTCTTCAAGTTGTTTTGTTGCTTTAATTAATTTGTTATTAAAAATAATATATAATTATGCACAAAAGGAATTACTAATGTAAAAAAAAAGTGGTTTTATTTATATATGTCTATTAGGGGTGCAACGATACACAAAATTCACGGTTCGGTTCGATACTTTGGTGTCACAGTTCGATATTTTTTCGATACAAAAAAAAAGTTCATGCCTTTTTAATTTGTCATTTATTAAAATTATAAATATATATTTTAACTCAAAAGTACAGTTTTTTAATTTAATGTTGCTGAAACAAAAGTAATTAAAAAAATAAATATATCTCAGGGCTCTCAAAATTTCAAAATCCCTGGTAGCCCTTCGGGCAGGGACTCTTCAGTTTTTGGTAGCCCAAAATAAATGTAAGTAGCCCAAATAAAAAAGAGAGCAATTTTTTGATTGATGTTTTGTTTCCTGTTTTGTTTCCTTTACAATATTATACATTAAAGTATAATATTGTAAAGGAAACAAAACATTAATCAAAAAATTGTTGAAAAACAAATTACAACATTGTATAAAAATTACAATCATCAACTCAAATACTTGGTTCTAATTGAACAGAAATTTCTATGAACTTGTAAGAACTGTGTAGGACATGAATCAGTCTGTGTCAGATCCTGAATTTGAAATTTCCGCTGAAGTCACGGGTAAGAGACAAGTGGAACCAAGATCTAGGCCATTTGCTTTTTGAAGTTTGCAAAGACTGCTAAATTTTGCCAGTGGTAGTTCACTCTTTGCAACATAGTACGCTGTTCTAAACAGATTTTTCAGGTTCATTTTTAGTATGTTATTTGCAATTGGTGTTTGTTCTGGGAAAGATATTGCAGACTGAGCAATAATGCATTTCTTGCATTTCTCATGGGTTCTAATGGGGGCCTTTCTTAAAATGACTGGTCCCAGTAACAAAGGCGCTTGTCGACACAGAAATTGAGAGAAAACCAACAACACACCCGGCAGAACATTATGTTATTTACACGGGTGCACATAAGTGGTCCGCATGTGCGCATTCGCTGTCAAAACGTATGGGGCGCCGTTTGTAAAGTGAAACATGCTGAAATTAACGGCAACATTTTTCCACATTTAGCTGAAAAACAAGTCATTTTTTACAACATTCACTCATCCAGGCTGGAGAAACTGATCAGGAAGGCTAGCTCTGTGGTCGGCATGAAGCTGGACACTCTGGTGACAGTGGCAGAGAAAAGGACATTAAAGAAACTGATGGACATTATGGACAATGCCAGGCATCCTCTGCACACGGCCATTAACAACCAGAAGAGTCTGTTCAGTGACAGGTTGCTTCTCCCCAAGACAAGAACTAACAGACTTAAAAACTCCTTTGTCCCACACGCCATCAGACTGTTTAACTCCTCTCTGGAGGGGAGAGGGAGGGGAAACAGGAGGACAAAGGAGGGGGGAACAACTAAGCTGTAGTGCCTCTTCACCTCACTGTGCAATACCTTTTGTGCAATACTTTTGTAAATAGTCAACAGTGCAATAGACCTCAATACTTGAAATGTGCAATTCACTTGTATTTTTATTTTTTATTCCTATTTATTCTATTTATCCCCTTCGTATATTTTATTTATATTGTCTCTGTATTATATATATGTGTGTGTGTGTGTGTGTGTGTGTATATATATATATATATATATATAATATTCTGTAACTCTGTAACTTCTGTCGGTGCTGTGCTTTTTGGAAATCGAATTTCCCAGAGGAACCCACCCGAGGGATTAATAAAGTTCTATCTTATCTTATCTTAAAATATTTGTAACTTTTCATATTTAAAACAGAATTTTAAATGTTACATCTAAATGTTAAATCTAAATGTTATATTTAAATCTAAATCTAAATGTTTAGGCTAACATGCAAATTTATTGCAGGGATCAGCGGAAATACCAAAATAAAAGCTTTCCGAAAACCTCCGGTGCAAAAGTGTGCCGGTAGTGGTCAGACACGTTCTCACTCCCAAAGCGTAATAATTTTCGCTAGGTGACAAATTGTCAACATTTTATGCTTTCGGGCAACGGAAAAAGGAGAGCACATGAGAACCGTTTGGACTCAATCTACACATGTTCGTTCGTTTTCTAAAAATCGCTTTGGAAAACACTATTTTATGTCATTTAACTGCTAGTAAAGGTTAGGAATAAGGTTATAGTTAGATAAGGTTAGGTTTAGGGCTGGAACACATGGCTGGAACGTCTATTATGGCGGGACCGTCATTCCACTGGAATTCAGCCATAACCCGACCATGAGAAAGCACGTCCGGCGATTTAGTTGAAAACATCGGAAGATCCGTTTTGTCGGCCATCCAAAGGTTTAGCAGTAGTGCACTCTTAGCAGCTGCAGTCTCCACTTCACAATCGCTGCAGCACATGTCCAGCAAAATCGCTGGACATGCTCGTAGGCAAGAAGTGAAGCAGCACATGGTGGGGAGAAGCGAGGAAGAGAACAGACACAATTTTGCACCGGAGGTTTTCGGGAAGCTTTTATTTTGGTATTTCCGTTGATCCGTACAATACATTTGCATATTAGCCTAAACATTTAGGTTTAACATTTAACATTTAGCATTTAGATTTAACATTTAACATTTAGATTTAACATTTAGATTTAAATATAATATTTAGATTTAATATTTAACATTTAGATTTAATATTTAACATTTGATGAAAAGTTACAAATATTTTACTAAATGTTGTAAAAAATTACTCGAAAAAAATATTTTTTTGTAAGGTTTTGAGCTAAATGTGGAAAACTGTTGCCGTTATGTTTCACTTTACAAACGGCGTCCCATAGCAACGCGCGTTTGCGTCCATATAAAAAGCACTGTTTTTGTCCGCTAGAGTGGGATTTTCACGGCACATTCCGCACCACATCTCTGTGCGTTCATCATTTGTTTGAAGCCAGCTCACCTCCTGCAACCACTTTTCCGAGAATACGTGCTTCTTTTGTGGTTCGGACTCCTTCTGACATTTGTTTGGAGGTGGAGGAACACCAAAGTAATTGCTTAAAGGAGCTTCTTTAAGAGTTTTAAACAAATGTCTGTCCTCCTCCAGAAAATCTTATGTATGCAAACACGCGTTGCAACTTCATATCTTGTGCGTGTTTTTTTTTTTTTTTTTTTTTTTTTTTTTGACAGCGAATGCGCACCTGCGGACCACTTATGTGCAGCCCCGGTTATATAGCTCGTCATATTGCTGCCACAGAAATTCTTTTGTCCATGAAACCATAAAGCTGCACTTTCTTTTTGCCTTATAGTCTGATTTGTCATAACTTCTCCGTTTTGTGGTAAGCTTTTCTTTGGCTGTCACTTCTTCACCCTGACCTGTCTTATTTGGCTCAGCAGAACTAAAATATATATCCTGCTGCTTTTACACACACACACACACACACATAACGGTCAGCGATTCTCTGTGCGATCAACCTCTCACATGTTTAAGCTTGCTGCGGGAGATTTCACTTGTCATGTTTGCATAGTAAGCTAACGATTGATAAGACGATGTCAGAGGAATTGGTGCGCAAATTATCATCACTCACCAATCAGTACTGTCGCTCTCTATACACAGTTCGCGCGATTGCAAAGTGAAAACAAAAAACAAGCGCAAATTCAAACGCGATTTCAATATGTCACATAGTGGCAGTGGCTCACCGATGCCAATGACATAATTACCCAGCTACATTTCCGAAAGAATGCAAAAGCATTGACATATATTTTTCCTTCCTACAATAGCCCGACGGGCAGGGCAGAGATAGATTTTGGTAGCTCGACTGGAAAAATCGCTAGCCCCGGGACGTCGGGCTAGCGATTTTGCAAGCCCTGTATCTGATTGAGGAATCACTCATCTTTGGAAAAGAGAGTTTATTACAGAGAAATGGCTCTTTCCAAAATAAAAGCTATACTATCCGCTTCTTCTGGGCTATATTCTCAGCAGCATATTGTAGTGGGTCAGGGCTGTTCGGGGTTCTGTTTGTACAGTTATGTTTTGTTTATGTTGCCATAGTGACGGGTGACGCCCTCTCGCTGCGACGGTGTGTCCTTCCAGGGTCAGAGGGCGCCCTGTGTGTTGTTGTTGTTGTTGCTGTGCGGTTGCCGCGCTGAGCAGTTAGCTAGCGGCAGTGTTCTTCTGCAGATGTCAATAAACGGCTGTGCTCCCTGGCTAGCTCACGGGAAGCAAGACCAAACGACACCTCTGTCTCCTCCTTGTCTGAGCTCGCCACATTGGTGTCAGAAGTGGGATGATGGTGGCACCCCATGTTCCGACCCGAGTGACTTTTCCCCCGCCGGTCGTGACCGGCCGGTGCGCCAAAAGAAGGCACCTGGACATTTGCAGGACTTTGTGTGGGGTAATGGGGTCGTCGGGGACGACTAACCCATGGGTGGGGGCTATGTAGCGGGTCAGGGCTGTTCGGGGTTCTGTTTATACGGTTATGTTTTGTTTATGTTGCCATAGTGACGGGTGACGCCTTCTCGCTGCGACAGTGTGTCCTTCCGGGGTCAGAGGGCGCTCTGTGTGTTGTTGTTGCTGTGCGGTTGCTGCGCTGAGCAGTTAGCTAGCGGCAGTGTTCTTCTGCAGATGTCAATAAACGGCTGTGCTCCCTGGCTAGCTCACGGGAAGCAAGACCAAACGACACCTCCGTCTCCACCTTGTCTGAGCTCGCCACAATATTAAACATATCACGTCCCCATAATGTGCTAACGGCTGTCTAAATGACTCGGGTAAAGTTTGTAGCATGCATGCTTGTTGTTTTTGTCTGCTTCCACTTGTCTTTGCACTAGGATGATGTCGGTGTAAATGTGCAGTCATATTCGCTGTGTTCCCACTAGTGCTGTCAGCGTTAATCTCGTTGAAATGACGTTAACGCCACAACACGGCAAATCTCCGTTAACGAGCTACCCCTGATCGCCCTGTGCTGGGGCTAGACAGCCAACACGTTAACGAGCTAACTGCGCTAACACACTAGTTCCCACCCATGTAATTGAGCATTGCGTGGCACATCCAACATACTGTTTTACTTTAGTCCATGACGCGCTTACCTTCAGGGTCATACGTCACATGAAAACCAAAATAATTCCAAACGCCAGATCTGAATGAGGGTGGGGGAGGTTCAATTTGCCTGTTGCAAGGAGAGCTTCTGTCTTGCTAGCTTGCCCTGCGCTCTTCCTTCTGACAATGCTGTCTGTGTTGAACGTGGATCTGCGCTCGACAGTGCAGCCTAGGCGGAGTAGTCGAACGCAGATTCACTGAGCGCTCAACACAGACAGCATCGTCAGAAGGAAAGTTGATAAAAGAAATTACAAATTTTGTATTGTTCGATACATATGCGTACCGAACCGAAAGCACTGTATCGAACGGTTCAATATCGATACGAGTATCGTTGCACCCCTAACATACATATACATATATACACATATACATTGCAAAAAGGGTGTAGCTATTGCAGTATACAGTGTGTTAGATGGAGGAGTTGTACAGGGAGATGGCCACAGGCAGGAATGATTTCCTGTGTCGTTCAGTGGCGCTTTTTGGTAATCTCAGTCTCTCGCTGAACGTGCTCCTGTGACTGACCAGCATGTCGTGGAGTGGGTGGGAGGGATTATCCAACACTGTCTTTATCTTGGACAACATCCGCCTCTCCGACACCACCTTAAGGGAGTCCAGCTCCATCCCCACAACATTACTGGCCTTATGGATCAGTTTATTGAGATGTCAAATGTAACAAATATGCGATTTAACCCTCCTCTGTTAGTTAGTGAACTGGACTTGAAAATGGCAGGGCTTGTGGTGTCTGTCTTCAGTGAACTCAAGCTTTCTGGCTTTACATGATGTGGACCAGTGACTGAGCCCACCAAGGACTCCAAAACAATGATTCCTTTGACATGAATCGTTTGAGTGAAACTAGGAAAACTATAAAATCCAAAATTAGGGACTTCTTTATGAAAATAACAGAAGACCAGTGGCGTGCACTGAAAACAGGGTGCGCTCAGATGAAAACGCCAAGCAGGCACTTGGCAGGTTTACATCAGAGTTGTTTCACATCACCATAACTGAAGTCATGCCAATGATTAGGCACTGTGAGGGTAGTGTCTACCAAGGGGAGACAATTTTACAGGGAGTCGGGGAAAAATGGAAGCACTGTGCGTGCTGGCCCCATTCGTGCACCCAGCAACTGAATCAGGAGGATCCACAGTCAGCTGGTCTGGAATCAGTTTCAGAAGTAGCAGAGGGGCCAAAAAGTGGACCAGTGGCTGAGCCCAATGAGGACTCAAAAAAAGAGTGACTCCTCTCTGGAGTGTGAGGTGTGTGAGGCTGAGCCCACTGCCCCTTCTGGTGATGTGACTGTGGAACCTCCACTGTTGGAACAACAGCGGCTCGTTAAAGAGCTCATAAACGCTGTGATTATACGCGCCTCAAGAGAGGCAAAGGTGCCGCCGTCTAATGAGAAGCAACAGCAACTCTTCATATCTTTAATATAAAAATTTAATAGGTCTTGATGAGGCCATTTACCGAGAGCTCCGCGACAAAACATTCTGTGAAGACAAACATTTGATAATGTTACTAAATGACAGTGACCCGGTATTGCAAAACTTGACGATCCAGATAATTAAAAAGTACTTGATCGAGTCGATGGAGAATCCAGCCCTTAGTGCAGCTGAAGAGGTTCAAAAATACAGCTCTTCTGTGGAAATCTGTATCGAGGACTTGGTGAAGCATGTCGTCGAAAATGCCGACTCACCCTGCTCTTCTGAAAAAGCCGATGCCATTGCCAAACGGCTGTTCAGTAAAGTCTGGCTTCGAATGAAAAAAATTCAAATCCCTGCTGAAAATGTGACATTTTCATCATCATATCTCCACCACTGTGCTTGACAGTTGGCTTGTGTAGCTACTAACAGTGGGGTGAATAATTTAGACTGGCTTCTGCCTTAAGTCTAATTGTTGAATGTTAACATTAATAATAATAATGGATTGGATTTATATAGCGCTTTTCAAGGCACCCAAAGCACTTTACAATGCCACTATTCATTCACTCTCACATTCACACACTGGTGGAGGCAAGCTACGGTTGTAGCCACAGCTGCCCTGAGGCTGCCCCTCGCTTCTGTCAACACTGTCAACGCCTCTGGCCTCGCCTCTGGCCAACACCAGTAGCCAGTAGGGTAAAAATATAAAAAGGCTACGAGGACAGCTGCTCTTCGAAGGATTTGGGTTTGGAGTCAGGTGAGGAGCGTGAGCTCCAAGAGCTGGTTCTGACCCAAACTTCCCTCGTCAGCGAGTTAAAAAGCCGGTTGAAGATGTTCTGTCTTGTTTTCCGCTCTTCCTGAGGAATAAGTCTCTAAACTAGCGGGCCATGTGGAAACACAGACCCAACAATCATACATAGTCATAATGTTTCCACTATTAAACCTCTAATGTTGTTTCATAACTGTCACCAATAGTCCTTAATCATCACTTTCAGAGCCTTGCAGTGTGCAGGTTACAGTGATGGTCTGTGCGAGAATCATCAGGCAACGCATACAAGCATCTGCACACGAAATGTATTTTAAAAATATGTTTTTTTATTACTAAGCAGTTTTTTGTACAGTGACGTAATAACGTTTCTGAGATGCATGGAGTTTCAGCAACAAAGGCATTCTAGTGGGACTCTGGTGTAACAGTGACTCCAATGTAGCTCGGAAATGTGGCACTCCAGACGTCCAGAAACATGCGAATGTACACTCATCAGACATGTTGCTGTATGAAAATCTGATCAGTAACCTAAAAATGTTCGGTAACTCAGTACTGATGTTTTGAATAACTACCTGCCGCCTGTTTATTCTCACACAGACCTTCACTGCAGCCTGGATAAAGCGAAGGTTTTTAGAAAGTGATGATTTGGGACTATCGGTGAGAATTATGAAATGACAGGAAATGTTTAATCAAGGAAACAGGATGAATGAACGAACCACAAAAAGAAGAGTTTATCATCAAACTACATCTTGACATTTGCAACTTGACCTACTAACTTTGTGATATAAAGACAATGCATGCAATGTAAGAACTTTGTAGAACAATGGGTGTTTTGTTTGAGCTTGTGTTATCAGATAAGCAAACTGATAATGAGTCCCTGAAACTTCCTGTTATCTCATGGTACAGAAA
The DNA here is from genome assembly GCF_965226115.1 of Aulonocara stuartgranti. Lineage (NCBI taxonomy): Eukaryota > Metazoa > Chordata > Actinopteri > Cichliformes > Cichlidae > Aulonocara > Aulonocara stuartgranti. The sequence goes on along the minus strand of NC_138945.1, from coordinate 6,674,483 downwards.
AACTCACTCTATTAACCAACTTTGGGGTTGTTGATTGTTTTTCCACTTTCTTTAGAAGTGCATTGAATATGCAGATGAGAAAGCGACTTAAAGTGGGGTGATCGGACACTTGCTTCAGACATCTGAAACATCAGGATCATCAGGTCTACAGTGAAATCAACATCACTGTCAGTGAGACATGTCAATGTATATGTGTATATATGTATATGTATGTGTGTGTGTATATATATATTGTGCTATTTCTTACTTAGTGTATTGTTCTGTGTTTGTTACTGTTTGTACTGGAGCACTGTAACCAAAATAATTTCCCCAAAGGGATCAATAAAGTATTCGCATTCTGATTCTAAGTGAAACTAATAAATGTAAAAAAAAATGCAGAGATGGAGGACAATTTATTGAGACTATACAATACAATACAACTTTATTTATATAACAGATTTAAAGAACCAGCGGTACACCAAAGTGCTTTACAATAGAAACAGGAAAATTAAGACATGATTAAATAGGCTTGTTGGGGCCTGGAGCCTGGGGCTCGCTCGGCCACTTCGGGGGTGGGGTGCCCTCGGCCTGGGGCTCGGTCACTCTGGCACAGCTGGCTGCCGGCGATCTGATACCGTCGTGTTGGTGTTGTTCCCAGATCACCATATTAAATGTTGTTCCAGGATCAACATTGCAAGTGACCAATCAGAATGTTGTGACGTCATACTTTTTGACATCTAAAATTAAGCTCTCTCTCTCTCTGGCTGTGAGCTGAAAAGGGAACATAAGAACAGATATAGCTAAAAGATAAAGTACACAGATAAAAAATTGAGCCCAATATAAAATAGGGACACTAACCAGATGGAAAGCTAGGTTAAATAAGTATTGTATTGTATCTTTATTTATTTCAGACATAATAAAACAAACAACCAAAAAACAAAAAAAAAAAACAATATATACTCGTCTACATGTACTTTCGTTTACGGATACGAATATATGTGTAGATATACACACACACACGTATTTGTACAGACAAGCAAAAAAGAAATATAATAAAATAAAACACATTCGTCTAACATGAAATAACAATTGTTTGGTCTGAAAAGGAGTAGGAAGAAGTATACACATACTTATTAACTCCTACCCCTGCTCAACATCTTATTAATCCCACATATTTACCTAATTCTCCTCATCACATATTCCACACAATACACAAGAAACTTATATCAACAAGGCTGGCACGATTGAACGACTGGCGACCTGTAGCCCTGACCCCCATCGTAAGCAAATGCTTCGAGAAGCTGGTCAGGGACTTCATCTGCTCTGCACTACCCGACTCACTGGACCCTCTACAGTTCGCATACCGCCACAACAGGTCCACTGATGATGCCATAGCCCTGACACTACACACTGCCCTGTCACACCTGGAGAAGAGAGACACGTATGTGAGAATGCTGTTTGTAGATTTCAGCTCAGCATTCAATACCATCGTTCCCTCGAAGCTGGACAGGAAACTGCAGGATCTAGGACTGAGCAGCTCCCTCTGCAGCTGGATCCTTAGCTTCCTGTCTGACAGACGCCAGGTGGTCAGACTGGGCAGCATCACCTCATCCCCCGTCACACTGAACACTGGTGCTCCACAGGGGTGTGTACTGAGCCCTCTCCTGTACTCACTCTACACCTACGACTGCACAGCCACTAACAACTCCAACATCATTGTGAAGTTTGCGGACGACACTACAGTGGTGGGTCTTATCACCAACGGTGATGAGACGGCTTACAGGGAGGAGGTCAGCGCCCTGACCCACTGGTGTCAAGACAACCATCTCACCCTCAACGTCGCAAAGACAAAGGAGTTGATAGTGGACTTCCGGAGGTGCAGAGAAGTACACACCCCCATCACCATCAGCGGCGCTGCTGTGGAGAGAGTGAGCAGCTTCCGGTTCCTTGGTGTACACCTGGCTGAGGATCTTACGTGGTCAGTACACACAAACAAAACAGTGAAGGCGCAGCAGCGCCTCTTCTTTCTCAGGAGACTGAAAAGATTCGGCATGAGCCCCCGCATCCTCAGGACCTTCTATCACTGTGCCATTGAGAGCATCCTCACTGGATGCATCACCACCTGGTATGGCAACAGCACCGCCTACAACCGCAAAGCTCTCCAGCGAGTAGTGCGGTGCTCTGAACGGATAATTGGAGGTGAGCTTCCCTCCCTCCAAGACAGCTACAGGAAGCGCTGCCTGAGGAAAGCGGGGAGGATCATCAAGGACTCCAGTCACCCCAGCCATAAACTGTTCAGACTACTTCCATCAGGAAGGAGGTTCTGCAGCATCCGGTCCCGTACCAGCAGACTGAGAGACAGCTTTTTCCATCAGGCCATCAGACTGCTGAACACGTCATAGACACCTCAGCTTCACTACTGGAACTTTAACATTATGCACTCCATACTGTACAGTGATGCCACTGTTTTGCACATGTCTCACTCTGTATATTTTATTTTATTTATTTTAAATATTCTACTTATTGTTTACTCTATTTAATTTGTAAAATATGTGTACACACACACACACACACACACACACGTAGAAAAATATTTAGTATACACATGCAGAAATGCATATACTATCATATATTGTACATATATTTATTAGTTTCAGATGTAGCCATTCTTGTATTTTGCTTGTTTACATTATTGTATTTTGCACAACTCTGTTGCTTGTGAAGCTCGCACACAAGAATTTCACTCACATGTGCTGTACCAATGTACCTGCACATGTGATGTGACAATAAAAGTGATTTGATTTGATTTGATATTTATAATTTCAATACGAGTTGACATATTTATACATACAATGGGTGATTGTTTTTTTCAATATCATATCCTTCCAAAAGTAATTTTCGAAGTGTCTTTATGAACTTGCCAATTCCTGAGCATTGCTGTAATTCTGCAGTAAAGCTATTCCACAGTTTTACTCCATAAATAGTTACACAAAAAGTTTTAACATTTGACCGTGCTTTAAGGATCTTCAGATTTAACTTACCCCTTAGTTCATAGTCTCCTTCTCTGTCATAGAACATCCTCTGTATATTTCCTGGTAACATATTATATCTAGCTTTATACATAATTTTTGCCGTTTTGTATTTTATAAGATCCATAAACTTCAATATTTTTAATTTCAAAAACACGGTGTTAGTATGGTCTCTATATCCAGCTTTATTAATCATCCTGATTGCTTTTTTTTTAAATTTTACATATTGGTTGAAGTGACGTTTTATATGTGTTTCCCCAAATTTCCGCACAGTATTCCAAATATGGCAATATAAGTGAACAGTAAAGTACCCGGAGTGATTTGGAAGGCAAAAAATATTTAACTTTACTCAGTATGGAGACACTTCTTGACAGTTTAGCTTGTAAATACTTTATATGAGGTTTCCAGCAGATTTTGTTATCTATTATCACACCCAGAAATTTTGTATCCGAAACTTGCTCTAATTCGACATTATTTACTAATAACTTTGCTTCGGCATCTTTTTTATAATTTCCGAATAACATAAATGTCGTTTTTTCCTAATTTAATGATAACTTATTTCTATCAAACCATGTTTTCAGTTTAATCATTTCTTGTGTGACAATTTCCAAAAGCTGCTGTAAGTTCTCTCCAGCACAAAAAATATTTGTATCATCTGCAAATAGAATAAACTGTAATATATCTGATGTTCTACATATATCGTTGATATAGAGGATAAACAGCTTTGGTCCCAATACTGACCCCTGCGGAACTCCACAAACAATGTCCACACACTCTGATTGATGTTCCCCAATTTTCACAAATTGCTTCCTGTCTCTCAAATAACTCTTTACCCACTCTAACACCACTCCTCTAATGCCATAATACTCCAGTTTATCAAGTAATATTTCATGATTAATTGTATCAAAAGATTTTTTTAGGTCTATGAATATACTAGCTATACATTGTCTTTTATCTATATTGTTAGTGATATTTTCGATCAATTCTATTAATGCCAATGATGTTGATCTATTTGATCTGAAACCATACTGACTATCTGTTATTATTTTATGTTTGTCTATAAATTTGTCGAGTCTATTAATAAAAATTTTTTCCAGTATTTTTGAAAATTGAGAAAGTAGAGAGACAGGCCTATAATTTGTAAATTGGTGTTTATCACCATTTTTGAACAATGGTGTTACTTTAGCTATTTTCATTTGTGTCGGGAATGTACCAGTTTGTATGGACAAATTGCAGATATGTGTTAAGGGTTTAGAAATGCCCTCTATAACTTTTTTGACTATTTCCATATCTATATCATCAGAGTCTGTAGAGTTTTTTGTTTGTAATTTCCCAACAATATCAATGATTTCCTTTTCTTCTACTGCCGTTAAGAACATTGAATGAGGATTGCGATCAATGAATCTGGTTTCTTTCTCTACCGAATCTGTCATATCAGGAATTGTTTCAGCCAAATTTGGCCCAACACTTACAAAGAATTTGTTGAAGTCATTTACCACATCGCTCAGATTAGTAATATTTCTATCATTATTTGTGAAATACGAAGGATAGTCTGACTGTCCAGAGCCCTTTTTAATGATGGTATTTAATGTTTTCCAAATCCCTTTAGTATTATTTTTATTCATAATCAATAATTTCTCATAGTATTCCTTTTTACATAACCTCAAAATACTCGTTAATTTGTTTTTATATTTCTTATATTTATTTTCAGCTTCTATACTTCGGTTCATTATAAATTCTCTGTATAAGGTATTTTTCTTCTTACATGCATTTTGCAATCCTTTTGTAATCCATGGGCATTCTGCATATTTTTGTTTTTTACTGTATTTCCTTACTGGGCAACGGCTATTATATAACATTTTAAATTTTCCTAAAAAAAATCTCATACGCTTTATCAATATTTTTTTCCCTATACAGCGTCTCCCATTCTTGCTTGAGCAAATCATTTTTTAAATGCATTTATTGACTCTTCTGTTCTCATTCGTTTGTATTTTACTATATTTTCCTGTGTAACCTTCCTATAGTTTTTATTATACACTATAAAAACAGGTAGGTGATCACTGATATCATTTATTAAAAGACCACTTATGGATCTATTTTCTATTTCATTTGTAAATATATTGTCTATTAAGGTTGCCGATTGTGCTGTGATCCTGCTGGGTTTAGTGATCATTGGACAAAGTCCCAAGCTATACATGTATTAATAAACTCCTCTGTCATTTTCTGTTTGCTTGGATTTAATAAATCTATGTTAAAATCCCCACAAATGAATATGACTTTTTGGTTTGTCCTGGTGAATGTTTTATCTACCCACTCCTTAAAAATTTCAGTATTTGAACCTGGTGTTCTATATATACAGCTTACAAGTGAGTCTTTAAACAGGATTTAAAAGATAAAATGGAGTCTGACGCATGGATAGCGATGGGAAAGTTGTTCCACAGGTTAGGTGCAGCCAGGACAAAAGCACGGTCATCCCTAGATTTAAGTCCAGATCTAGGCTGAGCCAAGAGTAATCGGGCTGAAGACCTGAGGGCTGCCCAGGGACATATGGACTAAGGAGATCAACAAGATAGCTAAGGGCTAATTTATTTATAATTTTAAAGGTGAGCAACAATATTTTAAATTCAATACGATATTTTATGGGTAACCAATGCAAATCAGCATGACCGGGGGTGATAGATATCACGTGATTTCATTGTTTGCATGGAGCTATATGCAGTTATATGCAAATAGACTCAAAATGTATTTTTCTCACTCATTAACAAAGACTGATTAAAAGTTTAGGTTGCAAAACTAAAGTTCAGAAAACAGTACAATATGATTGAATCTGATCTGTCTGAACAGCAAGGCTTAACACACGTAGTTTAATAGTACAATGAAAAAAGTTATAGACAAAGAACATGTACAGTACCCACCTGGTGATTCAGGGTCAGGTCCCACACTTAGATTGTCCTGTATTTAAAACAAAGAAGGTAAAGTTAAGGAAGAAAATAAAATGCACAGGTGTTCTTGTTTTACTGCATACACTTAAAATGGAAATTAATAATGTTATAAAGGTAAATCAGTCTGCAAAAAAAAGAAAGAAAGAAATCAACACAAAGACAGTGACCTGCAAGCACAAACTCATCCTTTCTTTTTAATGTCAGCTTGTCCTTTAAAACATCTCTAGATGGTGTGTTTATTGAAATGACAGATGAGTAAATGGGCATAAAAATGCATATCAGATGGACATGAGAACAGGACAAGAAAGTGAAATTATTCTACATTATTGTGTACATTTCTTTCGTTTTAAAGGTCACGATGATTATATTTGCCACATGTTTTGTTTACTTTTGCAAATAATCTGAACGACCCTCAGTACCTACAACTGACAGGTTACCAACATCAGGACCTTTGTTGATTCATTAAACAATGAGCTAAAGCTAGAGGTGACTTCAGGCTTTCGTGCTGACTTAAACACACCTTTGCTGATTAGTAATCACAGACATCTACAATAGCTCTGTTCTAGGATGCCCTCTGGACCCAGTGGAGGTGGTGAGTGACAGGAGAATGGTGGCTAAGCTGTCATCCCTGTTGGACAACATCTCCCACTGAGCAGCTCCTTCAGTGGCAGGCTGCAGCACCCACGATGTGGGTCTTTCCAGGTCTTTCGCAGGTCTTTCCTCCCCACTGCTGTCAGACTCCACAACAAAGACTTCAACTGATCAAACACACACATCCACACATGTGCAATAGCAATAACACTAAGTGCAATACTCTTTCTGGCATTGTTGTATTATACTCATATTGTATATAGCATTCACATCAGTGTGAATGTGTATGAATGTTAGACAGTGAGCACTTAACAACTTAGAAAAAAACGTGCTTGTGTGATTGGGTGAATGAATTAGTTGTATAAAGCGCTTTGAGCGCTCAGAGTAGAAAAGCGCTACAGTATATAAGAACCAGTCCATTTACCATTTACATCAGCCAGGTTTGCAGTCACTATCTATGCAAATGAGAGATCACCTCTGAGGTTACTATACCACCAGCCTCACTGGAGGCAGACAGGTGGGGGTGGGGCTTAGTTAGTGTCTGTTTATTAGAGATTATTATTGAAGTGCTGCCTGTCGCAAAGCTATGTATTCCTCACTGAAGAGTCCTTTTGTTGCACAGGCTTTGAATAAAAATGTTCTGCAACTCATAAAATACAAGTCAAAGAGTGAAAGGAAGGTAATGTTACAGCCTACCTTTGGCTTATTTGGGGGGCTTCAGCTTGGACTTTGTGCAGGACAGGTGCAGTGACTGCAGGCCCAAATATGTTGGTGGTTGGTCCACCTGGAGGTATGGGTCTCTGTGGTTGAGCAGCAGGCTCAGGTTCACCAGATATTCCACTACTCTTTCCACCTACAAAAGATTAACCAACATATCTTATAGTGACACGATCTTCTAAAATAATACAGCAATGGTAGAAAACAAAATGTTAAAATTGCATGCCAAACCATGCTACCCTTGTAAATGTGAAGTACAAGCATACTTTAACAGCTATAAATAAGTGGCAAATCATCTTACCTTTGTTAATAAGACCTAGAAACATACTCTGGTACCGAAGAGTGATGAAATGGACACAGAGATTACCGTCAGACGTAGCACCTATGCAGTTTAGTATCACGTACTGTGTGCACTTGCTAAATGGCAAGAATGTTCTGACCATTTCAGAGAAAAAATATTTATGACTATCAGGGCAATCAAGTACCATGAACTGTAAATATACTCAGCTGTACCAGAGTAATATGTGCAGGCACAGAGAACAGCCAACATGTTTACAGTGGAATTATAACATTGCAGTAATAGTTTTCACACTCTGAACATGGATTTGCAGAGACAGACAAGCTAAAGCATCAGCTGCCAGCAGGTTAATCTCACCTGGAGGACTGGAGCGTCTTGGTGCACTCTGGGGTTCCTACAGCTACACCCTACAGATGAACATACAAGTTAAATCTTTAATTCGTTGGTTGCTCTGCCTCTTTCTTTGATCCGGAAAAGCAAAGTGCATGCTGACATTTGGATACTGTGCAGACAACACAACAAGGATTCCATCTATCAAGCAGAAGAACACTCGCTGGCCTGAAACAGAACTTTTTTATGTGATGCAACTCTGCAGGTATTTGTTAGAGCATCAGATCTCAGCCCACCACGGAGCCTGCGCCCTGTGCCAAACCAAACCTCCTGACTTTATTAGGCAAAAATTTAGATAGAACAAACAAACACACGAATATCCCTTTCCCTTTGAATTTTTATTACCAATGAAAAAATGTGATTAAAAATATGATTAACTGCTGTAAAGAATTATTTGTGGAAAGGTTGTCATTACTAACAATGGTGCACTTTCGCTACAACAACTCAACTTGTCACCTGGACCACAAAAGCCGTCATTAGTGAAAATATTTTATCACTGAACCCAATTAGATCTTCTTCTTTGGCTTCTCACCAGAGCGGATCATCTGCCTCATCTCACCCTATCCTTAGTGTCCTCTTTGTCACACTACGTCCATGAATCTTCTTAGCAGTCTTCCACTTTTCCTCTTGCCTGGAAAGTCCATATTCAACATCATCTCCGCATCGCCTCTTGATTAACTTTTATTAACTAACTGCTCGACCTGTTAGTTAATATGTTTGAATGAATGTTTGATTGAATGTTTAAACTCATCTACATTCACTGCTTCTGCTTCTTCATCTTTCAGCCTGTCACACTCATTCAAACACATCTATTTTGGGTTGCTTCCTCTTCCCTCCAGAGCATGCCACCACCTCTCCAGTCTCTCTTCCACCTACTCCCTACTCTTACTACAGATCACAATGTCGTCTGCAAACATCAGCGACTCCTGTATGACCTCATCAGCTACATTGCCTATCACCATCACAAGAAGGGGCTGTCACATCTGTCACTTCTACACCTCATTGGTGTTTCACTGCCCTCAAACATGTACTGCACCATCCTCACATACTGTTCTTCCTTGTCACACTTGACTTCTTCATACAGCACCACAGATCGACTCTTGGGACCCTATCACATGATTTCTCTAGATCCACAAAGACAGAGCGCAACTCCTACTGACCTTCTCTGTACTTCTGCATTAATACTCTTAAAGCAAACATCATGTGTGTAGTGCCTTTATCATGAAACGAAGACATACTACTGGTCACTGATCATCACCTGTCGTGTTACCTTAAGTTCCCATAACTTCATCAGCATCAGCCTTCTGTAGTTTCTACAGCTCTGCACATCACCCATAATGGCTGCTGTATTTCTGTAGGTTTCTGTAAATGCAGCTAGTTTTGCACTGAGTTATCACTCACTTCTAAACTGATGATGTCTCTTAAACCATAAAACTTAGCATTTTATATCAGTGTTTGCATCTTCTGGATATCTCCTTCCCCTACTCCTTGTAGTTTAAGTGCCACAGTTACTCCATTGCTTTTCTAATAAAGGTGCAAAAGTGTGCAAACAGAATGAACAAAACATCAGATTTTTCTCTGTCAGAAAAAAGCCAGCAGTTGCACTTTTAATTTATTTATTTGTGTGATTTGAGCTGTGTGCAAACAGGCCTACCAGGTAGCTTCTCTGCAGGCCTCAATCTGTGCGGGTTAGATGATGATATATACAAATGCATGGTCCTGGAGTATGACTGGCGGGAGCTCTTTCACTAAAGTAAAACTTCACTATTATTTCTATAATAGAAATAATAAATATAAAGTTTACAGCATCTTGTCACTGGAAGTTGTTTGCACTGTTTATATATTTATATTATTTACTGTAGGTATGGGTGAAAAAAGCTTTATGTTGTGAAAAACTGATATCTGAAAATTAGAATTGTTGTGCCTAATTTTCTTGATCTTTTTACATATATTCCTTTTGAAAATACTGAAATTTGTATTTCTATTACAGCGAATTGGGCACAGAGGGAACTGTAACGATGGAGTTCACTTTGAGGCCGTTCCTCCGGCTGCCACCAGGGGTCGCCTGCTTCCAGCTGAACTCAGCCACAAACACTGCCCGTCCGGGGTTTCGGTCCTCTTTCGGAATAATGCGGGAGTTAATCTACTACTAATACAAAAGTTTCATGTCTCATCTCAGTTTTTAGACGGGGGGATAATTAGTCTGTTAGATCCAGTGTGTTCCTGTCATTTCCAGCGTAATTACACCAAACACACAGGCTGTTTCTACCTGCAGGAAGATGCGTCAAGGTGGCCGCAGTTAGCAGAACACGACCGGAAGTGAGCATCTCGGAAAATCTAAACTTGTATAAATTGGTTTTACAAGAACAAAAAGTGTTAAATGAGTAGCTGGACCAGGCAAGCCTTAAGGAAATTGTAGCTTTATCATCCTAGAACCACGTTTCACCTCCGGAACTCTCTTTTTGTTACATACATATTATATTTAATTTGTCACTGTCATACTATTGACTTAAACTGGCTATAGCTTATTTATTTCATTATGTGTCATTATTTGGAAATATAATGAAAATAAACAAATACGTTATTTTCAAGAAGTGTATAAATTATCTGGCATATGACAAAAACACATGTATAGTGTAGCTGTTGGCATGATGACATTGTTTATATCATTTAGATTATTTCTTTATCTTGTCAAGGTCCATGTCATCATTATAAATTGTTTAAGCAGTACATTATTTTATGTTATTTTATTTTATGTTAAAGTTTTTTGTGCTTTTATTTTGAAGGTCAAGTTTGTTAAAAGTGGCGCTGGTTTTCCTTTTTGGGGAGAAAAAAAAAGGAGAAAACACCTGTAAACACGCAGCAAGAATGGTCTTTATTGAAAGTCATGTTACATGGGATGGACTTCAGATACACACGGTTAAAAGAAAGCTCAGAAGAACGGCGGCCAATTCCCTTTTTGGAGCATGCGACCAACGAGGTCTTTATTGATTTATCGTGTTTTGTTGTTTATTTTAGATGACACATTTGGCGTTTTTTTTTTTTGCTGGTTTGTCGATAGCAGCTCGTGAAACGCAAATCTGCCACACGTCTGTTCGACCAAATCCAGTTAATCTGGAACACCGGAAACCCATTTGCGTCTGTCTGTGCTTCGAGGGAATTATATACAGATACGCATAAAATCTGATAAACCTCTTTAAAAGTTTCTTGATTTCCCCCATAAATAAGTTTGTAAAAGGACATTTTTCTTTACTCTGGAAATTCTTTCCCAAAACATTTCAATGCAGGATTCTTTGAGTGTCATTGCTCTCCTAAAAGGTCTCTGAAGGTCTGGCCTGCGACCCATTTTAACCTCAGGGTGCAACCGACTAATAAAGGTAGGTTTAATGTGTGGAATCTCCCAGGAATGCAGACTTCTTTTCAATTATTTGGATCTAATGCATTTGAGGTATGTTTGTACCACAGATTGTTGACCATTACTCTGAGCTTTAGGCAAAATATGCAATTTTTAAAATAGACCGTATACATAAAAGGGAAATTTTTAAAATTTAATAGACAGAACACCCAAATCAAAATATGCACAAAAGTTAAGGGGGGAAACAGCCTGGTGTCTTATTTGCTACAGGGACAGAACACTTGGTCCATTGCGAACTGCGCTACACTCTAGTGCACTGAAAACCTCCAGTATACCCTCTATCCTGTATGAAGTAGGCTGGCTCAGCAGGCTGCAGCATCAAATATATTCTGACCTGCAGAGGGAAATGCAAAATGTGACCAAGTATTCTGCTGAATCTTAACTGAGCAGCAAAAGAATATCTACTATAAACGCATTGCTTTTAATCGAAACCTTCTTAAATCTGGGCAATAGGACATACCTGCAGTTGGGATGTCTTGGAGCAGGTTATTTACCAACTGGAAGGTTGGTGATTTGATTCCTGGCGGCTCCAGTCTGTATGCCAAAGTATCTTTGGGCAAGATATTAAAACCCCAGTTGCTCCCAATTCAATAGCGATAGCAATCAGTTAGACGTAGAAAAAAGGTGTTTGTATAAATGTAAATATGTGTGAATGAGGGGTTCTGTATAAAGCATCTGAAACGCTCAAGTAAATCACTATATCAAGAAAAATCACTATATAGCCCACTGCACTTGTGGTGCAGTGGGCTATATAGTGGTAATATGCTGGTAACCAAAATTGGTTGCATAAAAAAAGACTTCTTCTTCTCAATTTAAAATTTCAGAAATTGACTTTAAAAAAAAAAAAGAAAAAAGAAAAATCTGAAAAGGTAGTAGCCTGAAGAATAGCTCGTGTATACAAAGTGCACGTGGTTTTATTTTGAAGAGAACTTCGGTTGATTTCCGGGTCTGTATCTGTGCATTGACACAGCTGCCAGCAGATATGGAGAGCGCCTTGCGGACGCAGTAGGGACATCAGACTTCACGCAAGCACACAGAAACTGACACAGCCAGACTCGCAAAAGGAGAAAACTAACGCTTCTTTGTTTCCTCGTCGACCTTCACAGCCTCCAGCAGGCTCATGGAGAGCGGAGCCCTGCTTGTCCGAACCGGGGGCAGGTTGATCGGATGCCTTTCATCCCAGCAGCGCCGTTAGATGTTTCCCATTCAGGATTAATTGGTTAACCAATGGCTCCCAAACATGCGCGCCTCTCCAGCAGCGGTGGCCCCGGGGTCGGAGGGGTAAATAAGAAAGAAGACCCCTGCTCTTCCTCCTCGTCGCTATGGATCCTGGATGCGGGGATGGTGGCCGTCTACTCGCCGAGGATCGGGAAGAGGACGCGCGTGCTGAATGGAATGGTGGCCCGGTGGTTTGTGACCATCGGCGCGGTGCTGATGCTGATGATGCAGAGCTCCCTGGCCGCTGACGGTAGGACCCCGATGCTCTCTTTTTCCTGTCACCGAGAGGAGCCCTGTATTCTTATTTTAATCACGTAAATAAAGCATAAACCTCGCGATCAGCCGCCTGAGTCGCGCTAATGTTTTGAATCCACTCTCGAGCTGGCTCCATGAAAACAGCGATGAAGAGCCAGTGGAGAGGAAGACCTAATGAAACTCTGTTAGACAGGAGACGAGCTGCAAAAGCAGCAGCAGCTATGTTAATGCACCCGGAGGTGTTGTGGCGATTTCTGAAGGGGTTCCTGTTGTTGTTGTTTACATTTACCGTATTGATTTATTTGTCTGACTGATTTTAAATCTCTTTATTTTGCGTTTGAACCGTCGGTGTAGTGTCACAGAGGCCCTAACCGATGTCACGGCCCCAAACAGGCAGCCGGAGCGCACTGTGGACCGCAGCGCTGCGCTCACCGCGGCCGCTTCTTTGCGTTAAGGAGGAAACTTTTTATTCATTCATGGAAAATTGGGCCCCGAGGTCTTCAGCCTCGATTAAGATCCATAGGGGACGTTTCGTAGTCGGCACAAATTAATAATTTAGGATCTCTATGTGCTCACAGACATCCGAGGATAAAAAGCAAAAAATAAAAGCACCAGTCCTCATTCAGAGAAGCAATAATTAATGCAGGAAGCTGTTTCTTTATTACTGACAGCAAAGCCTCCGTGTAATCCTTTGGGATATGCATATACTGGAAATTACTGTTTCAGTCCCTTAAGAAGATGCTGTTTCTTTTTCTTAAGGAAATAATTCAGGCCTTAAGTTGGGTCATTTTGTGTCAGAATGCCTTCATACACTGACATGTTCCTGGGCTTTGGCTGGAACGACCGCGCAGGCATCACTGCTCATCTGTTAGTCATGTTTAGACTGATTACAGGTTTGATAAAATCTTATAAAAGAAGAGAATTAAATACACCGAAACGGACTTTGGACGCATAGCAACAGTAAACCTCGTCTGATAAAGGGAGAAATCTGCAAAGCTGTGCTTAAAAAGTCACAAACAACACAATTAGAATTTATTTGCTCCAGTCAGATCCAGTGGAGATGAGAAATAAACGGCCATTTCATCCAATTTGCAAAACACATTTTCTAATTTAATCGGACTTTTTTTTGAGCTTTTAAATCTTTAAGTCAAGTCTGTTCAGCTGAAATAATCCACAACACGTGTATTAGCTACAGCTGAGATGTGAATGCCTGTACACAATAAATATTGTTAAAATAAAACACAAATGTGCCAACACACAGCCCGTCTGAACCGCAGTTTATTGGTGGTGCTCACAGCTCCGAGGGTGACATTTGCAAAAATGTCAAATGTCCTGTCGCTTTCCAGGAATAATGAGTCAGTGTGGCCAGCCCCAGTGAGAACAGTATTAAAATATCTTTTCAAACTTTCAATTAAAGTGACACACGAATAATTATAATAAATATGTCGGCCCTCTCCCAAGATGGCATGTACACTGTAGCAGTATCTGGGAAAAGACAGTTAAAAAAAAAAAGAAGATAAGGAATAAATGAGCTTCAGCTTAGATAAACTCATTCTTCTGAGGTGCCAACCATATTACATCAGACAAATACAAAGAGAATATGCTTCTTGTTATAATTAAATGCAGCTGCAAATTTATTTGAACTGTATTATTCATCTGTTCATATTTGCCTTTATCGAAAGCAAATAACGTCCCATGAAAATTACAATATAAAGTAAGCCTACTGGACACGATGTCAATGTAAAAGCCCCAAAATACAGTGCAGTGGTGTAATAATGTGAACATTCAATGTAACGTTTTGGTGCGGTTTCTGTGTTTGAATGGCAGGTTTCCCTGAAATGTTGTGCAACAGCGGGCAACAGGCATGTAGTTGATATTTCTCTGCTTTAGTGGCTACGTAGGAAGTGCTACACAATTAGTGCCAACATGTGTATACAAACCCTAATTTTCATTTACATGGCTCAGGACCTAATGAATCAGATGTCACTGGTGCAATGCGTGGGTAACGACAGAGTGCACCTCTGTTTCTGTATTTTGTACAAATGACAACCTCCAGGTCTAAAAAGCAAAGGTAGTGCTGAAGCACCAAACTGCAGTTCCTCTAATGGCCACTTGAGGGTGGCTCCAAAAGTGAGTGGGGAAAAAACTCCTGTGGGAAAATATTAAATGCTATCATTAAAACGCGTGTTTTACAGCGCGCTACAAAAACACAAGACAGAAATTCTTTTACAAATAAAACTCGTACATTTAGATATAAAACACATAAAGTTAGGGGTACTTTGACAGGTGTGTCAGGAGAAGCACCTGCAGTTAGTTTGGGGTTTTTCACATATTTTTGTTCTTCAATATTGGTGAGTGAAATTATATTATAATAATCTGTTACCCATGTGTTTTTGTCTGTGTATAGTTGTTGGACATAGCTTGCTAAAGAAACTCACAAACATTAGCCGATAACTTAGCACTCTACCCTGTTTTCCAGATATACAGTCATTTCTAGCTCCAAAAACCCCTGACGGCAGCAGCCAAATTGTTAACAATGAAATTTCAAAATGCAGCAACGATTGCTAGATTTAATTGCATTTAAATCTCTGATCAAAAAATCAACAATTTGTATTAATAAAACCAGCAAAGCCCTAAAAATCTCTAGAGTTTCTTTTGGAGAGAAAATGGTGACCAGGTTGCTCCATCTGTGAGCATGAAGAAATAGTGTGAAGTGTAAATTTGATTTAAAAAAAACAAAACAAAACAAAGTACTGCAAATGTATTCAAGCCCCAGTGTATTTTGTGCAGAAGGTGTTTCAGCCTCACCAACATGGGAATCACGGCAGTGAAAATTGCCTTCAGCTTCTACTTCACAGAGTTTCAACAAGTTAGACTATATTGACAGCCTGTGTTCGACAAAGGCCTCAAACAAACCACACAAATCAAACAATCAAACTTAAATTATAGGACTATAGGATTTACTGCCATCTTTTATATACAGTGAATGGTTTTGTCTCACTTCCACGATGTTGCCACACCTGCAGCTGACAATGTTGCTCTAAAGGAGTGACCTGTTCTGGTCTAAGTAGTGCATCAGAAAAGATAACTTCATACGTGTTCATACATATATGGTGATGTTATGGGAGATCAGACGCAGCACATTCCCCGGTACACTCCTCTTCCTCATTTTTCCCTAAAACGAGTAATTAAAGGACAGGTGTGAATTAATGGAATAGTTTAGTAGCAGCTCTGTTGGCTTGCTGCTGGTTTATATTTGCATAATAATTTAAGCGATTGTCTGACTGACTTGCACACTCAGTGCCATGTAGTTAAAGGAAGATTGTCCCTCTCTCTCTCTTTCTCTGTCTCAGTGCCACTTTACCAACCTCACTTCCCGATCAAACTGGAAAATAATGAAATTCGGGCTCATCTTAATAACAAATGCCGCCACTACTCAGGGTGTGATTAGAGGGTAATAAAGAGAGACTGCACCCCTGTGATAGGAACATCTTCATTAGATGCATAAACCTGTTGTTGGGTAAAGATTTGAGAAAATGGAGACGATTGCCAAAGTATTTAGCAAAAGAGAGTTTATCTGCCCAGCCTCCCCGGTTAAATCAGAGCAAATCGCCCACTTGCTCTGGATGATATATCCTCTTTTATGTCATGCTGCTGTGCCACTTAAGAGTGAGCTGTTCCATAGAATGGCTCAGGGAGATTTGACTTTCTCTCTCGTACCTGGTTACTCAAGCCTTTGGCTGTTTTCATTTTTTTTTTTCCCAGAGAGAAAATGTTCCCATTGTATTTTTGTTTTCTGCATTTAGAACAGAAAAAAGATGCTTTGAAGGCTGATGCCCAGCTGGTGTGTGTATGTGTGTGTGTGTCTGCAGGCTCATACAGTATGTGAATGTAGGCGTTTTCTTTAATAGGTCTACAGAGATCTTCATCCTCAGTCAATAGCTGAGATCTATTGGTCCACGTTACCATGGGAACAGATCTGCAGCTAGTACTTTTTCTCACTGTGTGTCTGTTTGTGTCAGTCAGGGATTGAAAATAACATCTGAGTAAGTGCCAGGTTAGAGTCTGTTGCCTAATGATCGGCGTCTGATGACACACCAGCGGAGATGAAACGCTCCCCGTGCTGCACTGTTTCAAAATCAACTCAAACCTTCTGCTTCCAGCTGCTAAACATCCGGTTTTCTGGTCGTCTGAGTCACTGCATCCTGCTGCTGTTGTTTTCTTAGTGTTTAACATCATATGCGACTGAATCTCTTTCACTTCAGGATGCTTCACAAACAGCAACGTGACAGCTGATGTCAGTTAGCCGTGTCTTTTAAACACAACACAGTTTCATGGACTGAAGGCAGCTTAAGAGATTGGGCTTCATTTGTTCGTTGTGGCATCATGATACATGTTCTAACCTTTTTCACGGGACGGCTTGGTGAATTTTCATGGCTGTTCCTTTCAACTTTAAATGGATCCAAGCCAGCTCTTGTAAAGTGTAACATCTTCTTATGAACATTAAAATCACACACCTGCTTGATGTTCTGCAGATCTACCACATTCTGCAGAAACAGCTGTAGCTCTGTGATGTCCTGTGGTGCCTGGCACCAGATCCTTAGGTTTTAGTGAGTTGCAGGGTGGGGCCTAAGAAGGTCAGACACTCATTGTGTTGGGGATTGTCCTGCTGAGAGAGACAGCTGCCATCGGGGAGTGCTGTTGTTATAATATGGGTTGATTGGTCTGTAGCAGAGTTATAATTCATAGTATGTGTCAAAGTACCAGATGTGATCAGGATCAGAGGTTTCCCATCAGAATATTACATAGCAACAATAAAAAGATCAGTGTTATTAACTTTACATGTCAGGAGTTTTAATTTCGATTTGCTCGCTCAGATACAAATATTCAGAAAACCAAAAGCTGCTTGGTCATTTCGGATCATCTTTAAAACGCCGTGTCTTGGTGACTTGGGCATTAGATGGCATGCTTATATTTTTTGGTCTATAAATAGCTGAATCAGATAAAGTCCGGGAATCTAATAACCAGGAGCCGGACTGTGAGGAATTGAATGTCTGGCCACAGAGTCATTGATAAATTCTGATGCTACCGATCATGTATCTGCTGTCATCAATTAAAGCAATCGATTGTGCTGATTACATAGAGGGAAACTGGGCTCCTCCCCGCCTCCTGTGGCTTCAGAGAGAGAGGAGGAGGAGGAGGAAGAGGAGCTGGCTGAGCATCAGAGCCCTCACAATCAGATTAAAAGTTTGTGGTGCTGCAAAGGAAAGACGAGACAGAACGAGGAGGAGGAGGTAATCAGTCGGTCCCTTAGTGAGGCTGATTTAAATGTGACTTTAGGCTCAGTGCAATTTCAGCTCAAAGCAAAGAATAGCGTTCAGATGGAGAGACTGCTTTTATTAATACTGCTGCTTCACTTACGTCAGTGAACTTTGACAGAGCTTTGCAGCCCCGTTACCCACTGTGTAACAATGACACATACTAAATCTGTGGTGGCACTGAATAATAAATAAGATAAAATCTATAAATATTTATCTGTAGCTTTATCAAATGTGAAAGGAGAACGACTTTACCGTGTATTCTTCTTCTGCATATGTCAATTTTTAGTACATTTTACTCATAATTGCGGTGAATTCCGCCCGCTTCACAGAGCACTTAAGCTCCGAGCTCGTGTTTAATGCACGGGGAATGTCGGATGCGATACCTCTGAAAACTCTGATGACGGCTGACAGATGAGAAGGCTTGCTGCGCTACAACCTGCTGTATTTGATGCCAGTTACTTGGCTTCATAAGGATTCCTGCTCACACACGATCGCTCGGTTCATCCGTTTAGAAACCCTGACAAATCAAATGAACGGCAGCACTGCACGCTCCAATGTGTCCTCTTCAGCTCTCAAGTAAATAACATTTCCGAGATTCAATCCAAAGAGGTTTGCAAAGCCACAGTTCACATCTGCTCAATTTATTTGGTGTCAAAGTATGTCTCATAAGAAGTATTAAAAAAGGGGATGTAATCAAACATTGGGGAAATGAAAACCGGTGCTTCAGCAGCTTTGCTCCAAGGGTTTTGAATCCTGTAGTTATAACAAAAGCCATAATCTATAGATAGGGATGTAAGGAGGTCAGAGGGAATGTTTTAGATAGCCTTACACTCAGATTATTCCTAAACTGTATAAAAAAAAAAAAGATGGATGTAGACAGCATGAAGTTGCAGTTTTACATGGGACTCAAGCTTTTTACGCTTCCTGTTGGCTTCATTCTTCCTGGACGGTTGCCGCTTGGTTTTAAAAGATGGACTTTTGACGTGAAAGATAACCATCAACAAAATATAAAGAAACTCAGCAAAGCCCTTAAAACCAAATCTGAGTAGAATTTTTGCCTTTTAGTTCAGCGATCCCCAACCTTTTTTGCACCACAGACCGGTTTATGTCCGACAATATTTTCACAGACCGGCCTTTAAGGTGTTGCGGATAAATACAACAAAACAAAACCAGTACCGGTACCCCCCCAAAAAAGATTTATTCATAACACAAGGGAAAAGACCCAGGGAAACAGAGTTAATGATTAAAAAAACGCTAAAAACTGGTAAAAACCCTGGAAACCACGAGTTCCACACCTGAGCCTCAACTCTTGCGGCCCGGTACAAAATGACCGGTCCGTGGCCCGGAGGTTGGGGACCGCTGTTGTAGTTGACAGGTAATTCTGCAAAAGGAGCTTCCTTCTTTTTTGTGTAAAAGCTCTGAAATTAGCTCATGAGTAAAATGAATTTCCATCATTAAGTACCAAAAATGTTCCCTGCTTCCAAACAGGGATAGAAAACCACTGCAGTGGATGAGACACAATGACAAGTATGAAAAGGTCATTTAAAGATGCTTGCATTGGGTCTGCATAGTTGTAAATGAAATCCCAACAGTCCCAGATTGTTCTTGCCAACTTAACCTTCAATAACATATGAAGGTTTTCTTAGCCCAGGTCATAGCTGACCTTGAACACACTTGTGAAGGCATGAAATATGAAAAGTATGTAAATGTAAAGGACATCCTCCCTTTGAGCCAACTTTATTGTAAAGGCTGGTGGGACTTCTCGGCTCACTGTCAGAGCTGTATGCCCGAGATGACCTTATTAGCAGAGGCTTCGATTTTAATAGTTACTTCAGCCCTTTGGGAGGTATTAGCAGATATTTCATCAAAACGAGTGACAACAGTTGGAGCAGAAACCCGACTCACAGCATGGAGGACAGGGCCATCAAGACTGCTCTGGCCTCAAGGATTAAAGTTTTGAGTTGTAGCTTAAATTAACACTGCTGCTGCTCATGCTCAGACCCTAGCTGGCTGTCTTTGCATCATAATGAGACGGTAGCTTTTCTTTGCTCTGCCCCCCCCCGTATCTAAAGGGCACAGGTGATCAGAGGTGTGGCAGCACATCTAAGAAGAGGATTCTGCCTGCAATGGATCCAAGGCCAAAGATCCTGCATTTGGTCCCAGAGGCTGGAGCGGTGTGGGAGTGGAGGTGGGGTGAGGGAGTGGGGTCACTGCATCATCCGAGCACATGTTCTCAGCATTAAAGCAGCAGTGGCTCATTTTGCATCGCTCTGCTTGGCTGCACTCCATTCTGTGCTTCTCTGATTATGCACTGCTGGAGCTTTTCACACCGACAAGGAGAAAAAAAACACAACACAGATTTAAACCAGCACCATGGTCACTAAATCATGAGATTAAAAAGCCAGCAGAGTTTTAAAAACTGATAGCATTATTTTTCAAAGTAAAATGCTTATTATGGATTTGCCAAATATTTTCTTGTGAGTCCTTTTAGAGTTTTTTTTGTCATTCACGATTATTTTGTACCACTGAGGCTTCTTTTTAGTGCAGATAGAGTTTGTAGTGATGCGTGCTGTCATGTTAAACGTCTCCTCTGGCTGCGCTGTCATACCTCTTACTGTTGCCAGGCAGAAACGCAGCGCAGCTTCAAGGAAGTGCTGATGAACTCTAATGATATGACTGACACAGCTCTATTTTAGCTGTGCTCTGGCGAGTGTTTTTGTGACTGTGAGCAAGCTAACCAGGCCAAACATCTCTCACAGAGAGTCCTTATCTGATCTGTCCTTCCTTGACGCGCGCGCACGCACACACACACACACACACACACACACACACACACACACACACACACACACACACACACACACACACACACACACGCACGCAGTGGCACAAAGTCACATTCAGTGCAGAGCATCAGTGTACCAGACAGCTCCTTTCTGCAGCACTCTGAAGTTAATAATCTATTTCAGGAAAGAGCGCGAGTGTGTGTATGTTCGAGGGAGGAAGAGTGACTTGACATGAGAGAGAGGGGCTTCATAGGCCGACCATAAATATTGCCTCAGCTTGTATATTAAACACATTATGCATGGAAGGACTCTCTGAAATCTTACGGGTAGGCAGAAGCTCTTTTTGGATAAATTGATTTTATAATCCCAATTAGCCACACTTTGTATTTTTCTAATCTTGTGGGAGGTTGCATGTTTCTCCGTTGGTTTGTTTTGCAGAAGCTTTTTCCTATTATTATTATTATTATTATTATTTCCCCCCCCCCCACTCAGGGGGAAATATCCAAGCAATCTCAGAGGGAACCAAAATGTGTCATTACAAACCATGTGAAAATGATCAGACCGCTTAGTGGCCAGAAAAGTAAACACAGGAAGAAGGTGCTGTGTTCTGGACTGTTAGAGACTCTGGAGAATTTACTGACCTTTTCACATCTGTGGTACTCTCCTGCATCCCAGACTGCAAAGTATATGTGCTAACGGGGAGATGCTTAGTTCAAACTTGCAACATACACCATTACCAAAACCCCATTAGAGTTTGTTAGGAACCAGACTGAGACCACGTCCCGCAAGGGTCTCGGTGCAATTGTTTTGGTCCGAACACAAATGTGACTGTGTTCACATCTGCACTAATGAACTTAGTATATACTGGACCTTCGTGCAGCCCTTTATATTAGGGATACCAGCAGTCACTAACACCATGCAAAGCTAAGAGTAGAAAAAAATTGCCTGAAGCCTGAGCATCTGTCTCCGGGATTATTTGCAGCCCCAACTGGTTACCTCACGCTTGCCTGAGCCTCGTTCTGCCGGCTTTTGTTTGTTCCTGTGAAAAGGAAGCTCAAACAGCTTCATAATTTACATAAATCAAATTTCAAACAGTAATCAAAACTAGTAATAAAAGATCATCAACTTACTTTTAACAATAGAATATATAGAAAAAAACTGAAAAGCTGGATCAGAAGAAGAAATGCCTTGTTGCTAAAAACGAGCCCTTTTGCACTGATTTAAGTTATTTCATCTTCTCTAGATTTTACCTCTTTACAATAGAGACATCTGTGTGATCATGCAGCGTGCTTATCATGCTTCCTCACTGTGGTCATGTGATGTGGGACAGGTTCTGCATATCGATTACTTCGTGCTGCGTAAAGCATCTCTGCAGCGTCTGTAGTATGAGACGACAACTGTTAGCTGGTTAGTTTCCCCAAATTACACATAGATCCAACATGTGTGTGTCTGTAACTTTAAGAGACCAAGAAACCACCTGAGGGCTAAAAAAACGAAGCCAACTCAAAAATGAGCCAGTAGTCCGTACCTGTAAGGCCTTGGTCACATGTAGATGTAGCAGTCAGAGAGCACAAATCTCCAGCAAGGTAGCTCAGAAGGCAGTATTTACTTTTAAGGAAATAGGATTGTGTTTTTTATTTTTAATTTTGTTTTCTTAATTCTTTTTGGAGGTGCTTTGAGACGTTTGTGGTGAAAAATGAAACTTAAAAATCAGGTGGATTACACAAACACTATCAAGGAGTATGTAATGGATTATAAGTACTGATTTGTTGATAAGGAGACATGATTAACTTGAGCTTACAGTATATCTTGAACTAGCAGCTCTTTCTTTTGACAATAGCCTCTTTAAAGACATATTTTAGGGTCAATTTGAAACAAAGGCAGTTGTAAAATATATCATCCCCTATGTGCCTGTCTGTTGTCAATACAAACAAAGACGGTAAGAAACGGTTTTAAATGGCTCTATACAGCATTATCACTGACCTTTAGATACCTTTCTACATGCTGAAAATACACACCACATTTGTGAGAATCACAGTTTCTAAGTTGGAAGGCTTTGTGTCAGGTTTCAACCAATAAATCACCCCTACAGTGTTGTACAGAATTAAGTCAAAACTTTTCATGTTTGCAGACAGAATGATGACTTGCATGCAAACACTACTAAAAATATTACCTCCCTTATTGGAGGTAACATGCTTGTATGTTAATCATACCTCACCTTTTTGTTGTCATGTGGTGCTTGTTAGATTTTTGGGTCCAACACCTATCACTTTTTTTTTAAAACACTTGCTTCTCTGTGGAAACTGGGCTGAGAGTTAACACTGCTTATAAACTATTAGATGAACTTGTAGCGTCCTGCACACTCAGTTGTTGAAATGTCCTTGAACATTAAAGGGCAGAGCATGAGGCGAGTATAACAAACATTTGCAAGCAGTCTGATGGACACGGTTCACAACTGAGTAAATTTAGTAAATGATCCAAATATGAAATGTCAGTCATTATTTCATACCTCAAATGAAACGAATGGATTTTTTGTCCCCAGATCCCATTTCTGATTTCCAAGGTCAGGAAATTAATTCAGTAAAGGTAGCCAGAGAGAAATATTGAGTGCTGGTGGAGGTTTACTTTTTTAGGGGTTTTGTATGGCAGCATGATTGAACTGATCAAAATAAAAAGCATGTGGCGTGACCACATCAACCGCCAAGTTTCATGAGGTCTCGAAGCCTTGTACATGCAACAAATAGATAAAACTGCCTCTCGATGGAGAGCGCACCCTGCTGAAGAGATGAAAGGTAAATCCTGAGATTGGAAATTTCCCCCCGGACTTGGCAGCAGACAAGTATGGAAACAGGTGTTTTTTTTTTTTTTAAATATCAAGTGATGGTAGAGAAAACATCAAATCTGGGCAGACGGAGAGGGAATGATGCTGGCTGATGGCCTCACTTGATTTAGCTTGTCATTAGCAGCACTGTCATCATTAGGACTGTAATGATCATCTAATGAAAATAAGAATGAAAAGCAAAAGATTTAACTCGTGTGCAAAAGGTAGAAAGGGAAGAAACAATCTATCTGGCATCTACTTTTAGAGTCAGCCTCGGGGCTTGTTAACAAGAAGATTTATTTTCTGTCACTAAAATAAAATGAAATGTACAAACTACTTTGCTTTTGTCCATGCTCCCTGCTGTTCCTGTAAGGATATTATGCAACCAGACCGATTGTGGAGTGTGCCTTCAAAGGCCTCTGTGTTTTTCCGCCGTTACCCACTCCATCGTCTTCATGTTCGTTTGCTTTTCTGTTTAAAATCAACTGTGCAGAAAATGCAATCCAGCTTGTGATATCCGTGAGAAATCAATTTGTTCAGATGAACTACTACAGTATTTATTTATTTTTTAGCAAGTTGTTGATGAACTGCTTGTACTGCAGGAGGTTGTTTCAGGCTCCAAACCGGCAGACAGGCAGGGATTTATTTCTGCTGTAGCAACTGAAAAAGGAAAAAAATGGGGAGAGAGGAAACAAAGCAGGTGAAAGAATGAAAATTTAATCAGGCTGTGCTTCTTAAGGTTTGACTGGGAGAGGGTTGGATTTATAGCTGCTTGGCCTTCCCTCTTTCAACTCACCATGTATCACTCCAGCTGCTCACCTCCCTCCTATCACTCACTCACTTCTGTGTGTGTGTTTGTGTGTGCATGCAAGGGCCTTTCCATTTGTGTTTCTGATGTGTCATTTGGCCTTGAAGCCAATGATGTGTATGTAACAGCCACATTTTGTTCACGTCTAAGGATGCTGTTCTGCTCTTTAGTAAGCTTCATTCACTTCAGCTGTTGTCTGAGCAATCCTGGAAAAGTGGCCGTACAGAACAATAACCTACTTTTGTATTTGTGGCCAAAGTCCATCTGGCAAAGATATTCACGGTGTTAATCGTTGAGATCTGGAGTTTCCAGCCAAAAGAAAAGGGTGGTCAGCTGACAGATGTAAAGCAAACCTCGCAGTTTGCCAGACCTGTTTAGAAGATAAATTGAGGGCACAATGCTTACCCAAACTTTTATATTGCAAACATCCATCACAGTTTAATGCAGTTCAGTTTTCTTTATATAACAACAGTCATTTCAGTGCCCTTTATATTGTACGGTAGAGAACAAAGAACCCCATTTGATGCCCTGTAAACAAGCATTTGGCAACAGTGGAGAGAAAGAACCCCCTTTTACAATCTGGACAAGAATCAGGAAGGGGGTTTACAAAGTTTACAAACTGATGCTTTTGTGAATTTAGGTCGATATGACACAGTCACATGAATGATTTTATTTCATTTTTTGATCAGGTAAGTTATCAGTTCAATCCAGTTTTATTTACATAGCATCAAATCCCAACAACAGTCGCCTCAAGGCAGGGCTGTTCGATATAATGAGAGAGATAGATAGATAGATCGGATGATGATGATATGAAAACGTCTATCGTTTCATTTTGCGCTATGGATTGTTTCATTGTGTCGCAAAATAAACTGTTTACAGCAATATTTTTTTTCATCGTTTTGATGGTCACTGTAGAATTAAAGTTCTCTCTTTCTCTTATATTTAACCTCCTATGATCACATTTTGGGTTATTTAGACCAAAACAGTGAATTTTGCTCTACAAGGGCCTGATATCCACTTACATTATACTGTCCTATCAAAATTTTAAACGAATATCCTCATATGTGGCTCTTATTTTTCTTAAAAACAAATATACAGTGGGGCAAAAAAGTATTTAGTCAGCCACCGATTGTGCAAGTTCCCCCACTTAAAATGATGACAGAGGTCAGTCATTTGCACCAGAGGTACACTTCAACTGTGAGAGACAGAATGTGAAAAAAAAATCCATGAATTCACATGGTAGGATTTGTAAAGAATTTATTCGTAAATTAGGGTGGAAAATAAGTATTTGGTCACCTCAAACAAGGAAAATCTCTGGCTCTCACAGACCTGTAACGTCTTCTGTAAGAAGCTTTTCTGTCCCCCACTCGTTACCTGTATGAATGGCACCTGTTGGAACTCATCATCTGTATAAAAGACACCTGTCCACAGCCTCAAACAGTCAGACTCCAAACTCCGCCATGGCCAAGACCAAAGAGCTTTCGAAGGACACCAGGAAAAGTATTGTAGACCTGCACCAGACTGGGAAGAGTGAATCTACAATAGGCAAGCAGCTTGGTGTGAAAAAATCAACTGTGGGAGCAATCATCAGAAAATGGAAGACATACAAGACCACTGATAATCTCCCTCGATCTGGGGCTCCACGCAAGATCTCATCCCGTGGGGTCAAAATGATCATGAGAACGGTGAGCAAAGATCCCAGAACCACACGGGGGGACCTGGTGAATGACCTGCAGAGAGCTGGGACCAAAGTAACAAAGGTCACCATCAGTAACACACTATAACGGCAGGGAATCAAATCCCGCAGTGCCAGACGTGTTCCGCTGCTGAAGCCAGTGCATGTCCAGGCCCGTCTGAAGTTTGCCAGAGAGCACATGGATGATACAGCAGAGGATTGGGAGAATGTCATGTGGTCAGATGAAACCAAAGTAGAACTTTTTGCTATAAACTCAACTCGTCGTGTTTGGAGGAAGAAGAATACTGAGTTGCATCCCAAGAACACCATACCTACTGTGAAGCATGGGGGTGGAAACATCATGCTATGGGGCTGTTTTTCTGCCGAGGGGACAGGACGACTGATCCGTGTTAAGGACAGAATGAATGGGGCCATGTATCGTGAGATTTTGAGCCAAAACCTCCTTCCATCAGTGAGAACTTTGAAGATGAAACGAGGCTGGGTCTTCCAACATGACAATGATCCAAAACACACCGCCCGGGCAACAAAGGAGTGGCTCTGTAAGAAGCATTTGAAAGTCCTGGAGTGGCCTAGCCAGTCTCCAGACCTCAACCCCATAGAAAATCTGTGGCGGGAGTTGAAAGTCCGTGTTGCTCGGCGACAGCCCCAAAACATCACTGCTCTCGAGAAGATCTGCATGGAGGAATGGGCCAAAATACCAGCTACTGTGTGTGCAAACCTGGTAAAGACCTATAGTAAACGTTTGACCTCTGTTATTGCCAACAAAGGTTATGTTACAAAGTATTGAGTTGTATTTTTGTTATTGACCAAATACTTATTTTCCACCCTGATTTACGAATAAATTCTTTACAAATCCTACCATGTGAATTCATGGATTTTTTTTTCACATTCTGTCTCTCACAGTTGAAGTGTACCTCTGGTGCAAATTACTGACCTCTGTCATCATTTTAGGTGGGGGAACTTGCACAATCGGTGGCTGACTAAATACTTTTTTGCCCCACTGTAAGTTAAAAAAAAAAAAAAAAATCAGGTAATTCTTTGTTTTTACATTCGTCGGGCCCCAATATGCCCAAATATCAAAGAGAAGTTAAAAATGTATGCCGTGGAGGAGTTCGGGTCTTAGGAGGTTAATATAACCACACTACTGACGGACAAGCGACGGTTTGTATGCGTTGTCATTAGCAACAAGATGTTAAAACCATCGTGTGGCTCCGTCGTTCCACATAAACCTTTCACAATAAAGCTGAAGATCCTGTTGAGAATTTTTTCAAAATAAAATGAATCACGTAGTATGCACGTTACGGACGACAAGCCAAAAAAGAGCTGTCAGGAGCTAAAAGAATAAAGCTTGGAACAGGCTTTTCCGTGTAATAAATACTTACAGAGAAAATTGCAGCCGTTTCAACTTATGCAACACTCGACTCCAGGTACATGACACCCAGCTGAAAACATTTCACGCAAGTCGAGTTGCCTGAGATTCACAGAAAATGTAAAATTTTTGTGATATATATCGTTGTCAGGACGATAAATGTCTTATATTGGGAAAAGAGATTTTGGTCATATCGCACAGCCCTACCTCAAGGCAACCTCCCCAAAACTGTTCATGTAAATTTGTAACTGCCCTCAGACCATGTGCATGTACAAATTATGAAAATGTAAACGCATAGTTGCCTAAAGACAGTTAATACTGTAATGTAAAGACCCTACAATAATACAGGGAAAATCCCAACAACCAAATGAGCCCATTTGAGGAAGCACTTGGTGACAGTGGGAACGAAAAACTCCCTTTTAACAGGAATAAACCTCTGGCAGAAACAGGCTCAGTGAGGAGCAGCCAAGAATGAAAATTTCCCTCCACTTTGTACTGCGTTTTTATCTGGAGATTAAAGATCAAATACATCCACTGCAGACTCCTGCAATACACCAGCAACAGACATTATCTTGCAAATATAGTATGAAATGATCTAAACTTGATAAAAAAGCCATTTCCCCTATCATAACACAAAATATAGGTTCCCTTTAAATCCATTTCTTTTGGCATATCAATGATATTTGGAATCTTCTTTGAATGAACACTTTTTTTTTTTTTAAACAACATTAAAAAGCAGCGTATATGATATTCAGCGTGGTGGGCTTAGCCCGAATGTACCTTAAGTTTCTTGTTACATAATCTCATATTTATAGGATTACATTTTTTTTTCTGTTTCCATAGCAATGTTTGAAATATTCTCTTTGGTCGTATGTGATGAGAATGCGAAGGTGCACATAAACCGTATCCTGAAGTTGACCTGAGCCTCTGGTCTGTTATCTCTTATGTAAATAGCTAAATTTAAGTGCCTTCAACACAGGGATCAAAACTGTTTGGACATTAGATAAAGGATTTAAAAAAAAAATACAAGACATTCCTCCGCATGCATCAAAAGCAACTTAATTTCAACAATTGGCTGCAATTAGGGGAATCAATTTCCACACGGCAGCTCCTTTTCTTCATTATGTGTGCCTGGTGAACCGAACTTAGATTGCTGTGTAAATGGAACAATTGCTTTCGATGGCAAAGGTAATTGTTCCCCCTGGGTAAATCAAAGTCAAACCGCATGGCTCTGACCCCAGCACACACACTCTGTTTACCAGCCTCAAGAAAAAAAATCTACATAAAATATTCATAACTGTGCATAATCAGACATGCTGTTCAAGACCTAGTTTAGGTGTTAGCAAGCTGTAAGGTCTCAACAACCTAGTTTAGATTCCGGGTTCGTGAGCAAGGAATATTTAAAAACCAGTGCTCCCGCTGGTTCGGATGGCTTTATGAAGATCAGAGGTTAGTTAGCAGCAGGCATTATGAAACCAGCACCTCGCTGTGAGCACTGAGATACTTGTGATTGAAGGAGAAACCAGTGCAGCACCATATCTTTGGTTTGTGTGTTTTGCACTTTAGGATTAAAGTAAAGTGCCGTCACTCAGACTAGTGCTCTAATCACTTTTTAGGGACTTCAGAAGTCTG
Source organism: Aulonocara stuartgranti (assembly GCF_965226115.1). Taxonomy (NCBI): domain Eukaryota; kingdom Metazoa; phylum Chordata; class Actinopteri; order Cichliformes; family Cichlidae; genus Aulonocara; species Aulonocara stuartgranti. Next base: position 6,645,216 of record NC_138945.1, on the reverse strand, counting down.
TTCGGTCTTTTTAACTGGCAAACTGTTAGCGATGATGTTGAACTCTGCTCTGGGTGTCTGTGTAATATGGTTCAGACCGTTACATAACAAATGATGACTAATTGGCGCACAATTATTCTCTTTCTGCAGTTCCTTAAACGGCACAAGATTTTAATTTCATCAACGCCGTCATCGTCTCGTCATCGCTGGGTGGAAGCACTGACTGATAGGAGTTAGGTTAAAGATAATGATGAGGACACTTAATCAGATTAATGTCTTATTTCCACACCCGGTAATGAAATGGCACTCTTTGCTCACACCATATGTGTTTTATGCACTCACACGGATAATAGTGTGCCACCACAGGGGACACAATAAGGGCAAACGCACATCAGGTGCTCCAGGCCAATCGAAAGCACTCAGCTCACTCATTGGCTTGCTCAAAGTCACATGGTACATCTTGCAGCAGCTTTGGCTTGTTTTCATTTCTTTCTTTCTTTCTTTCTTTTTTTTTTTTTTAAACAGTAAAAAATCAATACAGCTTTACACACAAACACCCACACTGTGTACAGACTCACACACAGGCACACAATGTTCAAAAAGCATCAAAGTACCACAACAATCCACTATGATTACGTGTTTGTGTAAGTGCGCGCGTGAGTATGTACGAGTGTGCACTTGTGTGGCGACAGGAGTGCGTCATGTGTTCTGTTTTGAGTATACTTCAGCTAATAGGAATTTATAAGCGAATTAGAGCTCCCTCATTGAGTGTGTGCGTGTCACACTACAAAGAGGCCTGTCCTTTTTCTGACATTCCTCAGAGGAAATGGTTGTCTTTAACAATTTGACTTTTTGTGTTTAGTTGTCGAAGGCTTGACAGCTGTGTGAAAACACAACCTGATGAGATTTTTAGCCAGAAACTGGAACAAAAATGAAAGCAAAGTTGTGTAAAAGTGAGATGAGCTTACAGTAATATGTTGTTTGTAAGTTTTATGTGATGCACTGTTTTTGTGTCGTTCACACAGAAGCACACACTGCAGTGTGGATATTTGAGTATGTAATCTAAGTGGAGCCATGTTGTTATGATCTCTTACAATTCACTTCCAGCTTTTGTAGCGATTTATTGTCTTATTAATTAGGAAACATCTTCTGTAAACTGATACAAAATCTCAGTAATATCAATATAACATAATGTTATTATTATTGTGATATATGTAAAAGTGACACGATTTCGATATTCCATTTTAAATACCTCAGTTTTTCCAAATATATCCCAGAACAACATCCCGAGTTATGTACATGAATTTCCAATTAACACCACACCGTCACAAAACAAGTTTTCAGTCAAATTTCAAGTTCCATTGTTTGAGTCTCTGTATTTATCAGGCAAAATCAAACTCTCAGACTCTTTTATTGCTGTGTGGCTTTTATATTGTCGTTCTGATTCAATAAAAGTAGATTGTATATTTCCCTAGTGACAGTTCTCTGCTCCAAAAAACAGACGCTACCTAATCTATCAGTCTGTGGCTCTCCATTTTACCTTCACCAGGGTTTAAAATTGAAATCTAAAAATAAAAATAATTGCAGTGAGTGTGTGTGGGTGCAGAGCACTAAAAGCCTCTAAGAGGTATTTTGGGGTGGCCAATGACCCGAGTGTACTACTGGGACTCATGCCCTGCTGTTCTCCTGGATTCATCAGATACTGTCAGTCGTAGCTTGGAGATGTGCAGCTGCAATTTTTCAGTTCGACTTGAAGATTTTTAAAAAGCACAGCTGATGTACTTTGTGCAAAATTCATAAATACAGCCAATGATAACTTCACGAAAAGTGAGAGGCCATAAATAACAGTGACAGTTGAGCACTGTTGCTTGACGACATGAAGGTTGCAGGTTCAAACCTGCCTGGGGTGTTTCTGTGTAACGTTTGGATGTTCTGCCTGTGGCTGCATAAAGCAGAATCTATTTATATTTTTTGTTCAATAATAAATACCAGTGGAGTCTGCTTTTGTCTCATCTAGATCACTTCCCACTGCGGTTCAGTAGAAGCACTAGAGCTGGCACTTTGTGTGGGTGGAGATGATTTCCCACCAGTGACCATTCCTAGCACCAGATTTAAATCTAAGTAAAGTAGGCACTGCTTTGCTCTGTCAGCTGGGCAGGAATGGTTCCATAAAACCTCTCAAGTGCTGGCTGGTAAAAGCTTCATTAGTTAGAAGCTTCACATATAATAAACTGATAAATTATGCTTGTTGTCAAAAAGCAGCTTAATCCAGCGGTTATGGAGCATTCAATCGAGGCTGTTTCTTCCTTTAAGTCTAACATTTAGTTTTGTTTTAACTCAATTTTGATCTCCACAAACATTTGATAAAATTGTGACTTTTTTTAAACTCAACATTACACTCGCCCTCTTTTACCTTCAGAACCGCCTTAATTTTTCATGGCATTGATTCATCGAGGCGGTGGAAGCATTCGCCAGAGATTTTGGTCCATATTGACATGATGGCATCACGCAGTTGTTGTAGATTTTTCGACTGCTCGTCCATGATGCAAATTTTCTATTCCACCACATACCAAAGTTGCTGTATTGGATTGAGATCGGATGACTGTGGAGCTCGTCTGAGTGCCTACAATCTGAATGTTGCTGCAAAAAATTAAAAACACTTGTCTGCATCTAATTTTGGTGAATCTGTGCAAACTGTAGATCATCTTTTGTTAAAACCATATACATTAGATGGACATAGTCACAATGATAGTTTGGCATTTTAGCGCTTTCATTTTTTTTTTTTTAAAACTCAATATGAACATATATACACAACAAGGTACACTAGCTGCCATTAGCTAACGCTTGCACTATTGACTAGCTTAGTTAGCAAGATCTATGCCTAAAGTTGTGATATCAAGTGAGATTATGTTTTGAAATGGTCTACAGTTGCTTCTCTGACCCCACGGTATTTGTCCTGCTGCCTAAAAATACACCTTCAGAGGATCCACAGACGTCATGGGGCTGACCCATGATGCACTGGACTTCTCTTTTCTTCTTAGTTAATGCTTATTTTGGTGCTCTGCTTTTAAACCAGTTATTTTATTCTGGTGTCAAAAAATGTGCTCATTAAAAATTCTCCCCCGTGTTCTAAACCAAGTTACATTTCTAAGACCTTTTCACGCAGCTCTAGCCTTCTGCTTTAATTATGGCTGTTTACACTTTGGTTGTTAAGTTGCATTTTCTTTAATCCATTAAAAAAATCTAAATCATGGCCTGCTGAGATAAATTTGTCTGCAATGCCTTGTTGCCTGACAGATTTATTGTTACCCAGCAGTAGATTGGCTTCACATGCTTTACAGTTCTACTGCGAGATCGTTGGCTAGATCCAAATGTGCGCCTCATATCTGTCCTGGCATTTTATTGGCTCCCTGTTTGTTTTAAAAGGGACCATAAATTTTTGCACAGACTTTTGATTTATTAAAACTCCTTCCTTTTGAGTTGAGGTTGATTTAATCTCTTCAAAAAGCAAGAAAAATTTGTATCTTTAGTGTTTCTGCGACAAGGTGAAGACATCTATCCATCTTATACACACTCCCACTACACAAACGCGCACTCATATGCACGTTTCCACGGTGATCCGTCATCACAGACTTGCTGTCACGCCAGCGAGGCCTCAGCAGCAGCAGGTTGGCTGCGGGAAATGAAGCGAGAGATGGGATCTGAACTGGCGTCTGTGTGTGTGTGTGTGTGTGTGTGTGTGTGTGTGTGTGTGTGTGTGTGTGTGTAATTTGGGTATGTTCGGACTCTTCTATCTGCACCCCTGTCGGGACTCAGTGGACCTATTTTCCAAGTTTGTCTGCAGCGGTGTGTGTCACAGCTTGTTTGTGTGTCGTGCGGTGACATCAGGGTTTCTGTGCGCTTGTCTGTGGTTCAGCTTTGGGTGTGTTATTGTTTCTGTCACTGTTTGCGTAGCTCTGTGTGTGTTTGTGAAAGGGTAAATGGACTTAGGCAGATGATGTAATACTTTTTGTCCCCTTGTGTGTCACTTCACATAAGCTAATGGCTTTGGAGTTCAAAGAGTGTGTGTGTGTGTGTGTGTGTGTGTGTGTGTGTGTGTGTGTGTGTGTGTGTGTGTGTGTGTGTGTGTTTGTTTCTGTGGGGGAATTTCATTGGATGCATCTTGTCAAAGACAGGGAGGTGCTCAGCTTACTAAAACCATAATCCTTAATTGTTTAAAGTGCAGCACCGAAGCAAAGAATCGGTGTAGGACAATGTTTCTGGTTTATTCTTACACAACTGGACTCGGTGGGACACTGTATTGTAAAGATGGATTTTACCATGTTTGATCATTTCTGGTGCCAAAGTGTTTTTTCTGAAAATATCGAAAAAATAATTTCCGAATCCCTTTTAGCTTTTTTTTTCTTTCTGTGTCTCTAATACATACAGTGCAGTGCAGCATTCCCACATGTCAAATAGAAATATGAATTTATGGAGTGGTTTAGAGCACACTGGATAACAAAGAATCAATTGACCTCTGCTGCTCCCATTTTCTAAGGCAATATGAGCAACATTTCCTTGATGCCGCAGTACGGTATTGTAAAACACGAGAGCTTTTTAACTGTGAGAACATGAAATTTAAAATGAACCTGTCTCTTATGATGAAAAAATATTGGAATAATAACAGTGGGAAGCTTTGGCGGATCAGCCAGCCTTGTTTCTGTGCGTTTGTGCATGTGGTGGCGCGGATTCTGCGTTTATTCCCAGTGTGAGTAACGAGTATGGGTAACCTGACACAAGCAGGAGCTGATCTTCGGTGAGCAGCAGTATTCTTATCTCCATTGGCCGATGGCATGTTTTCCATCTTTTGGTTGTAAAATCCTGCAAAACAAACAAGAACCTATTTGCTCTTATGCTGCATGCATGAGTGATTTCAAACACCACCTCTTCCTTTTTCCACACCTTAACAACTAAAGAATTTATCTGATTTATCTTTCCCTGATGCATTTTTTCCTCTGACTTTAAGTCTAGTAGCTGGGAACCATGGCAACATCAAAATTATTGCAACCAAGGGCAGTGAACTTGCAAACTTTGTCTATGAAATGGTTGCTTTAAAATCACAACCCAGGTCTTCTACTACTTGCAATCGGTTGCAAAATGGGGAAAAAAATTAAATGAAACCACTGATTTTTCATGGTTGTAATAAAAGCATTCATACCAATGAATCAAAAATGCACTATTTTCTTAGTTATATTATTAAATTCTGTTTTATTTTTATGTTAATTCATTTCTTGTTTTTATTTTAAATAGTCTTGATAAAAAATTATGTAAAATTTTTTAAAATGTGACTTATTTGGTAGTAAACAGACATTTACGTCTTCTATGAATTATTCTATAACAAATTAACATTGCAGTAGGGACATATTTGGGGTCTTTTTATCTTGCTAAGGAAACGCAGACTGAAGGAGCCTGGGTTCCACCAGCAACCTTCTTGTTAGTAGTAAACCTGAATGACAGCGTCCCCATGATTCCCTGATTGACATGCAGTGAGATAACCAAGGTCTCATCTTTTAAGGGGGTTATAGCGTATTTGTATGCGTGGGATTGGCTTGTTCCATAGAAATTCTCTTAAAATCCACACCTGAAACTGAATATGGGTAAATAAGAAAATGATCTTGAATCCATTCTTTAATTGTGCTGAAAATATCAGGTGTACTCTGATATGGTGCTTATAAAGTCAAATGTGTTCCGCTTTTTAAAATTTGCCCTGGCCTTCTCGGGGCTTGTGTCCAGAATCACAGTGCTATAATCTCCCTGCTTCATGGTCAGAATCACATTTGAATAGGATGCAATGTTTTCTTTTGGTTCTTCAAAATCCGAATATGCTCAATGCAAGTGTGAAGGCCCCCACTGTGTCCAGGATTACCATAAACAAAGACGATCACACTGGTAGACAGTGATTTGTGGGCCTCTCTGCATGCCTGAGATGGTGGTAATGCCTGTCTCCAGAAACCAATGAATAGCAACAAGTAAAAGTTTGTGGGGGTTTTTGTCTGTAGATGTGAAAATGGAAAAATTCAGCTTTATAATGAAATATTGACCAAAAACAACTACAATAAATAAGCCTAGACCTTTAAGTGTCCAGAATAGGATGGATTTAGCTTTATGCCCACTCTCCACTGACTAAACATAAAGGTCGTAGTAATATATTTGGCAGTAGAAATGACTTCATACTACACAAGCTATCCACATATACCCAACCTGAGAATATTGAATGCTACTCAATCTTTACACAGAATAGGAACTTATTGTAATGCATGAAGAATTTGAGTGCAACATTCGGTCTGTTTTAAGCTCAGTTTTGATTTCCAACAACTGCTAAACACAATATGTCATCAAGCTCGCCACTAACTTTGCTCTGAGACATTAGCGTCGGCTGATTTGAAGCTTTAAGTCTGACATTATGATCGTCACTGTTTTGGTTTTCTTTAAAACTGGATGTGACCACATGTGAAGGGTAGCGCTGGGTAGTTTGCGGTATAATTTAATGATGTCGGTGGCTTAAATGTCTGTATGAACCTCTTTATGTGTTAAAAAACATTTCCACATTAAATGTCACAACACTGCACACTGGGTAATTCCATCAATGTCTGCAGAATGTTGGCAGACTTATGTTAACTGTGCATAAGGGGCTCAAAATGTGTGCGATGGAGTCCACATGCACTTGAGGATTTGACAGTGGGACTTAGCGGGAAGGTGCTTCAAAGTCTGCGGGTGTGGAGATTGGGACTGTGTCATATTCCATACACTATTTAGGTCAGCTTCAGCATAAAGGAGTCAGTGAAGGAAGAAAGTTGTAATTCAGTGTCCGTCTTGAATCAGCTGCTATTTCTTCAGTTGATCTTACCTCATCTTTTACGTCACGTTTTGTTTTATATACAGCTAAGCTAATTATATAGAGCACAAATAAATTACAATAATTTGTACAAATCCTGAAAGTTCCTTTCTCCTTTCTTCAGTAGCCTATTTAAGCAGTACGACAAAGCCGACAGCAAAGTCAGCTTTTGAAAGTGATTGAGCGCTTCACTGTGGTGACAATGATTCTGCTGTAGGAACAAATACCTGTAGAAATGTACAATGCTAAAAGCCTATTGATCTCTACTTTTGTCACCTGGTGAAAATAAGCTTTAGCCCTCTTGGTTGGGGTTGGCACACAGTCCCAGAGGGTCTCGCTTTGTTAAAAAAATCACAATCTCAAGCACCGTCACATGTAAATGAAATGCTCCAGAACAAGTCAGTGAGCTCAGATAACTTTAAGTGCAGGAAAAACTTTTCAGCTGCTGTATCAGACAGAGTAAATGCTCAGTTTTCTGCAGGTATTTAGTGAATTTTGCAGGCCGACTTGACTGAATCGTGCATGTTTAATGTCCTGCTGAGAACCAGCAGCTGTGGGAGTACCAAGAGGCCAGTTTGGCAAACAAGTCTTTTTTTTTTTTTCTTTTATAATTTATTTTATATAATTTATTCTTTCAACCCAATCTCGATTTTTTTGAATTCAGAATAACCAAATCTAACCAATCAGATCACTGCATTTAGCAAAGACTAGGCTTGTTGCTCAAAACGCACACCGGTACTGTGTGCACAGTGAGATGGAAATAGTGAAATAATCCTGTCTTACTTTAGGCACACAGATACTCTTCCGGCTCTCTGAAAGGATTTCTCTGCATTCTCAGATGTAGTCTGTTACGGACCATCTAGGGGTGACCCGACACCCGCAACAAGAGGGATGATCCACCCCCCGTTCGACCCCAAGCAGCACATCACACCATAAGTTAAAAATAGGAAGTGGTTTATGTACAGGAACGGAACAAAATGGAATTCACAGGAGATGCTCAGGCTTCAGGGCGGACCCACACCAAAATAACAAACAAAAGGAAACTAACTCAGAGGAGCGACTGCTCCAAAAGAAACATAACCAAACAACAATCACTTACCTCCCTGACTAACACAACATGAGAAAACTGTGACCAATTGAAAAGGCGATCCACCCCTACTTCCTCCTGGATTCACAAAACAACACAGGGCATGTTGCAGCCCCAGCTGGTTGGGGTAAAAACGAGGATGGATGGATTGCCGTCGTCAACCGTGCTGTCATATACTCCGCCTCCAGGTCATCATCCAATCCGAGCACACCATCTTCGGGATCCACCTCTCCTGTAGGCGCACCTGCACACTCAAATTTACATTTCAGAACCCCAGCCCATGACGGCAGCTGTAACAGGTCCAAACTCTGCCACTGACATCCTGAAATATGGACGAAAGCGGCCATAACGCAGTTTCAGCTCCTGGATCAAACATGGAAACTTTCACTGCTGTTGCCTTTTCGTGGGAACTGGATGGACCGAGAAGTTTCTTAATTGTCTTGTTTAGAAACATCAGGACCAGCTCGTCATTGCTTGCAGTCAACTTTTTTTCACAGAGCATCTGTTGATGGTTGAATTTGCTGCAAAATCGCAGTGTGTTTGGTTTGTAACAGCCTTTATGCTCAAACTAATGTAGCAAATAGTGAAAACTTGGGGTTTTATTACTGACAAAACCGAAAAGGGAGGTCTGTAAATGCACAGACAGCTAATTAAAAATAAGTGGCTCTAATCAGGCAGTGGGTAAGAGGAAAACTAACATTCAAAATAAAAATAAAAAGACCACAAATTACAGAAACATGAAGACAGAGACAGACAGTTCATTTCCCCTTAACCTCCTAGGACCTGGCATCCAAATACATGTGGACATCATAATTTGGGTTGTCTAGACCATACTGAATTGATATCCACTTATGAGGAGATTATACTGCCAATTTTCTATCGAAATTTAAAATGAATGTCCTCGTGTGTGTGGATATCAGGCCCTTGTAGAGCAAAATCAGGTGAAAAGATAAGTCTTTGGTTTTACATTCATCAGGTCCCAATCAGCCCAAATAGCAAAGAGAAGATAAAAATGCATGCCATGAAAGAGTTTGGGTCTTAGGAGGTTAATGATAAGATAAATGCAACATCTGCAGTGGAGCATGCTATAATAAACCAGAACTTAAACCCAGAATGAGAAAAACAAACAAAAAAACTCTCAAATATTTTGCTTTTCTGTCTCATCTGTGACATGCTGTCAGTCTATCTTGGGGAAGTATTTCAGGTGGTCATCAGACATGATGGTTACAGCATAGCAGCTGAAAAAAACAAAGCAAAAACTGGGGCCAGATGGGTCCTTGTCACACACAGCTACAGCGTTAGCTTTAGCTGTTGGTGCTGCCAACTGTTTAGGAATGTATGCAGAATCTGTTTCTGCATACAACCTCATCTCCTCTCTCTGCTGGAGACTGATGTTACTTTGAAATACGCTCAAGCCAACCTTCCTGACTTTCATGTTTTCATGGTAGTTCTCATTAGCATGTTGATGTGCTTCGTGATCTTTGTCACGTGCATTTTTATTCCTGTAGTCTGAAAGATTTTAATGTAATCCAAATACCGAAAAAAAGTATTTTCGAGTTATCACACTGATTGAAGCCTGCTTTAAGCTTGTCGGTGCCATGGTTGTCTATGAGCACAGTTGGTTTGTGTTGTGAACAGGAAGGAAGAAAGAGTGATGTTTTATGTATGTGTCTGGCTATATTGGTGTATGAATAGTGCCTCTACTTTTGCCACTGAAAATTTTAGTGCTTGTGAGTGCTTGACTCTTCCTGTGTGTCTCAGAATAACATGTCTCCTGGTGTGTGTGTGTGTGTGTGTACACTTGAGTTAAAGCCTGTGTGTGCACATGCACAATGCAGCAGCCCAGGATGTCTCCCAAGTTCTGATTATGCCAGACTGACTGACCTACTGAGAGCCCCAGAGCTAATCACATGACTGCGTAAGCCAGTCACAAGGGACTCTGTGACAGAGCAGCACAGATGAGGCGCCATGCTGCCTTCCAAGTGCGGTTGTTTCTTAATTATTGCATGAGTGCATACTTATTGCCTTCCTCACCCAACCTCTCCCTGACTCTAAAGATGTATGAGACTGAGCGCTTGTGTTTACAGACATTTAGGTTGCTTACAGCTACTTTGGTTCTTAGTTTAGTTTAGTGGTGCGCATCATTTCTCATGATCGAGCAGATGTGTTAATACACAACATAATACAAGCTGAAGGGTAAAAAAATGTGCTCTAATGTTTTACTGATGGCGATATATCTTACATCCCTCTAGGCTGACATAATTGAATAAAGTTTGTTCTTTCTCACAGTGATGCAATTAGTTCCTTAAAATTCAATGTGTCGCTGAGAATGAAAAACTGCGGGCCATCAGACTCTAACATTGCTGTGCGTGCGCTTAAGTGTTGCAGTGAAGTGATGTCACCCGAGCAGACAGCAAAATCAATTTCCAGAGAATGAGTTTTACAGTGAGACTTCAAAATGAACTTTAAGAAATGACAAGCTGAATTTTTCACACATACACTTGCTCAGTTTGGTGAAACAACTAGTTTGGCTTTAGGTCAGATATTTTAATATAGAAAATATATTTTTAATGTAAAAAAATAAGTGCTTTGGGCTTAAACTGTAAGAAATAAATATGGAAATTTACAGTAAAAGTTTGTTTAGCTTGTTGTGCTGACTGGCCCATAGTTTTAAGTGAAAAATTGTTGTTAATTTGTTGTTTATTCATGATTTATTCATTTGTTTTATTTATTTGATATTCATTTTAATTTTTTTTAACCCACTGTAAAAATCATACATTTGAATAGTCGATGTAAGTGAAAAAAAAACAGGAATGTTCTGTCATTTAATGGCTTATGTACATCTCTTTAACTTGTGTCGTATGAATGGCTGTGAAGGAACTGTGGAACTTACAAAAAAACAGTTAAAAGTCTAAAATGTGTGCCTTGCTTCACAATCCAATCCTCTCCAGATTGCTGGGTCTTTATCGGGTCAATTCTGGCCCCATTTTTCTTGTAAAACAAAGGGGGCCTAGCAAAAAATGTTTGGGAACCACTGCTTTAGATCACAGATTGCATGGGTATAGCTGCGATGGTTGTGGACACTTGTTTTTCAGATCTTGTCTTTAATATTTTGGTCACTGCTTTGTTGTTGTTGTTTTTTTTCACACCAGCATAGATGAGATTGTGGAGTGCTACATTATCAGCTAAGGTGAGCAGGATCAGTGAGCAGGCTGTATAGGTGCAACTCACAGACACGTAATAATGGTGGTTAGCACTATTGTCTCACAGCAAGAAGGTCCTGAGTTCAGTTCCAGCATCAGGCTGTGGTCTTTCTGTGTGGAGTTTGCATGTTCTCCCCCTGTTTGTATGGACTCACTCCAGGTACTCTGGCTTCCTCCCACAGTCCGAAGACATGCAGTTAGTGGGGATAGGTTAATTGGAAACTCTAAATTGTCCATAAGAATGTGAGTGCGACTGGTTGCCTGCCTAAGACTGGCAACCTGTCCAGGGTGTACCCTGCCTCTCACCCTAAGACTTAGGGTTAGGTTCCAGCCCCCTCGCAACCCTGAAAAGTATAAGCGTCAGAGAATGGATGGAATCTCGATGAAATTTGCTACATAAGCTTTAGAAATTCTTTTTATAAAACTAAAATTCGGACAAATTACTACGTGTAGTAGCTGATCTGAAAGCCAAGGGTGACATTACATCTGTATTACGTGTACATTGTTGACATTACGTGTCAATGTTCATCAAAAAGTAATGAGCCTGTAATTTTTAGAATATTGTAAAAAAGAACAATAAATGTGTGTTTATTTTTAATTAATTTTGCCATCTCACTGTACACAATGCTGTAGTTAAAGGAAAGGAATAATGTGATTAATGTCTGTGTTTTCATACATGAGTAAAAGCAAACAAGTACTGAAGGCCTGGTAAAACCCCCTTGTGCATTTTTGCTGGTAATACTAAGAATAATTGGTATAATTATAATAATATCTTTACTGTGGATACAGATAAAAACACTTAAATACATGTCTGTGTATAGCAAGACTATAAAAATGTCTTCTAAGAAGTGATTTAAAGAAACTTACTGATCCTTAGAGTTGTATCTCTCCAGGCAAGTTGTTCCAAAGTCAAGCCTTACAAAAAGCATCGTTAGCTTTTAGTTTGGACTTTGGCATAGCCAGAAGGGACTCACCCGAGCATCTGAGGCGGGCTAATAAAGGGTCAAAACTTCTGCTTGTAGTCTGGGGATCGACACATGCTGTGCAAAAGTGAGAATCTGAGCTGTGAAATCTGAACTATTTGAGCTGAGAAAGACATTTTTCATTTATGCCAGAGAGGAGGTAGCTGCGATAGCCGAGCCTCGGGAAAATAAATGTGTGGATGTCTTTCTTCAGGTATGAGTGTGAATTTATTATTAAACGCAAGTTAAAAATAAAAGTACCAGTTTCTTTGAGATTGAGGCTCCTTCTGTGAACAATCCATTCATTCTAACAGGCTAATAACAATTCCCATGGAGGGAAGCAGTAGGTGTAGGTAGCAGCCAGACAGCCTAAATATTGCAAGACAATGCCAAATTCCTGATGAGAAGCAAAGCAACACAGAGGCAGTCTGCCAGGCAGCTACAATATGAATCAAGCAATTAGATTTCCCAACTGAGTGCCCTGGATTATTTTGCTTCCTGTTAGTCACCTGGCATCTTCTAACGATCTACAAAGCAACGTTAAGAATACTTTTCTGCCAAGTTTCTGACATTTCTTGAATACCGTGCAGTAATGACTCGCCATGAGCTGTTTTACACTTGTATTTACACTGACCAACAACAGCATGTCGTTACCTTAAGTAAAACTGCAAAACTGCACTTTGACTTTCTTCCTGCATTCCTTCTGACACCTCTTTCACTTTTGACCTTTTTTGGCTCTTGTCATCCTGATGCTTACATCCTTTTTGTAACGTGTTTGATAAAAACACTTACTGTGTAGCAAAATCAGGACATCTAGTCACCCTTTCTTGCAACGTTATCTTTAATGACTTTTGGTAGTCGGAAAAGAGTGAAGTGCCCACTCCGGGTCAGGGACAAGTTCCTGCCCCAAATGGAGTATCTTGGGATCTTCTTCGCGAGTGACAGGAGGGAACGGGAGATTGACAGACGGCTGCAGTGATGGAGACACTGTACCGGTCCGTTGTGGTGAGACAGGGTGAGAAGTTCAGCCATCTTGGAGGGGCTCAGAGTAGAGCCGCTGCTCCTCCACATCCAAAGGAGCCAGTTCAGGTGGTTCGGGCATCTGACAAGGATTCCTCCTGGGCGCCTCCAGGAAGAGTTGTTCCGGGCATGTCCCACCGGGAGGAGGTCCCGGGACAGACCCAGAACATGCTGGAGAGAGGACTTTTAGTAGTTTTTGAGGATGTGACGAGGTGATTGATTCTCACTTTAGGGTGTCAAATGTTGTTGATTTGCATATGGTACAAATTCCACAGGACACCTTGTTCGAGCACACGGGAATGTCTACATGAAAGAGATCCTGCGTGCATGTATGCACCAGCATATAGAGAGCCCCCCAAATATCTTTAAACCTGCGCTAATTTTCCAAGGCTAAGACTACATCAAAACTGTGATATTGCATAATGTGATAAATGCAATCAATGGTTATGGGTGACTGTGCTATGGATTATGTGTTGCTATGATTTTAGCACATTTGAGTTTGTGTAACATTTTAACTGTATCTCCAAAGCACTTTGAACCTTTGAACCCAGAAATCCAATTTGATACGAGTTGATGTGGTGTAGTCCGTCTGTTGTGTGTTGTTGTATTGTTGATCCTCTTCACCGCAGAAGAACAATTTGTCCAATCAAATATGTGCTAAACCCCACAGTGAAACGGAACTTAAAGCGCCTTTATCTTCAGTAATGCAGCATATTTCCACATGAAATCCTTTAGATATGATTGGATCAGTCAAAAGCGGGCACGGATTACCAAATATGCCAAGAGAATATGGAAATAGAGGCCAATGCAGGGATAGAAAGATGCAGTGACCTCCACATTCTCCCCATTCAGCTGTGCTCTGAAACCAGAAGCGTGTCCATGCAACAGGATTTGCAACTTCATATTAGTAATGATGGTGGTTCAGTTCTTACTAGAAAACATTGCAGAGGTAATTTAAGCTGCAGACCCAGCAGGCGCCAGACCAGGTTATGAGCAAAAAATCAAAGTGTGCAAAACTAATCAGTTCTGCAAAATAGCTTTAAATTTGGTCCTCAGTGAATCACCTTGTTGTTGAATTGTGCTATACAAATAAACTTGCCTTGCCTTGCCTTGCCTTCAGTGTGCAGAAAGTAAGACAGTATGTGTTTTTAAGAGGACAAAAAATATAGATTCCTATTTGTTTTTTTCCCCCTGCTACAAACATTTTTCTTTATTTCGAGGTTTCTGCTGAACAAATATGACTGATATTGTCTGACACACCTCAAAATTATTAAAGCAGCACATTAACTTAGCAAAATACACAGTTGTAAAACCAGTCGAGTCTTCCTGTGTTTTATGGGGCTGAGGCTATCTCCAGCCTTTCTTCCTTTATATAGCATTTTTCCAGGCTTATCCTTTTTAATATTTTTTTTATTTTATCTACATTTTTTTTTGTAAAAACACTGTGTGAAAATATAGCATAATTCAGTTTTTCTATTTCTTAGTGTAGTACATACAGGCTGAGGCGGCAAGAGCACCTATATTCTTTTCTGTAAAGTACCCGACCCTCAAAAAAACAATAAAGAAACCGATAAATGACAACATCAAAACACCAAAAAATATATATCTTTGTAAACCATTCTTTAAAACACACACACACACACACACACACACACACACACACACACACACACACACACACACACACACACTAAATTTGTCAGCATCCTACCACAATTTACACATTAATCTCCTTTAAACACCCTCTTTTTTTCTTTTAGTCACATTGCAGATCTCTTTCAAATCATATTTGATGTCCAGAAGTACAAAATCATCCATCCAGCTCTGGCTTTAAATATCACTTGGCAGAGATATACCAATGCTACTGCATATTTCACGTCAGTAATGTCTAATAATATCAAGTTTGTAATGGCTTCCTATATGGTGGGTTAGGTATTTTAATATAGGCCACACAGCAGGGAGACAAGCCCACAGGCCTCTCACATCAAACACCAGCCAAACCGCTGGAGGTCTAAATTTAATCCACATGTCATCCGATTAGTCTGATTTTCAATCAGAACTAATAAATAGTAAATAACTTCAAACAAAGCAGCCATATTATTTTCTCTGTTGAGGGGTCTGTTCATGCAGCCAACTAGTGCATGTAATTCCCCAGTGATCATAATTGTATTATAGATAATTCAAGGTTCTTTTTATCTGTAAACTGTTGGCACAGTACGATAAGCCCTCATATGCATTTTCATCCTGCCAACAAAAATAATGTCTAATGTTGCCTCTTACGCCAAGCCGTGAAACTGCAGGGCACCACTGTGACACGCAGGTGGGACTCGATTTCATTTCTGTAAAACATTGTGGGTGACTGATCACATAGTGTAACTCAGACTAGAAGCTAGAGGCTGTCTGTCAAGCAAAAAAAAAGAATGCCGAACATCACAAACATGCTCGCTTTTGCCTTCATTTATCAGCAGATATTTGCGGTGCATGAATTCCTTATCAGTGTAATTTTCTGTGTTTACGAAACAAGAGTTCATTTTGTGCTCTGTTCACTTGTGAAGTTGTTGCGTTAAATATGTTATTGTGTTTGTTGTGATAACATCATACTTCCTTATCGCTCATTCTTATTGTTACAGCCGCCGTTCAAGGTGATACACAACAGACGTCTCAGACGTCACAAATAACCAGAACGCTCTGTGTCTTTCTTTATCCGTTCTAATGGTTACCCCGGTGACAGCATCCCTGTGGTTGCTGTGGAGACCCAGCAGCAGAGGAAGCCCAAGCTTGTTGTCAAGCTGAACGAGGCTGTTGATTTACTGTTACCTCAAATAGGTTTGGGCTCCTGCTTTGCTTCTTTTCATCTAACGACTGACTTTGGTATCACTTTGTTGCGCTGTTTTGAAGTGCAAGGTTGACGTCTTGTAGCAAAAGGAAGTCTAGTAAGTTTCTTTTAATGCGTGAATGTATAAGATGGAATCTCTGCAGATTAACATAAAAAAATTTTCTTCCATGTTGTTTTCTCTTTGTCTTTGATTTAGAGGATATCAGGTTATCAAAGCCATGTTAGGCTGAATGTGTTCTCATACAGAAACTGAACACGGACGATTCAAAAATCGTTCTGAAAGCAGAGGTGACAAAAGTTATTCCTTCGTTTTTCTTTCATTTTACCTCTCAGTTCAAACCATCTGACACAGAGAAACTTGACAGGGTAATTCTTTTGTATTGACCGGTCTGAACTGACCCAAACACCCAAAATGTTTGACTTTAACAGCTGTGAGGAAATGACATTTCAGCTTGACATTTTGTGACTTTCTGTGCTCTTTCATCATAAGACCACACACACACACACACACACACACACACACACACACACACACACACACACACACACACACACACAGCAAATATAAGTATATATATATATAAACAATTATGGAAGTAGGCCTAATAATGATAATGATTATTGTAACTCCTTGTACTATGGTCTTCCCTCTTCTCTTCTTCTTAGACTGCAAACAGTCCAAAATGCAGCAGCCCGCCTTTTAACTGGTGCCAGGAAATTTTGCCATATTACCCCTGTCCTAGCTAGCCTGCATTGGCTGCCCATAAAGTACCGTATTCAATTTAAAATATTACTTCTTACTTTCAAAACTATTAATAAATTAGCGCCAAGTTATCTTAGTGAACTTCTCAAACCACATACTCCTGCTAGAACACTCAGATCTGCCACTCAACTACTTCTGACCCAACCCAGATCTCGACTGAAGTCTCGGGGTGACCGTGCGTTTGCTCTGGCTGCCCCGGTACTGTGGAACACCCTTCCTCTCGACCTCCGCGCATCTGATTCCATTGCACTGTTCAAATCACGATTAAAAACCCACTTATTCAATCTTGCCTTTCCCTCTAGTTAATATTTCTTTTATGATTTTATATCATGCACTTTTATGCTCATTTAAATTCTTGTTTGCTCTGTACCTGTTGCTTTCCTATGTATTAGTGACAGTTATCTGCTTGCATATTTAGTACTTGCTTTGGTCCTATTTCTATTATCCTCCTCCTATACTCTATTTTACTTGTTAAGCACCTTGGCATACCCTTGGTTTTTAAGTGTGCTTTATAAAGTTTATTATAATAATAATAATAATAATAATAATAATAAGATGATTATTTGGAAAAAAACCCCAACAACAAATACTGGAGCCCCGTCTATTTGCATGTACTGATTTCCACTTTGGCTCCAAACTTTATGTTGTTGTTTTTCTACTTTTTCACATATTAATATGCCCCAATAACCAAGCACCTCTCCGACTGTCAGTGTCTGTAGCTACAATCCAAGTGATCACACTTTCTTGGCTTTTGAAGTGGAATATTGGCCAGTTCCAGTCTGGCCCCTAAACCCTGTCCCTACTCATTTTCAGTCCGTTTGATGTTCACATGGAGGGTTCACAACATTAAGTGATGTTCCAGAGCAGATAGCCTTGAGTGGAAGTGGGCTATAAAGCTTTCATACCCTGATTCTGCTCTGCTGCTGGCTAACTAACCAAACTTGGGCCCCGTATTTACAGATATATTGCATTTATAAACACAATTATGTTTGCACGTAGTCTTTTTGCATGCCACTTCAGAAGTCATGTTATTTTTATTCGTATAACAGCAAAGAGCAAGAAAGAAAAAATGAAGTGAGACCAAACAAACATCTGAATGAAACTGAAATAGGCTGGATCTCCTAATTTAAACTAGCTGTAAGTGAGACTGCATGGAGCTGAACACAGGGGGGTGTAGGAATTAGAGCGTGTAGTTCCAATCCATATGTAATATACGTTATATAAGGTTTGCATTTTCATTTAGAGTTTACTGGTGGAGAGGATGCCGAGGACATAAAATAATCGTAATCATGAGTAATGCTACAAAAAATAAAAAGCAATAGAAAAACAAGTGGAATTATTGTTCAGGCTTTGAGCATCTCTCTGAGATTTTATTCCTCGTGTTGCTGATTGACAGCTCTTGGCCCTCATTTGGAAATGAAGTGCAATCTTACTGGGAAAAGATTAATGAATGCTGGCACAAGGACTGTAAAATATGTCTGGAGTGCTGCGGGATTAAATGAGCCGGTGCTTGTGTTTTTCGATAGTTTCGATAGTGCTATTTTTCACTTTCTGTGTGAAGTTTATTAGTGTAGGATATTTCAGCAGTGATCAAACATCAATTTAAACTTAATCTCATATTCTCCAATGGCAGGCTTGCAGCCTTGGCGAGTCCAAAGCAGCTAGCTCATGGCGTTACACAAGTTGCAAGCAGAAAGCAAGTGATAAGTTGAGGAAAACAAGAATTGTATTATATGTAGAGGGTTTCAGCATATTTACTGCTTACAGCTTTTCATAAAAACATAGAGATATTTATGTTATAGCCCATACTACTGTTTGGGCAAGGATAGTAGGCAGCACTAATAATGTATGAATTTAGAATATTTATGAAACAAATATAAAAGGGAAAAATGTCTAAGCTACAGGCACAGTTTCCTCTTATTTGTCTTGTGTGCACAAATCTCCTGATTTTTAGAATTGATCACATGGACATGGATGCCACTACTACAGTGCAACTATATATGTGTAGCAAGTCCATTCCCCCATGAAAATAGAACTGAATAAATGTAACCCATTCAGATATTGACAACAGCTGAAATAGCAGCCGTTGCATTAATACTCACTGATAAGCTGCATTGTGTGTGTGTGTGTGTGTGTGTGTGTGTGTGTGTGTGTGTGTGTGTGTGTGGATATGCGTGTCCTCTTCTAACTGTTTAGTGATGCAACTTTCAGAAACCAAAAAGCTTCACCATTAGCCACAATTTTTTATTGTGTGCATTAAATCCATCACTGTACTGTGTGTGCATGTAACTGCTGTTTCAGTTCAGCCAGAAATAGACAACCAGAGTTGGAAAGAGCAGTGAGGCAGTGGCAACAGATCCGATGCTAACTGGAGCTGACGTGATGCTGGGTTGCAAAGTAGGTTGCAGATGTGCAGAAAATTGTCTGCGAACTTGGATGCCTTAAATGGTTCCTTGCATAGGATCGCCACATCAAATCAAATGTTTAATGATCAGCTGTATTCTGGAGGTTTCCACAATTTGGTTTGGCTTAAAGGTGTAAATGAGGAAAAAAACACAAACAGTACATATTTACATTAATTTAACTATAAATCCTGAGAAAAGTAGGCCTACTTCCCTGTTATCACACTCTTTAGTCGGTGTGATATTGTGCTGCACTCAGCTCACACAATGGGTAGTTGTTGTTGTCAGGCAGTTTTCTTACACTTTGGCAGCTCTTAGCAGTATTACTGAGAACACGGCACACTTTCCAAATGCTGCTTTCTCCCCTTCAGAGAATAATAAACTTCTCAGAACTGCTGCTGCATTACTTTTGTTTTGCACATACACATTATGAGAGACAGATTGTTTTAAACGCTCAAGAACCTAAATAATTGCATTATATCACATGAGCATTTTTTGCATCCTTGTGGAAATTTTGGGCTGTTTCTCACACAAACAGATGGAGTGTCTGGGTTGCTTCAGTGCTGTCAGATCCTGTCAAAGCAACAGTCCTGGTCATACTAATATGCTGGCAGACATCACTAAAGAATTAAACTAAAGACAGCAACTCAAATATTAACATAAAAGCCACCTTTTGAGTACGATTTGATTAGTACGCCTCTTTTTATTATCACTGACTGATTTAATTTTTTCTAAATATCTATTTTTTTTTCCAACAATCTATCCAAACTGCTTTCTGTTCTTGCCTCCACACAGACAGATGGATGTCCTGAATAGTCCCAGGAAATGGTTACATGTCCATCCTGTTGGACGGCCTCACTGTGTTGGATAGAATTTATTGGCTTGAGACTACCATTACGCCCACTGAGTCTCGTACCACATCGAGTACATGAGTGCTTTGTGGTTAGAGTGGGAGTCCTGGTAGCAAGTCAAACACTTTATTTTTTAAAAGGAAAAACAATAGCATTGAGAAAAAAAATTTCCATGATCCTCACAGTCTCGCTTTACACAGAGACCTTGGACCTCATTCACAGCACTGTGTAGAGACAAATATGTAGATAGGTGCTTAAACCATGCAAATGCTTTAAACACCAGTCCACAAAAAAATTCAATTTTGTCCCATGAAGTTGTTCTTACTCTGCACAGAAATGTGCAACTCCCAACGGTTTGTGTATGTGCAAATGATCAAAATGTAAACACACATGCATTGTACAAATAGTAATTCATATAGTGCCAAACGAGGAAAAAAAAGTTGCCTCAAGGCACTTTTTACTGTAAGGTAAAGATCCTAGAGTGTTCAACAATCAAATAACCCCCTATGAACAAGCACATTGTGACGGTGAGAAGGAAGAATTTCCTTTTAGCAGGAAGAAACCTCCAGCAGAATGAAGGACCGCAGAAGGCAGTCCAGAATAAATCTGTTTCATTATCCTAAACAAAACTTTAAGAACAACATGCACACTCGTTTTGTTTGCAAATGACAAACACTTTTGCACACATATTAGTGAATTTGGCCCCTTAGCATGTTGGTTGTGAGTGTGACCTCTATTTGTCTTACATTTTAGAAATTACCTTAACTGAAAAATCACCACCAACTGGTGAGCTTTGAAGCTTTAGACAACAAATGAATGTAAAAATACCCCTGCCAATGATCTGGATTAAATTCAGCTGAATCAGTTGTACATACACATGCTCTGAGGGCAGTTGCAAATTTGTTTTGCGTATTCAGCATATACCTGTAATTCTCTGGCAAACTGTCCAGTGTGTACCCTGCCTCTTACCCTTTGACAGCTGGGATAAGTGGATAAGCTGTTAACAAAATAAATAGACCATATTATTCAGTCCAAGCTTGATTTCCAGCGAACGAGCTAAAATAATGTACCCTACAGTAACTACCCAGTCTGGAACAACAGTAAAGACGGATGATTTTCATTAAATGCATTTATATGATAGAGTTCACTAAACACTTAAAGTAAAAATTCAGGTCATTTAAATGCTGTTTTTGCTCTGTGTTAGCTAGATATGTAAATGCACAACTGTACATGCTGGGAATACCAAATTAAAATAAAATAGACTAAACAAAAAAAGAAGAAGCTATAACCGCAAGGGTAAAGGTCATGACAACCAATTCTTAAAATTTTGCAATAAAAATGGTAACATGTTAACATTTAGCCTTTCACCACTGCTAATTTAAGAGATAAAGATGCAATTTGCAAGCTAGTTTTTAATTACATTAAATACATTAGTATTAGCTCAGGTAGACCAACTAAAATATACACTAGATCACCAGTGATTCATTCCTTGGAAACTTTGATAATTACAACAAAGTTTCAAGTAAATATTTTAATTTGTGAAAGTGAAATGGAAAATTGTCCCTCACAGCAGTGCTCAGTGTGCCTCACTTTGAGATAAGACTTGTAACCATCCTGAGCAGCTTTTGTGCAATCGTTGTTGATAAATGAATTTAATGTCTTTATAGAACACCAGGCTGAACGTGACATGATGACATCTTTTGCTGAAGGTCCCGGCATTGTGAGCGCATCCACTGATTGCATTGTGTATGTGAAAAACGCTCTGCCTGTTACTAACAATGCTATTTTATTTGGCCTAATGAGTTGAAACTGCAGTGTCTTCATTAGTGCACATAATGTGACACTCTTCTGTACTGCAGGGTGGTACTGCAGATGTACTATGTAGTTTAGTCACATAGACAAATCTTGCCTGCAGCTCTGAGGTGGAGATCAAGACATTTAGATTTTTTTTAATCCAGCATGTGTGATAATTACCTGAATGAAAACCAGCCACCAGTTGGCTGGTTGGCAGACTGAGCTGCCACACTCCCCCTCCTCAGTTTTTCTCTCCATGTTGACGACCAATTGGCTCAGTTCTGTTCTCACACTTCCTAACCACCTGTCCTGCTCAGTCAGAGCGGCAGCATGGATCAACTTTTGTTGGCCGGAAGCTTTGAGCATGGAATACAGGAGTGAGGAAGGCAAAGCCCTGACCAAAGAGATTATACCCGGATATTATCACAGGCACCTGAAAATAGCAAGCCGAAGTGGTCAGAAAGCTTGCAGTGACCTGGCAAGGTTTTACAGGTTTGTGTTGGCATCTGCAGAGATGCAGTGGGACATCAGCAGAAACAATGCCAGCTGGAAACTCGCTATCGTCAATACATAGTACGACCTAAACGGCCTGCTTTGTGCATCGTTTTCATGTGATGATTCTCATAATCTGCTAAAAGCCGAATGTTCTCACATGGACATGCTCAGTGTGTCTTTTCCAAATAGAGAAAGCATATCATGTCTGGACAGATCTACATTTATCCATCTTTAATCCATATTTTCTGTTCCGCCATCCACCTACCATCTATCCATCCATCCTGTCCATATTTGTTCTCAGTAGAGGTTCTTCTATCCTAGTGTTTTGTCAGAGGTCTGATGGTAGAGTCGCATATGTTGCTCTCAGCCTGAGCAGGTGGCCAACTGTTGGCGGAGAAAACACTCAAATCACTGCTAACAGTTATGCATATGGTAAAGGCCTTCCATCCTCGACACCGTCCATCATTCATTCATTCCATGACCATTCATTCATCCATTCAAATAAACAGATTCCTGTTAGATACTTAAAGAAACAAAAAGTTGACTATGGAAAGAAAACACTCCTCAATAAGTATTGTGTACTTGTGTTTGTACAAATTATAGTAAATTAATATGCTCTGTACCACTTTTACTTTTAAACATTATCAAGAACTATGTGCCAAATGTCAACTTTTAGGGTAGATTTACTAATCACATTCCTCTCAAGGTTATTATAGTTAACTAAAACGAAACTAATAGCTAAAGCTAGATGTAAAAAAAACAAACAAAAAAAACATTTTAGTTAAAATACAAATTTAAAGGAACTCAAACGATTTTTTAAACCTATAAAACAGATTAAAATAGAATAAAAATCAGAGCAGAAATATCCGTTGTTTAAGTATCAGCGTGTCTTTTATCCTGTCTTCCTTCTCTCAGCCCAACCGGTCGCAGCAGATGGCCACGCCCCTCCCTGAGCCTGGTTCTGCTGGAGGTTTCTTCCTGTTAAAAGGGAGTTTTTCCTTCCCACTATCGCCAAAGTGCTTGCTCATAGGGGGTCATATGATTGTTGGATTTTTCTCTGTATCTATTATTGTAGGATCTACTGTATAATATAAAGCCCCTTGAGACGACTGTTGTCGTGATTTGGTGCTGAATAAATAAAACTGAATTGAATTGTTAGTTTGTATCGAAATTGTATCAAAACTTGCCTGATGAGTTTTTGATGGACATGTTCATTCAGACTTTGGAGGTCTACAAGACTGAGACACCACTGCTTTTAATAATTTCCTTTTTTATTGTAATACCTGTACGGATTTTTCAAATTCTCCCATTTACTGAAAACAATAAAGCTACCACAAAAGACTAAGCTAAAATGAAATATTAAAAATAAATAAATAAATAAACTGAAACAAGAAAGGACATTAGAAACTAAACTTAATTAAAAGCAAAGATTGCTATTGGAGCTTAGCTTGCTATAACATAAAGCAGCTGCAATATAAATTGCAGTAGCTTAACTTCCACTTTAAATGATATTTATAGTATGACATCCTTTAATGAGGAACAGATTGGTGGTAGTTAATAGTGCAGTGGTTGAAAGGCTTTCTAGCAGGTGTCCAGAGGATATACAGCAGCTAAGCTCAGAGCTAGTTCTATAAAGCTTCTCTTGCTCAGAATCACTGTCTTTTAATTAACCAATCCTCCTTAGAGACATGGGGAGCATGGGAAGTGTGCGTCACACATGCACACTTAACACACAGGCTAAAATGAGTGTGTGCTGAAAAAAAATCTATCCAGATTTACTTCTCTTATAATCTTTTGGCTGGAAACCAAAAAAAAAAAAAAAGAAAAAAACCCTCCAAAAACATGCAGCATCTACCTGGATTGAGGCCAAAACCAAACCTTTTGACTTCACAACAAATGAGCAAATGCAGTAAACCGTACCACCCACTGAGACGTCCAGCAAGCCAATCAGACGGTCAGTCTTGTATTTCTTCCTTGTTCATTTCCACTAAGGCAAGGTGCCTTTGAGCCTGAATGTATTAGGCAGGATGATCACCTTTCTCTGCCAAACCTTCAGGCTTTGTTGAGAAGATGAAGACAGTTTACAGAATGGAGATAAAGGCCGGAGCTAAATGCTTTGACTGAATGTTATCTTTGTTGCTCCATTTCCACGTATCATCTGATGTTTACCAAATGAAAAATGACGCCACAAAACTGTGATTACTTAAAAATAAGCCACACCAAACTTTGCCTGGAAAACAGATCATTCTCATCATTTGACTTGTGAGCTGAGCGCTTGTGTATGTTCTAGGAATAATAACGCCACGCGTAGCACAGCTAACCTAACAGATCAGATTAGTATCTGTGAAATCACAGCTGATTAGGATTTGCGTGTGTGTGTGCGTGTGTGTGTCCTAATGCACTCTGGAACATCTAAATTAATTCCCTATGCTTTATCCTCTAAAAACATAAGTGACCTACTTTAGACATTATTACTATTTTCCACAGTTGCAGTTTTAATCCCTTTGGATAAATGTGTGAGAGACAGAGGGGTAAAAAAGAGAAGGTGTGTGTGTGTGTGTGTGTGTGTGTGTGTGTGTGTGTGTGTGTGTGTGTTTTGCAGAGAGTGAGGGAGGAACTTTTATTTTTTCCCCAGTGATGAGCAAAACAGTTAAAATCTCCTGGCATCTGGAAAGTTGTGATGGCATTATGAGGACTAATGATCTGAGGATTCCAGCTGTGTGTGCTCACAAATGTGTGTTTGTGCATGGACGGGAACGTGTTACCATAAAAGTAATTGTCTAGCTTGTGGGACTGATGAGTCAAAGACTGCTCACTATTGTGCCGTTGTCCAGAACTCCTAATTAAACTCTATTCTTTCTTTTTCTTTCCCCATTTCCTTCTCCATCACTCTGTTTCCAGCAGCTGAGGGAGGTCATCATGAGTCAATGAGGCAGGCTGACTTGCTTCTGGACCCCGCAGTGACTTCCAACCTCTCGGCCACCCCTGGGATTGGAGACAAAGCTGGGGCTAACAACAAGGATACAATGGATGGGCCTCACACTGGTCCTGATGCTGGGTCTGAAGCTTGGCCTGAGGCAAAAGTGTTTGCTGAAGCCAGAACAGCAGTTTGGACAGAAACAGAAGCAGGAGTGCGTGCTGAAGCAGGTGGCAAAGTCTTTACCGAGACTGGGATTATGACAGGAACTGGTGCTTGGGCTGAAGTCGGAGCAGAATGGAGGCCCGTAGACACAGAAGGGGAAGACCTGCCGAGCATGCCTGGGGACACAGCTCCCTGGCTGGGGCAGCGGAGGCTACAGACAGATGGAGAGGAAAGAAGAGAGCAGGCAGCTTTCTCATCTGTCCTAACCATGCTGGCAGAGACAGCAGAGCTGCAGGCTCCAGTGGTTGGAAAACCTTTAGGGCTGCTGTCTAAAGCTGCTTGGACCAAAAGCTCCTCTTCATCATCGGCCAAAGCCGCCACCTCCTCTACGACAAAAGCATCCTCTTTGCCTTCTTCCTCCACATCCTCCTCCTCTCCAGCTAGTACACTACAAGACAGTCACACAGCAGGATCACAGAATATATCTGTGCTTGTTGTCAACACTAACTACTCCAACAGCAACAGTAGCCCCACCATTGGTATGTAATATTTCTGCCATTTGAATATGTTTCACATTTTTACAATGATTACGTGTTAGCAACCATAACTAGACACTGCTGACTAAAAAATAGTTTTTTCCTAAAAAGGAAAAACAAGAGAAACAGTGTAAGGAGTTGATGAAATTGTGTGTTCATCAGCATGAGTATTTTTCACTAATTATCTTGGTAAGTAGTGGTTAGACTTCGAGTACAACAGGGAGCAATGCAATTTTGAGGAAACATAACTGAGATGAAGTGTACTGTCTTCATCTTCGCTTTCGTCATTTCTCCTACAAATATAATACATACAGTTAAAAAATAACTTTAGTTTAAATATAAAAAAAATGTTTTTTTCAGTAAGCATTGATTTGCATACACATCATGATATAAGCTAAAATACATTTAGTTTTTTTTTCATTAAACTAATCGGTTCTAAGATTTTTGAATTAGCATTAAGCGGCTAATTAGTTATAGCTAATTAGCCTGCTAGCTTAGCTTTCATCTAAGATCCACTGCTGTTAACAAGAAATCTGGGCCTGTTTTTGCTCCAAACACTGGTTCATGGGTTACATGCAATGCAACGGTGTCCTGTATACAAAGTATAATTCATCTGCTGTGGTTCATACTACATAATGAAAAATGCTAGTTTGGGTGGATGTTTCATACTATAGCCTGACCCTCAGGATTCTGGTATCACTTCAGTGTAGTTAAAAGAATGAAATGAAACAACCCATGCAGTCTATACAGTCTGCTTAGAGAGGCAGGAAGCATGCTATTTATACTAGCATAACAAAGCTGTTTGACCCTCTGACTCCGGCCAAACTTTAAACTAGCATAAAATAGGATCACACTGTTACCCACCCACCAACATTTAGCTACTGGAGCTAAACGTGTGTGGAGCTGTGTGTGTGACTTGCAAATTGTCTCAGCAGTTTCTCACCTTTCTGAATAGCAAGACTCCTCTGAGGATTATGTGCCACTGAACGATCATGCACAACAATGTAGTATTGTATTTGGCATCCTGTGAAAAGTAATCATAAAGAGACTGCTTTAATGTGATCACCTGATTGCAGGGACTGTGGAATTTAATTGCTCCCCCTAATTGAATAATGGCATGCATTAACTCTGCTTACGTCATTGCACAAAGGCCTATTGTGGCAATAATAAGTGAATAGCAAACAGTCAGCTAATTTTGCTCAGCTTTTGTTTTTTTTAAGCCTACAGCACACTTTCACACAGCGAAATCGGCTTTGATGTCATCTTTTATGAATCGTCATTCTTAACTACTTTCATCAAATTGTAATTTTCAGCATTGCTATCATCACAGCCACTTAGGCGCATCATCTTCATCATCCCATCATCGCCCTCACTATTTTGTCAGCATCCTTCATGTCCTGTCCCATTTCATCACCTTCGTATCTCCCCTGCTTCCTGTCATGCCATCATTATCTATAGCGCTGACATCAGCAAGGTAAATCCTTCACATATATTTTAGCTTCTGATCAACGAGTGAGCAGAAAGCTAATATCCTGTTGCTCAGAGTTTTGTGTCACATAACAAGCACAATATTTGAAGTCGTCAGGTGTTGATAAGAATGAATCCGCAGCTTGGTCTGAAAAGGTTCATTGATCGCCTGGCTCTTGTTTACTTTAGCTTCCTCTACACTCATCAATATGCGTCTCGCATCAGTATGTAGATGGATTAAACAAACCCCTTTCATTTAAATGCCTCTCTGGTTCACATTTTATAATTGGATTTCTATTTCCCATTCAAAATTGAAACTATCATGCAGTCCATCTAAGTGCTTTCAATTGGACAAAAACCTCATCTTTTTCATTCATGACAAAAGTGAAAACTGAGTCTTGCTGGTTTGCTGTTATCAGGCAACTGGTTCCTTTGCATCACTTTATTTAGATTTAAATACCCCTATGGCAGTGCTTTAATGAGGATTTAAGAGACATTGCTCTAAACTTGGTTGCTCAGGGGTCTTTGCATATATGCATATAGGTGTGGTATGAGTAGGTTAAAACTGTGTTTACACTTTTTAAGAGTCAAATATTACAGATTCAGGTCAAAGACAAGTGTAGCTGCATTAGTGTTTGCTATCAGCCTGTAGTCCCTTATGTTATATATTGCATACGCTGTATGTAGGTCAGCAGATGATATAAAATACCAAAAATAGCACCAATACTTTCAAGTGTCTTATCTTTCTGCAGTTCATGTTTGACCTAATATAAGATGTATGGTTCATTCAGGACCACTATAATCAACAGATGAGCGATACTTCTGTATGCAGCACACTGGCATTGTTTATGGACCTCTCCATCCTTTGCTGTGCACACATGGGAAAACTGTAGTGGGGGTGGGAAAAAGCAAGACCCCCAAACAGAACAAAGCAGGCATCACTGACGTCAGACACAGCATTCATTTAAGTTAGAAATACTGTGAAAGGAAGTGCTGAAGTGGTGGGTCACAAAGTGGCTTGCAGATCTGTAGCAATTGTTGCAGCTTGAATTGTGTACCCTGTTTGAGATGAACTAGCTGAACTAATGCTGTGCTCCATTTAAATCCGAAAAAAGGCTGAGTAGTTTTTATATTCAGAGTCTCTGGAAATCCTTTATTATGACTGATTTTCATGTTTTCTGCCCTACAGAGGACTCAGTGAGCAGCCTGCCGGCCTGGGATCTCCCTACAGTTCCCGAATCACTCCTGTCCACAGTGGGTGACCATGATGTCACACTTCCTGCCAATGTCACCAGCCCTTTCTCCACCCACCAGTGGAACACCACTGCACCTGTGCGCACCAGAAACGCCTCACGGCGTCCGACCACCACAACAACCACCACCACCATAAAGATGCCTCTGTCTCCCACTACCAGCTCAACTTTACCATTCCCCACAACTGCAAGAGCACAAACACCACCAGAATCCAGCACGGCTACACACATCACAAGCCAGGACACTGTGACCAATGACAGTCTTCAGCTGACAACAGTAACTACAACAACACCCTTAACGACCACTCTTACTGTGACCACCGATGATATGATGAATCAGGCAGCAACCACTGGGAACAATGCAACGTTATCGCCAAATACCAGTGCTGCAACCACTACGCAGCAAACAACAAGCATCAGACTTACCACAACAACTCAACCTGCAACCACTACAACAACCACACCTGCCCCGACTACTGCTTCTACTACTACTCTTCCCCCGACTACTACCACCAGCACCAGCACCACCACCACCACCACAACTACTACCACTACCACCCCTGAGCCCACTACTACTACCACCATGGCTACCACGACTACTACAGCTCCCACTACTACTACTTCTACCACAACAACAACAAAGGCGCCTGCTACCACTGTGTTCATCCAGACTACTCCATCTCCTCCTCCATCTAGTACCAGTGCAGAGGAAAGTCCTCTGCCATGCAACATTACTGAAAAGTTTTGGGTTAGAACAGGTAAGAAACCAAAACATCACCGGTAAGCGATAATGAGATAATGATGGATTTCTTAACATTTATAGAAACTGTGTGAAAGATGAGGAAGAATAAGTAAAGCTAGTAAGATGAATGGCTAGGACATCAGAGAGCTCTCATAAAAATAATCTAGGTACTGCATGTCCTTTAAATTACATAAAGTACACTCAGTGTTAAGTACAGGCAGACTTTACCATCTTATCTTCCAGAAAAAATAATGAAGTAATAATGAATGCACACAAAATGCCGCATTTGAGAGTCAGGCAGAAAGTGCCTATTATGTGGCCAACATGTCAGTAGAGGTGCACAAATTAATTAAAACTTGGATAAAAGTAAGTACAGCCTTTCCCCATTAACAAATATAAAAAGCCACACATCACACATTAGTGAGCATTTGATTGCACATAGCAGCGATGCTGTGGTTTTTTTTAAAGCTTTTAATAGTACTTGAGCTTGTTCATGATATATAAGTAAGTATACTTTAAGTTTACAGCAGAAGCAGTGCTGATAGATTTATTAAAGCATAAAAATTATGTAAATGTGCACATATGAAGACATAGTGCACGGTGATTGAGAACTAATTACATTTTTTCATCTTCACAGTGTTATCTATTGAGCTGCGCAGGAACCGCTTAGACCTCATACTGAAACATCACCTCTCCAAAGGTCTGAGTCATGCCTTGCAGAGAGCCCTGAATGACTCCACTGTTTATGCACAGGTCAGTGTTTCTTCATCATCGTCTTCTTCTTTTTCTATAAGCTCCGCTCACTGGTTTTTCATGTATGACATGTCTGAGGGTAGCAACACGGTGGGGAGGTATGTGGAAGGAGTGAGAAATTGGTTCAAGGTGGGGTGGGATTACATCAGGGATCTGTTCCAAGCCCCCTCTTGTCTGCAGTGGTAATGGACAGGTTGATAGAGGAGGACAGAGAGCTCTATAATGTTTGCAGATGACATTATGATCTGCAGTGAAAGTAGGAATCAGGTGGCAGAGGAAGAGGAGTGAAAGTCATTAGAAGCAAGACAGAATACATGTGTGTGAATGAGAAGAAGATGGATGTTACAATGAATATATGAAGTGAAGAAGAGAGTGGAGGCAGGGCGGAGTCGATGAAGATGAGTGTCAGCAGTGATAAAGATAGCAGAAGAGTGAAGGAGAAGCTTGACAAGATGCTGGTGATACATGCTATGATGTATGCTTCGGAGACTGTGGCATGAACGAAAAGACAGGAGTTCAAACTGGAGATGAGATCGTTTGGAGGTGTGCAGAGGAGAGAAAGTGGATATTCTGGGCAAAGGATGTTGAAAGGGTGTCCTGCCAGACACGAGAAGAGAAAGAGCACAGACAAAATTAATGGATGTAGTGAAGGATAAGGTGAGATGGAGGGGGATGATCTGCCGTGGTGTTTCCTAAAGGGACTCTGAAAAGAACCAACTGTGTGCTTTCAGCCCCCTCCTAAAAGCTCAAACTCCCTTGAAGTTTAGTTCAGCTTCATTCAAGGTGACCGAAGAGGCTGCGCTTTTTTTTTCTTTTTGCCATTACTGTAACCACAGACATCTGTTTGTGTAATAAGGGTCCAAAAGAAAAGGTCAATAATGGCAAGGCATTTGTTAAATTATTACTGGTAAAGATCAAAAACATAATAAAAATCATAAAAACAATGATGTTGGGTTACTTCCTGTAATCCCTGGTTCTCTGATAGCAAAGTAAAGGGTTTCACTGTGGGAATCGTCGTGGTGTGGCCAACTACGGAAGCTCCAGTGACATCATGTCTCTCTATGACGAACCTGTGCTCAGAGCTCCACCCCCTCATACTAACACAGCTGACCAGCCCATAACTACCAAACACTGTACATAAAAGATGGACATATCTAGCGTTGTTTTCTGGACATTTTGAAGCATCAAACATCTTTTTTTGGAGCCAGTAGTGATCAGAGGGTGCTAAGCTAGCAGCTAACACTAGTATGCTCAACTAATAATTTGTATTTCGAGCAATTCACAATAATTAATTATTGCTAATTAGATCAGAAAGATCAGACCACAGCAGCAATGGATAAGTGGCTAGAAGACATATGTCAGAAGCAAATAAAATGGCTATTAAGGCTAATACAAGTTTTTTGCATACACATTATTAATCTTCTAGTGCATTTAATACTGCAGAAGAAATTTTGTAGATCTATAAATTATATTTAAAAGGACCACGCCGCAATGCTGCAGTCAAATCTTTTTGTTGTGTTTCTGTTTTGCCATGATTTTTGCTCTTCATGTGTGCTCAGATATTCTATATGTGAGTGTGTCATCAGTTTACAATACTTTTCATCACATGCTCCTCCTCATTCACTTCATAAGGATTCACATGAAGGGTGCTAGAGAGGTGACTAATGCAGACTGTGGTTGAGTCTGAATTGTTATGACCTGCTGAATATCGAGGCAGTTTACTCAGAGGTTATTACGCACCCTTGTACTGTCTCTCTCTCTCACATGCGCTACAATGTAAAACAAATTAAGAATGAGCTATTACGTTTTTTTCATTCACATAATTTTCCCATTCTGCTGTTTTTTTTCTGTATCATGTCTCTGTTCTGACTTTTGTTTCCTTTGCATATTTCTCAGTGTTTACATTTCTCATATTGCTCCCTTTCTCCGTCTCCCTCCAATCTGATTGTTCCCTGGGTTTAAGTCGATTGATTTTCTGCCAACCTGTCTGTCTCACTTGTCTGTTTGTACGCCTGTTGGGCTTGCCCGGCTCTGTCTGTCCACCTGCCTCCCTTCATCTTGCTGTCTGTCTGTCTTCATCTTTTTTTTTTCTTTCTATTTTTATCCAGTTGTTTGTGAGCTCACGCTGGAGTGACTCAGTATCTCAAAGCTGCAGTCCACTTTCATCTAACCCTCCTGCAACACATACACACAACCTCAATCTCCTGAGTTTTCATCCTATCCATCAGATAACGTAAGCTATTATTTGGCAGTCAGGATCAGTCCTTTGACAATAGCAACAACAAGAGGAAGGAAACAGATCTTTAAAAGCAGTGATACGCAGGCGAAACATTGCTTCAGCGTGGGCAGGGATTGTCAAACAGCATGAAATTAACTTGCAGGTTACATTTAATATGTTGTGTCATTGAACCATGTCTTTTAACATAATTGCTTTTTCAGCTACTGTACTGGAATCTCCATAAATGAGTCATTAATAGTTTGTGTGCTTCTTTAGTAAATAGGTGGGCAAAACAAAGAATACAAGCTAACAAGCTGACAGTTACAGAGTGCTTATGGTTAGAAGATTGCGTCACAGGATCGAGTTGACTTTCACTTGTTTTCCTTGTAGCCAGGAAACCAGCCGTAACACTGGAGGACATGAGGACAACCAGTCTGTTCCTGCAACCGCACATAATATCTGCAAGAAATACTTTGACTTTCCCACTCTTCTTCATTTTAGCCCTTAAAATGAGAGCTTCAAAAGCTCTTTTTTGTTTTCTAATGATATGCAAAACCCAAAGGTAGGGTGCTGGAATAAAGGAATGTGTCGCTGAGTATAATTAAAAACTAAAGAAGAAACTGGGGCTAAAGCTTTGACGAGAACTTAAAACAGAAAAGGGCTTAAACAAAGATGGCAGGTAGCTATAGTTTGAAAAACTGTGTGAACTTTCTTTCGTTTCTGTTTGCATGGAAAGTAGAGGGGATAAGAGTAGGAGAGAAGGTTAATGAGATACAGTTTCACTAAGAAGGATGTGTTATTTTTGAGAAATGGACTAGCCGGGGAAGCCAGGGAAGAGAGGAGAGGAAAAAGAAGGATGAAGAAAGAGGAAGACGCCATAGTAACACAAGCTACAGCAGCTCAGTGTGGTTGAAGGTAGAGGAAAGTGGGCGGTGTATAGTTCCAGAAATACAAGCCTTGACTCACCGCCGATTGTTGTCTGTGTGTGTTTTTCCGGGACACGGTTCATCAGATTCATGACTGGTGAGGGCTCAAGCTATAAAATTCCCTTGAGTCAGATTTGACTTAAAAAAAAATGCCAGGATTATAAGTATTCATAGTCTGATACATTTATATTTGAAGCCCATCGCTTGAGAACAACATGTATCAGACAAAGATGCTTGGTGTACAGTGTAGTTTTCTAAGCTCGTGTCACCTGGTAGAGTTGATTTCTGCTCTGATATGGTTTCTGCAGTTCTTTGCAGTGTGTATGCTTTAAAATGAGCACACAAATCCACTAGGTAAACAATGCTTTAAAGACAGTCTGCCTTGAAATACAGATATAAATGTAGTTTTAAAAAACAAACTCCAACCTGTATTGTTCTCCTCTGCATCTCTGTCACAGGTGGAACACGATGACTGCAGCCCCCACAACGTGACGCTGGGATACTACGTGACCAACGGGAAAACTGTCTACATTTCCGCCATGGTTGTCAGAGCCCTGAATGTTTACGGTTTTGACAAGCTGCTGTCGGACATCAGGCAGCACACGCCATTGGTTAAGGCTGTTCTGGTTCCCGTGGCAACCTGGGTGCCTGCTCCAAATATTCACCTGCAGCTGAAAACAGGTGATGAAAGCAAACAAAAAAATGAGATATGATGGAGCAGTTTTACTCAAGCGGCTCTCACAGCACCAGCTTGATTAGGATCTGGCGATGGAGGTGGAGTATGAGAGGATAGCAGAAGTTAAAGATGTATAGAGAAAGGGAGGGAGAGAGAACGCAGGGAGGAGGACACAGAGGAAGAGTAGAGCTGAGTCAAAATTAGAAAATTTTGATTACATGTCTGCTCTCCTTTACTCTTCTCTGATACCCTAAATCCCATACAAACTTCCACGACTGCAGAGCAAAGGCAAATTGCTCCATTCATTCAGACAGCCTGGTAAGCCTCTTAAAAAAACACATTTCAGCATGCCCACCCAGACACACATCGAAACCTCATGGGAGCAAAAGTAGGACAATGAATGCAATTATTGAATTGTTAGTTAAAATATACATGCACAGATTAGATTTCGTTAAATAAGTATTGTACTTTTTAAATCTGTAGAATTTTGTAGGTTTTGAATTGGTATCACTAATTCTATTATTAATTTTGGTTCAGTTGTATTTATATAGCAGCACTGCATAACAGCAGGCACCTTTAGCCACTTTAGATTAGATTAGATTAGATAGAACTTTATTAATCCCTTGGGTGGGTTCCTCTGGGAAATTCGATTTCCAAAAAAGCACAGCACCGACAGAAGTTACAGTTTATGTTGTAAAGTTAAGACCCTCCACAGTCAGATGATTTCTTATTAGCAAGCATATGGCAAAAGTGGTGAAGAAGAACTCTCACTGCATCGTGGAAAGTATCCCAGCAACCCGAGGATAATTAAGGAACTGTACAGGGTCACTGAATCCAGCCTAACTATAAGCTTTGTAGCCTCATTTTATAAGCAGAAGGAGTGTCTGTCTCCCGAATCCAAACTGGGAGCTGGTTCCACTGGAAACCCCAAGAATCACAAGTAAGAGAGCAAAGTGCTCTATTGGGATGACGTGATATTATGAGGTCTTTAAGAAATGATGGGGCCCGATCATCAAGAAGCATTTTAAATTCAGCTCCGGTTTTATGGAACTAATGAAGAGAAGCTAATAAGAGAGAGATTTATTTCTCCCAAGAAAAGAAGGAAAGACAATTTACTGTCTATAATTAATCCTTTTCTTAAACTTGCATTCATGAAAAAGAAACATTAATAACGGGGAGGATAAGAATAATGATCACCTCTGAAATTCTCTTCATTTCGCTGAGGTAATATTGTTTCACGGGCTGAAGATGGTAGTTGTTAATGGGCAGAGAAGGCATTTTTCCATGTAAAATAGTGGTTTAATCCATCCCCCTGCCGTAGAAACTAAAAAATACCAATCATGTTATTGCAGTTTTTTCCTAAGCTTTGTGTACAGTGATACATATCTCTGTACATTTTATACAAATCTCTGTGCATTTTTATCTGTGCATACATTTTTTGGTATGTATGCGACATCTTTTTGTTCCTTTCTAATTAATAAAATTATTTGCAAAAATGTGCAAAAATCTTTGGAAACAAGCTCCCACTATGGTTTTGCTTTAAAAATGTTTTTAGTGTTAATTACAACTTTGACTGCTGTTTATCTAATGTACACTTTTGCATTAGCAACTAATTAGATGTAAAACATTTTCTCAGCAGTCTCATCAGACACACAGTTTCAATTAAAGCTACTTGTTCTGTATTTCATGACTGTAAATGGGCAAACTGGCCCGCTTTGTAAGAATTATTCATTTAAGATATGATTTCTTTTGTATGCAAAGATGAGTGTGTTTATGAAAACCATTACGACTATTCAGTGTATTTAGTGTATGTTCATGAACCCTACATAGTGGCTTTAAGCGACTGAGAACATCTATTTTTTGGCTTTCACGTTTTCTGTAAAAACAACTACAGCTCTCTGCCAATTCCCACACTTTAGCACTTGTAGTGATGTTTGCTGTGTTTGTTGTATCTACTCCTGGATGTGAAGTAGGCACTTGAAGCAGAAATTAAAACCCATTTCTGTGTTGTACAGCTTTAATCCATAAATGTATAGTATATGCCAATTTAGCAGCCACAGATCCATTTACATAAGATTACCAACTGGGTCAGCAGTGTTTGTGCCTGCACAGTGTTGCAGGCTAAGACACCAGTGAATGATGTAGTGTCTTTTTTGTTTTCTTTTTTTGAGAGATGTAGCCCGCACTCATAAGAATCACGGCATTTGAATTAAGGTCAGAATATTTTTCCACCTCTCCTATCCCAGTCGCTACAGAGCTTTTTTTTAAAAAACAGCAAAGAAAGACAAGAGTGCAAGGCGAGAACAGAGGGCGACAACATTAATAACATCTGCTGTAATCTGATAGACTCAATATTGCTTACCCTGTGCCTCCTCGGTGCAGGACTGTGTGACGCTAACATAGAAATACTATTTTCAGTTGTTCTAATTCTAGATAGTGATGATAATCCTCTTTCTGTGTCTCACTGCTTAGGTTTATTGATCACACCGACATTTATATAGGGCACTAATGCCTAAACCACAGCCCCAGATACAGATTCTAGATGCAGCGTGATGAAGTGGATTGCTGAAGAGTTTTTAAATAATTTCTCTTTCCATGATTCTTGTGGTGCAGTAATTCAATTTGTAGCTACAACATTGCCATGACAACAGATTAAACTCTAAATGAAAGTCTGTTATCTGAAGAGCCAGATTTTGGAGCTGGTACCTGAATACGTAGGTTTCTGCTAAAGAAATCACCAGAGAATGGCATTAGAGGCACTGGACACAAGGTTGCCACCCATAAATCAGTTATAATAAATATGAATGTGTCTGACTTTCAAACTAAAGAGTTTTTGTTCAATAATTGGTTTATTTTATCCTTTTAATGACGAGAGCAAAATGAAATACACTTGATTGATAGAGGAGTAAAAAAGCTATCTGCACTGGAAGAGGCTCCCAGGCTCCCGGGCCATTTCTCTGTCTCATCCTGCTGAGCTAACTGCCCATAAAGTGAAAAATTTTAAAGCATCTTACCACCGGTTCATGAAAAAAAAAAAAGGGAACATTGTCAAACTTTGTAGGTTTTTAAAACTGCAGTCTATAAATAATGTTGTTGTTTTTTATGGTTTGTTTTCCAGTATTGAGGTTTGTTGGCCCGACAGACAACATCTACTCCTGCAGTTTTGTTCAGATGTTGGAGCAGAGGCTGGAGAACGCCTTTGATGAAGCTCAGGACAAAGTGCTGGAGACCTACAACACACTCACTGTTGAGGTGCTGCGTGGGGCGTTTTTTATTAGAAAAAACAGATGGACAAATAAGCAGTATTTGCATGCTGCATGCTGAGAAGGTTTACATGAATAATAAAGTCAAATTCTCGTCACTTACCAGAAAACAAGCTTTCTTGATTGTATCCACTCTATAACTAGTCAGAATACCTTATTTCAGGCGTGTGTTTCTTGTGTTTTCTGTGGTAATTGCCTGGTATAAAAGGTCAGACAGTTTTGCAGCAATTTAAAAAAATAAAGAAGAAAATAGCTGTTTTGTTAAACAACTGGAGACACAATCAAAGCTCATTTGTGTGCAATGCTGTTTTATTTTTATTTTTTGAAGCTCTTCTTTCCTCTTTCTTATTTCCTGTCTCTTTCTCTCCATCTGTCAATGTACCCTCATGAATGCAGGATATACTGCACATGCACACACCATCACAATCAGAAGTAGGTCTCAGCATGAAGAGACAGATATATAGGCTCCATTCATAATTTATCCTCTGAAATATTAACACTCATGGAGGAATGTGATGGGAATCCCTCGTACCTTGTATTGCCATCCACTCGTTTACGGTGACTCATTCACATAAGGTTCACAGCACCACCTAGGTCTTATTATATTGTGCTCACTCAAAGTGTAATACTGTGTCTGAAGCTCTGGTATGCATTCTTTATGTGGATTTTTGACATTTGGCATGATACGCTTAGATATTTCAGCAGAAATATTTGAATTATACATGCAGCCGTAGCTGGCTGTTTGTGTGCCCGCTATAAAGTATTGAAGTCATTCTAATATGACAAATATTAGAATGACTATGGGGCACATAGTGTACCATATTTGACAGGCGGATTCAAATAAAAATAATAAAATGTATTTTGTGCTTGTGTGTTTATCCTCAGATCCAGAGTGTCTCCCAGGAGCCTGACTCCCCCTCAGTCACTCTGGTGTATGTGGTGAAAAATCAGGATTCAATACTTAACGGGACAATTTCCAGCAGTCTTCTCAACCAGCTCACTGCTGAGCTGGTGGGGTACTTTCTGTTCTACCCACCGCTGGTCATCGCTGAGCGTAAGTGCATCCATAATACACTCAATACACTTTTATCCATTTAGTTATTTTTTGCACTTACAGCTAAAGTGCTGTACATACATACTGTACATTGACACACAGTAATCGATTATTCATTGTAAGATAGCCATACAGATGCTTTTGGTTTTATTTTCCCCCATTTATGTTTATTGAAAGTTTTAGGTTTATGGCACCCAGAACAAATAGTAATGAAATTTAATTAGTGCATCTGCCATGTTGATTAGCAGAAACAGATTTTGTGAGCATTAAAGCATGCTTTACATCACTTCCAGTGTAGTTTGCTGCAGGTAGGAATCCCATTTTTGAGCAACCGCATTAACAGTTTATGGTACCCATAGACTGTATATAAAAGATGGTTGTAGCCACTGTAATGATCACCACAGGTGAAGTTAAACTTTGTGGCTGATCTGCACTACAAAAAAGCCATACATGTATTCAGATAATCCTTTAAAAATGCTCCAAAAGGCGTAATGTAGTGACGACCTGTCAAGTCCAGAGGCCTTCCTGAGGAATGTGAAAGGTGACCTTCAGCGTTCTTTATGCTACGTGCCGGGTTATGGATGAAATCCAGTAGAATGATGCTCCCACGGTAATACACGTTCCAGCCATGTATTCCAGCCCTAACCCTTACCTTATCCCTAACCTTACCCAGCACTTTAATGACGTTAGATAGTGTTTTTCAAAGCGATTTAAGTAAAACAAATGTACATGTGTAGATTCATTCCAAACAGTTCTCATGTTTCCTCATTTTTCCGATCTCGTGATATATGGACGTGTTGGGTGCCCGGAAGCGTAATATACAGACGATTTGTCACCTAGTGTAAAATGTTACGCTTTGGGAGTGAGAATGTGTTGGAAGCCACCAACAGCACAATGTCGAGAGGTCTTTTAGAATCACTCCAGTTAGTGAAGGTGATGCTGATTGGCGCCATCGACCAATGAAATCAGTTACGCCACTCAAAGTTGTTATGAAGGGTTAAACTCTCTATTGTAGCATATCAGGCTAGAAACATGATGTTAATGGTGTTAGTTTTGCATTTAACAAGCAAATTGACTCACTTTTGGAGCCTCAAGTGGCCATTGGAGGTATTGCAGTTTTTAGTATTTCATTATTAATCACTGAGATTGTTACTTTGTGCAGCACACAAAGACTTCAACAGTCTAATTCAGAATAAATGATGTATAACCAGTAAATTAGAGTTCAGTTAGGGTGCTCAGTACTCATTCACTAGATCTACCTTCAAGCCATCTTAGAGTCGCGGCTGGATGATTATGATGCATTTCTAATCTTTTATAAAGGGCTGCAAGGGGAAATTAAAATGAGAAATTCATCATCGGGTGAGGCATGTTGCTCTGACAATTTAGAAGATATTAAGAAATATTACATTCACACTTTGCAATGTTTAGTTAAATGTCGCAGCAACACTTTAGCTGTATATGTCAATGCACTGTACCAGAGCTTATTATAACACTATCAAAATCAACCTCATCCACAGCTGCCATTGTCGGAGACTTAGGAGTGACATTTCAGAGTTTGGCCCGATTTGGCAAGATTGCTTTTGACATTATACTGACTTGACGTTATATTGCCCTAATGGGTGTGGTTTTTGTTGATGTTGTTGTTGTTGTTGTTTTTTTGTTTTTTTTAGCTCATTCTGACAAATCAGAAGGAGCCTCCTCTGCGTTGTCAGGGATAGTTTATAGCTGAAAAGGTGACTTTGTAGTTTTTGTTTTGCTGGTATCTTCATCACCTACTGAGAAGAACTTCAAATAAATAAATACGTTACATTTTTTATTTACCTTGCTCTGTTCCACTTTAATCAATATATCACCCCGAGGTAAATTTGAGGTAGGTTTGAACATGTTGTATATCTGCCTCAAAGATCCGAAACCAAGAAAATATCAGGGAATGTTTTTATTTATTTATTTTTTATGACTTGCTAGAGTGTTACACTCATTCTGGCAAGGCTGGAATGAAAACACAACAAGAACAGAGATGGTTCCCACATCCATGTGTATTTTTTGTCAGGTTTTAAGCAGCAGGAAGGGAACATGGGTGCAGAACATGACTTAGACAAAGGTTGGAGGCAGAGTGGAGGACTGCCTGTGTCGGATATCAGTATTGACTCAAGACGATCGAACACATGCAGAGCAGAAAGAGGCGTCAGAAGATGATGCTCTTGTTTGTTTTCTTCCCATAAAGCAGTTGTGAGTTTCTTCACGCTAATTCCTTTAGTCTTTACATAACCATTGTTCTTTTACTTAATCTGTGCTGCTTTGTGCTGCTGGCCTGAAACTGACATGGCATATGTAGGGTACCTTCGTGAACACTGACTACTGAGAACCAGTGAGTTCACTGCAGGGCGTTGCATGTTTCGTGACATAACAAATGTCTGACCTGCTTCTCTACGGGGGAATTAAGGATTGGGTAACACTGATAAGAGGCATTTTCTAAAATATCATGGCTGATGCAGTTATTCCATTCTCATTATCAGAACATCCGATTCTGCTGTTTAATCAAACCTGCTGGGGTTTCATTTTTCCTTTAGCATCTGGTGTTGTGACGCGTGTCCTGCAGCAAAAATGAGACGAGTGAATGAAAGCATGGATAGGAGCAGTAGAAATGTAACTAACTACTTTAATGCAGTAGAGTTTTAATGTTATTTATTTATTCCATAACTATTCCTATGTCATGCTATATTTGATGCTTTTTTTACTTATTATTTTGCAGTTAAATTAACTAAAAACTCTCATTATTTGTTATGGTTTTTATGGTTGCTATAATGTGACATTAGCAGCATTCTGCATAAACAGTAAGATTATTTTAGGTACTCCTACAAAATGCAAGGTGCTACTCATTTTTCCCCCCCACATGCTTCAAAGAGCTCTCACCTAAGGCTTTCCTTGCAATATTTATATTTTTTCTAATTCAAGAAGAGTGATGGTCTTTTATCACATATATGTTAACAGAAAGAGGTCAAACTGTTTAGTTAGAGAGAAGAATAAAACAAACACCCAAAACAATGTTTGCATAGGACTCTGTGAAAGTGCATCCACGCTGCTTACATAGGAATTAAGAGGGTAAGTAGCAGACAGGTTCTGCTAATGAAATGCGCTTGATTAACTGATCATGAGCAAATGTGCCCACCTCTATAAAAGTGCAGGTTTTGGCAGCTTGCTCATCTGGAGCATTCAGGTCTGTTTTAATGCCAAGGAGGAAAAACATCAGCAATAATCTGGGAAGGCTTATAAAGTAATTTCAAAACAATTTGAAGTTGAGTGAGAAAGATTATTCACAAGTGGGAAACATTTAGGGCTGTTGTCAATCTTCGTTTGATGATTTGGGCTTGTTTTGCAGCCACACAATCTGGGAATCTTGCAGTTATTGAGCTGATGATGAACTCCTCTGTATACCAAAGTGTTCAATGTGAAGCCATCTGGCTGACAGCTAAAGCTAAGGAAAAAATGGGTCATTCAGCAGAACAAAAATCTCAGGAACAGCAGCAGATATACAACAGAGTGTGTGTGAAAAAGAAAAGAATCAAGGTGCTGCAGTGGCCCAGCCAAAGCCCAGACTTCAGCCTGAATGAAAGGCTGGCCCTAAGAGAGGCGTGCATAAACTAATGCCTGCAGGACTTTAATGAAGTGAAGCAACATTGGAAGGAGTGGGCCAAAAGAAATGTGATGGACTGATAAAGTCATATAGGAAATAATTATTTCAGCTTGTCATTATTATTAATAATTGAATTTAATTGAATTTAAATGTATTTAAATGTATTTTATTTGTATTTATGTATTTATATATTTAGCTACAAATACCTGAAGGTAGGTAGACTACAGGAAGGTGCTAACAAGTTAAAGAAATGATTAAGTTACCTGACTATATCAAGCATTACCTTGACAAAGGCCACTTTAGGGTACTATAGAGTAATTTGTGTTCTCTACTCAAATGAATAACCTGCAGTCACCTCTGTCACTTCAAGTGTTTCATTCAGTTAAAAAAAACAACCCAAAAAACAGTGCAACTCCTGAAGATCTTTACGGTAAACATTAATTATTGCAGTAGCTGACGCAGACTCTACAAACATATGTAAATGACCATAGACCCCAAAGATGAGCCACAGGAGCTCTGTTTGTATTCCGGTCTTGTCTCTACTGCCATCTGTGAGATTTTGAAAGGGCAAACAGCTGTACAGCTCCGATCATCTCGATCGTGCCATCGGCAGTCTGTTGACCACGTCCCCCGAATGAGCTAATTTTAGCCCGGTGAGATTAGATTAGTATCTATTTGTGCATGCTCTCAACACCCAAAGGGCTCAAACATCACACTTCACCTAGTCACATGCAAACCCACTTGGCATCACCACGGAAACAGTGTCTGTTCTCTTAAAAGCAGCATGTTTTTCTAGGGAAACAGTGAGCGAATGGTTTTGTATATAATAATCTAAAAACATAATTAAATGAACAAATGGGCGGAAATGATCATATGCAGGTCACTGTATTGGTCAGAAAAATTAACTATAGTTATACTGAGATTCATATGAACAGTCTGTTTGCATACAGAGGAGCATATAGTCATTTAAGTGTTTGCATTTTTGAGGATTAAAGGGCAACCTTATAGTATAATTATATTTTTTAATCTTTCACCAGGTGTATTTAATTATTCTTCAAAGTACAGGCTAAAGTATGCTGCGTGCCTGTAAAGCAGTGAAGGCATGTGTAATGTGAATTTAATTAGCTGCCACAGGGAATGACTGTGCGTGTTTGAGCCTGTCTCCTTATAGAGTGTCTGCATTTGCTTTGGTGTGTATCCTTACCTTCAGGTCAGTGAGATGTCTAAATTATTCTCATTATAATGTTGTCTAAACTGAGATTAATTTGGGGGAAAAAAAAAAACCCAACACCTTCCTGTGCTAACTATAGGTTAGCGTGACTGAATTTTGGCAGCGTACATCTGAGGGAGCTTTGATCTCACGTGGTTATTATATCGTGCTGCTTTAGCTGTCAGTCAAACAAATGATGCAATTCTTTGCGAATCCTTGTTTTCCCTCAAACAAACTTGCTGTTCAGAATATAAAGCACTTCATCCCCTGGATTCAGTGGGAGCAGGTGTGGCTTGAGCGATTGATAGAAATAAAACAGAGAAACAAAAGATTTTAGGTTTCATATTAAGAATTCTATGTCTGCGTTCATAAGGTAAACAGATGAAACTGAGGCTAAAAAAGTATACACATGTCCATGTATTACCATGAATGCAGAAACTAGTTCAATTAAAACAATCCAATAGACGCCAATCTGCTCACTATCCTCTGTGTCTAAACCCTTACTGTGGTTGCTGATAGCAACACAGCGCCCTCAATTCCTCAGTTACTTTCACCACTCACTCGTAGCATCTGGCTTCAGAGAAGCAAAATGATTACGGTCATAAAGCTCTTTGTCACATTTTAAAGTGACAGTGTTAATGTGAGGATGGCTGCATCTGTCTTTTATATATAGCCTATGGAAAATGCTCACTCGATAATATGTCAATCTACAGGTGAAAATAGTCCACAGGCAATAATATTACACTTGTTGAGAAATGGCATTTTTCTAGATAGTAGAAGTAGCTTTTTGCTTTTATTTTTTCATCTGATTCTTCTTCAAGTTTCTTCCTCTTTTTTTCCAGCTGTTGTGTTGATGAAATCAGAGCGCTGGAGTCATCTGCACATTGAGCAGGTTCTCAAAGTGAATGAGTCTAAACTTTCACACTTCGGTGCGGATTGTCTTATGTGTTTACGCGAACTTGTTTAACTCGAGAGGACAGCGCAGTGAATATGAACTCGTTCAGATACAGAGACGTCAGGCAGACAGGACGCGGGCTGATAACAGCTACTGCATCATGTAATGCCACTGACTCAGGCTAAACACTCAATGCTCGGCAAGCAGCCAGCTCAGAGGAGTTAGGTGGAGACAGATGGTAAAACAGGCAGATGGGAAATAAGGAGGGAGAGCTTGACGGATGAAGAGGACACAGAAAGAGGTCGACAGGCTGAGGGAGTGATGATGTGTGTGTATAAAAGCAGAAGGAGACGGCCGGGTGGACAGAAAGGAGCTGGCGTTTTAGGAAATGAATACACTGACAGGTAAACAAGCAGAGAGTGAGTTGCTAACAGAAGCACGCGAGCGGGAAGGAAGACTGAAGGCTAGTGTAGACGTGAGAGGTAAAGGAAATCAAAGCAGATAATGAAACCTGACCTACACTGCTGTGTAATAATTATAGTACATCAGCAGAGGAGATGTGTAGCTCAAT
The DNA here is from genome assembly GCF_965226115.1 of Aulonocara stuartgranti. Lineage (NCBI taxonomy): Eukaryota > Metazoa > Chordata > Actinopteri > Cichliformes > Cichlidae > Aulonocara > Aulonocara stuartgranti. The sequence continues at coordinate 6,600,670 of NC_138945.1, read as the reverse complement.
TATTTATTAATTATGATTTAATTGTTACCCGGGAAAATAAACTTGGAAGTAATAATAATAATAATAATAATGGATTGCATTTATATAGCGCTTTTCGGGGCCCTCAAAGCACTTTACAATTCAACTATTCATTCACTCTCACATTCACACACTGGTGGAGGCAGCTACAGTTGTACCCACAGCTGCCCTGGGGCAGACTAACAGAAGCGAGGCTGCCATATCGCACCATCGGCCCCTCTGGCCAACACCAGTAGATTTAATAATCTATTAAAATACATAGGATTGGGCACCGGATCGTGGAAACTACCTGCTTCCCCGCTATGTTTAATAAAGTAGCCAAGACAGACCTCACGAGAAGCGGGCCACATATGCAGTACGCCTTATAAGTAACTTTTAAAAGATCATAATATATCTCATTCAAACTATATATGTCTATATGACATTTATACATATATATTTATATCATCTCTTTCTCATTGTCTTTCTCCTCCACTGTTCTCTATCCTTGCTCATTTCAAACCTCTTCTGAAGGGCTCTAACACACAAAAATGTCCATAAATTTATTATCAGTATTGTCACAATCATTTAGCGTCAGCAGATTAGCCATGTGACCCTCCGGTCTCCTGCCAGGTGACAAGAGCTTGCAAAACAACAACAACAATAACAATGGTTATATGCTAACACTGTAGCAGCTGATGTTAGGCTCTGGTGTTCTAAAAATCAGAGTTTCTCTCTGATAAATAGGTTGATTACATTCTCACATCGTATTCGCTGAGCCCGCAATATTAGATCTAAGATTCAGTAAGGCTGGCTAACTAATAATGGCAAAAACCAGTTCGGGATATCCTCAAAAACTCATTTTAGTATCGCTTTCATCAGACAGCAGTGAGCTTCACTAACTCATTAATTCATATTAGACTCTTTTCAAAAGGTTTTACAGCCTCCTCCAGAGTAAATAGACGTTTACTGCTGAGGTAAACAGCAGGCTGACAGCCTACACTCTCTACCGATGAATGGTGTCCAGGGTTTTTGAGGTGACTCAGGGGTGAAAAAGTAAAAATACTGCAAATTGAATCTCTCTTGGAAGACTAAAATATGTTTTTACTACAGTGGCTATCATTGCTAGGGTTATGCATTTGAATTGGGAGGGCTAAGAAAAAACAATTCAATTGACTGCAGTATACAATCTACTGACATCCAGGGGTGAACGTTTTCAAACGTTACCTTTAACAAAGGATTTTTTTCTATTTCTGTTCCACATGGGTTCAACATCCTCAACAGTTTAAAAACAAAAAACTGCAACTCACGCCATAAAAGTGTAAACCAGAAATAAATAAATAAATAAAAATACGATCTTAGGGAACTGTCAGTGTTATTATTTATAGAAAGGAGCTCCATCCAAAATCAGAAGTTCTGGTCTGCATGTGTGTATCTTTAGAAAATACTAAAAAATATCCCAAAGTAAATTTTAGATGGTAAAAAGACTCAAATGAGACTTTCCCATATTTCTATGAATTTTGTTATTGTTTTTACTTCAGATTAGATGGCAAACTGCATTTCATTGTTTGTGTTAGATACTTTATCAAAGACAATAAATTGAATCTAATCTAATCTAACCCCCTATTTCTGTCTCTCTGTCTCCAGCTCTTGAGTATCATAATCTCAACACGTCTGCAGCAACCAAGAACTACTGGGTCATAACGGGTAAATTGCACGCATGCACGCACGCGCACACACACACACACACACACACACACACACACACACACACACACACACACACACACATGGACTGAGGTGCTGCTTGGTGATCAGTGGTAATCAAGAGCTGCATCGATTGGACAAAACAGCAGTTAGTTAAATGCCTGCCGCGTGCTGTTGTGCAATTCAGCACAATGGTATTGGATCTTTACATTTTCCTATCCTCTCCTCTTGAGCCCCCCCCTCGCCCGCTTAAGCTCTCCGTGTCAGAGTGTCTTTAGCTGCTCTGTTCCCGGGAAAACCTATTGATGTATAATTCACAGCTTCCTGACCGGGGCAGAGGGAGAGATCACTTCACATCACATCATGGCAGGGTGTGAATGATTCTGAAGTGTGTGTGTGTGTGTCTGTGTGTCTGTCCACAGATTCATCTCACTTATGGCCTCTAATAAGAGACGCGCACTCAAGATCAAGATTGATGCAAGCACCTTCATCTGTTTGTGCGTGTGTGTTTGTTTATATGTTTGTGTGTGTGTGATACAGACAGACTGTTTGCTCTGTGTGCCGCTGTAGCCCTGATAGAAGTTTCAAGATGATCAGCTATTAAATTGAAGGGACAATCACCCAGTCCTCTCTGATAGCCCACTCATCTCCTGTCTGCTTGTTTCTCTTATCTATTTTCCTTCTTTTTTCTCAAGTATTAATACTGTCTTCAGCTAATTTGTCTTTACACTCTCATTCTCTCTCTTTATCACCTCCTCACACCTATTTTCTCTTTTCCTCCCTTTGCTCTTGTCCTGTTTGTATTTTCCTTCCTGTCCTCCATCTCTTCACTTGTCTCCGGTTTCTCTTCTCTTTGACTGCCTGAACCCCCCCCCCCCCCCCCCCCTTCAAAATCCCTCCTCTGTCCTCTCTTGTCTCAACTCACAGTGATCCAGGATGTAGACAGCTCCTCCCTGGAGGTCAACTACCAAAGCTTTGCCAGTCTTATGGAGCAACGGCTAGCTGAGCTCTTCCTGGTGGCTGGCAGGCAGGGCCCTCGGACGGCGAGATCCCGGCGGGCCACCACTGTGGGGGGCTACACCGTACAGGTAGGTGGAAATGGGATTTGTGGATCTCAGTGTGTGGCTGTGATGATGGCGTCTTCTGCTTCCTCCATACGGGAAGAAAAACACTTTGCACCTCTATAAGTTTCATCACCTTTTGTATTTAGAAACTGGTACACAGTGTTCACCTACTCAGGTTTATTTTTTTAGAGATTCAGGTTTAGCTTTAATCTTTTATTAAGATAGCTCTAGGTATTGGGATTTCACATTCGGTCTGTAGACATCTACCTTTTTCCAGAAAATGTGGGACAGAGTCTCAGAAGCTCACAGTAGAATCTGGTTTCTAAACTCCTTTCTGTGCTTCAAAAACAAATTAATATGTATATTTACTGGAAAAATATAACAATAATTATAGTCATGGTTGTCTTTGATATTCCTTCACTCTGCTTATACAATCTGTAATTTACTGTAATTCACATTACACATGTCTTTGCTGTACTAACGATGCTCAAAGTGGTGATATAGAGGACCTACTATGATAATTTCAAGCAACATAATTTTGTTCTTATATTACACTTTGGTAGCTTTGCACAACTCACAGTTCATAATAATCAAAAATCTTGGTTCCTCTGTTCATCCTGAGTTTTAAGTTTCTGTTTCCCCTCCCTCTAAGCCATGCAAAATTTCAATGTAATAAATAACATTCACATTTGCCCTGGAAGAACTATCAATGAACATAGTGTCAGTATCATTCCCTGAACCCCCTTCTGGCAGGGCTTTGGGAAATTGCAAACTTACTATTTGTGAAAGTCTGCGTGTCCCTGGACAGCTCCAGATTTAGCACCCTGGACAGCGCTACTGACAGTAGTCAGCGGGGACGGGTTTCAAAACTGTTGTTGCGTTCAAGAATGCTGATATTCTGAGCGCATAAACTGCAGGGGAGCATGAAGTACGCTGCCAGAAAACTGACATGGAAAGGGCAAACTTTATGAAAACTGAGACACACTACAATGTCAAACCTTTAAAAGCAGTACCCAAATATTTAAATAAAGTCTTAAATTTGTCATAAATAGGTCTCAAGTGCCAGTAAGTTAATTTTCATTGTGTTTTTCTAGTAAAACCCTGTGTGTGTGTGTGTGTGTGTGTGTGTGTGTGTGTGTGTGTGTGTGTGTGTGTGTGTGTGTGTGTGCATGACTTTTGGGGATTTGTCACCTCCTGGCTCCACTGCTCCATATTGTGCAAATTAAGACAATGTTTGACTCTTCCTGGGCCTTATGCCGTACACACCCGTAAGGTTTTATGGTTGCCATGGATGACCGGTTTTATGCTTGCAAAGTGGAGGAGGGAGAGGCTGGCAGAGAGAGACAGAAAGGGTGGTGCGGGGTGTAGCCAGTGGAGAAATCATCCAGCCATTTAATAACACACATCCCTTCTTCTTATGACAAAATCAAATTACCGGACTTTATTAAACCGTGTAATGTTTGTCAAATTAAAAATGGTGTTTGATGTATGATGAAAGGAAATTGAGATTTCAAGTGACTCAGTTATCCTCGAGTGTCTTCCCCAAGTGTAGTTATCTTCCACCAAATGCTCGACTTGATTAAAGCAACTGAGCTGATTCAGAGTTTTGATTGGGCCACCAGCAAGAATTTTTAATCCTTTGCTCAGTAGAGAGAAAGAGAGTTTGGATTTTGTGTTAAATCTTGCCATATAATATGTTTTATTAGTATGAACTGTGGTAAAACATTTTTTTCTCATATTACTCAAGGTTTTATGACATCCCCATTCTCTTGCAGATGGTGAGCATGCGTAGACTTCCCGGTCCCAAGAACCCAGCAGAGATGACCTACTATGCCCAGCTGAATGGAGCACCCATCTCTGGAACCACAGCTGCTAAGACACTGAGCAGTCTGGACTCCCAGACCATGGCTCTGACCCTGGGATACTTTGTACAAGTCCAGGCTGAACGTAAGCTTCTCATTATACTCCTCCAGTATTCAGTTACATTGTCATATATCATGAATATCAGGGACCAGGCAAGTCACACAAAAGAGGGCTTTATTTATCCCAGTGTCACTATGCATAAAAGCTATTTTAATGTAACAAAATGTAAGTGTCAGTTTTTTGGCTATGACCATGTTGATTGTTGTAGCCAGAAAGCTAGCTAGGGTGCAAGCTAGGCTGAGCAGGCTTAGCTTGTCAAAAACTACCAAAACTGGTAAGTTATAAATTCACCCAGCATGGACTAGTTATGACATATTGGCTATAAAGATCAAAGCTGTTGTTTGGATCAGCCTGTAAACATGCATTGCTGTAAATATGGGCATTTTTGTGGAGACTCATTTTTGAAGCCAGGCTCAAGTGGCCACTTCAGAAACTGCAGTTTTTAGGACTTTGGCTTAGTTTTTCATGCCTGCAGTATAACACTAACATTAGCTTTAAATTGTGTGTATCTTTGTGATAAAAAACAAAACAAAATGTAGAAGGACTTTATTTGTAAATTTGTGAACTAGAGTTGATATAATTGCTTTTCTTGTTACCTCTCCTCTTACAGTTGCTAACTACTAAGTATGCTCGCAAAATATATGCTAAATTAGTAGTATAGTATTGTTATCAACTTAAACCATAGTGGGGTGCAATTTGGGAAATAACAAGCGGGCTATTTTTTTTCCTTAATACCAACTGTATATTTATAGCATAATTATGAGCTTCCAACAAACAGGTTCAGAACCTAAATATATAACCAGTGTTTACAAGAATATTTATATAATAAAAGGTGTCTGTGAAGGTTCTCAGTCATCCAGGTCATCGTAGTCAAAGGAGCTTGCAAAGAAAAGCGTCTGGACTTCTTTAAGTTGCTTGAAGACGTTTCACCTCTCATCCGAGAAGCTTCTTCAGTTCTAAGGTCAAATGAGTTTCCTCCCCAGACGCCTTAACGCCCACTCACATCCTGGGCCATCTGACCTCAGGAATTCGCATGATAAGGTGGGGCCAGGTTTCACAACGAGCTCACCCGAAACTCTGGCTGATTGGGACCCACACCCAGTTTCACACCTTGGCTCAGGCGATTAGAGGATCATCAGGGGGTCCTTTTGTCCCTCTGTGGGGGGTCACTCCCATTAGGTTTATATCTGGGACTCTCCACCATTTGACCTTAGAACTGAAGAAGCTTCTCGGATGAGAGGTGAAACGTCTTCAAGCAACTTAAAGAAGTCCAGACGCTTTTCTTTGAAAGCTCCTTTGACTATAATAAAAGGTATTTTTTAAAAGAATTAAATACACAATGTAATAATTGTATTTAGTAAGTTTTGACAAGAAAGATAATGTAAGGAGTTTCAAAACAGGTTTGCTGGTTGTTTGTGGCATTTTTTGGTTTTGTCACAGCTTATTGAGGTGGAAATGCAGTTTTTGGGACAAACACAAGCTTCACAGCCTGTTAAAAAAGCAGCTGTTAAAATTTTTCGGGGTGTTCATCAGGCTGAAAATCTAGTTTTACAAGCAGTGATTTTAGCTCTCTGTAGTTACCTGCTTAGGAATTGCAGCTGCTATAGTAAATTTTGATCTGTTGTTTTAAATCCTTGATGTAAAGGTCCTAAATGAATGCATAATTTGTCAAAGTTGAAATGTGTAATCCAAGTACATATTGATCAACTATTGATGTTTTTGCACAGTAGACGGATTAATGACGGCTGCATTTCACTTTGGAGCGGCTCTACTGTCATGCATGCTGGTCCACTGTCACGGCTTACGGGATCACTTTATGGCAGAGAGTGAAAGATGACTCCATTAAGTTATTAATGTTTCATTAAGTGCTTTTCCTGCTGTGACAAGTCAAAATGTCTGGTGTAAAAAAGATCTGTTCCCATTTGTTCTAACACTTGCAGATTTTAGTCTAGAATTTAGAATTAATTAGCATAAAAATAGGAGCAATGAAGTACGTGGACCTTTTTTTCTTTGAATATTAACACAAATCTTGTCAGTGTGAGATATTATAGACGCAGAATCAACTCACAGAGCACATTTCTCATTTAGTAGCAGTTGTAGAGACCCCACACTGCTAAAACATTCCTCTTTAGGAGAGATCTGCTAAACTTGGGCACAGCAGTGTTGGCTTACTGTGACATTTGGGTTTAAGTCAAGTCAAGTCAAGTTTATTTATAGAGCACATTTAAAAACAACCAAGGCTGACCAAAGTGCTGTACAGTAAATACAGATAAAAATACAATAGAACACAATTTCGTAATAACACCTCGCTGATAAAAATAAAATAAAAATATATAAAACAAATAAATTAAACCTTTCTAAAAGCCAATGAAAAGAGGTGAGTTTTAAGAGCGGTTTTAAAAGTTTCTAGGCTTTTGGAGAGTCTGACGTGAGGAGGTAAACTGTTCCACAGTCTGGGTGCAGCCACAGCAAACGCCCTCTCTCCCTTTGTCTTTAATTTATACCTGGGAACATCTAAAAGCATCAGGTCGGCTGACCTCAAAGATCTCCTGGGGCGATAAGTACTAAGGAGTTCTGACAGGTAAGAAGGTGCAGTGCCATTTAAAACCTTAAAAGCCAGCAATAAGATTTTAAAATCAATCCTAAAGGCAACTGGGAGCCAGTGGAGAGAGCAGAGAACCGGAGTGATGTGGTCTCTTTTTTTTGAACCGGTCAACAGGCGAGCGGCAGCGTTCTGCACCAGTTGAAGGCGATGTAGACAGGAACGATCTAGGCCAGCATAGAGGGAATTGCAGTAGTCTAGCCGTGAAGTAATAAAAGCATGGACCACTCTTTCTAGATCGTTCCTGCAAAGGTAAGACTTGACTTTGGCTAAAATCCGCAGATGATAAAAAGATCCCTTAACTACAGAGCTGATTTGTTTATCAAGTTTAAAAGCATTGTCAAAAATAACACCAAGACTCTTAATGGAAGAAGTGCAATCGGAGGTTAGGGGTCCCAAAAAGTCAAGAGAGAAGTTGGGATCTTTAGGAAGCCCAAACACAATGACTTCAGTTTTGCTTTCATTAAGGTGTAAGAAGTTAAGAGTCATCCAAGTCTTAATGTCAGACAAGCAGGAGAGTAGCGGCTGCAAAGAAACATTGCAGTTCAACCTCAGAGGGAGGTAGATCTGAATATCATCGGCAAAGATGTGGAAGGACACATTATGTTTACGGAGCACATCGCCCAGAGGGAGCAAGTACAGAATAAACAACAGGGGGCCTAGTATGGACCCCTGAGGTACGCCACAGGTTAAAGGAGCTCTGGGAGATGACAGTTCACCAAGGTGAACAGAAAAACTCCTATTATTCAAATAGGACTGGAAAAACTTTAAGACAGTGCCCTTTAAACCGACACAATGTTGAAGGCGGGATAGCAGTATGTTGTGATCAACAGTGTCGAAGGCTGCTGTCAGGTCCAGGGTTACTAAGACAGCAGCACAACCAGAGTCAACAGTTAAAAGCAAATCATTAAAAACTCTCAGAAGGGCGGTTTCTGTGCTATGCCGAGCTCTAAAACCAGACTGGAACTTCTCATAGAGATTGTTATTGTCAAGAAATAGCTGGAGCTGCGTGAGGGCGGCTCGTTCCAGTACTTTAGACAGAAAAGGGAGGTTGGAAATGGGCCTATAGTTAGAGAGTAGGGATGGATCTAGATTAGGCTTTTTAAGGAGAGGTTGAACAACAGCGTGCTTGAAGGGTGTTGGAAAACAACCAGAACTGAGGCAGGCATTGATCAGGACCAGAAGGAAAGGTCCGACTGAGTCCAGAACCTGCTTCAGAAGCCGAGAGGGGATAGCATCGGTGGAACAGTTGGTAGTCTTAACCTTGCAGACTATTTCATGCAGCTGAGAGAGAGAGATTGGTTCGAACTGATTAAAGGCAGAATGGCACAAAGACAAAACACAGGGATTGGAAGGTGAAGATGGAATGACAGACTGCAGGGAGGACTTAAATTAACTTTCAGTTATACTCAGTGCATCTAAAAGAGCTTTGAATGAAATAGAAATAAAATAACGCATAACAGGATTTTCTAAATTAAGAAGACGCTGTAGTTAGATATGCTTTTCAGGTCAGTTTTCTTTGAGTAACTATTGTTCGTATTGTTTGTGCTGGAGAGGACAAAATGTTCCCCCTTACCTTTTCTCCCTCTGAGTTATACAGAAACTGGAAAGACACCAACAACCATGTGTGCCCTTCACAGCTCCTCCACACAGTGTTTGGGCAGGGAGCTGAACACAGTGTTCCTGTAAAATTCATTTGCTTTGCTTTCATGGCCTCAGTGGAAACCATCTACATTAATTCTTGTAATGGAGATGCATCCATTTGGTAAACTGCTGTGTTGAAGAGAAACTCAGAGAAATATGTTATTAGTTCAAAACTCTGGTGAACTTCAAGTTGTTGCCTGATTTTGATATTGGATATACATTCAAAACAAGCAATCCCTGTCATCTAAAAGCTCAGGCTTCAGACTCTCTACACGCTTTATTTTCCCACAGCTTTTTATACTCCTAGATTTTTATGACGTCATAGAGTAGTGATGTCTTTAATATGCTCATCTCTGGCAGACAGCATTGACTGTGTGATTTTAATTCAGTGCCACGTCTCTCTCTCTTAAAACCTCTGGGTCTTATGCAGAAGCCACACCCACCTGCTGTTTAAATTGTTTTACTTGTGCTGAAGAGCCAATCAGATGTTGCCTTGTTTCAGGCAGTGGCTTAGCATCAATGTCCAGCATATTTTGAGCTGTGAATCATGCATAGCCTTGCTAGTGAAGTCCAAGAAGGAAAAACATGGAGGTGGAAAAGAGATTGTTAATGAGGCATCTGGGAAAACCGCCTGAATCAGTTTACCTAATAAGCTCTTGTAAAGATATTTAATTAACTTGTTATACAGTGTATTGTTTTTAATGACTGAACCCATTTGTGTTCGTGTGCAGCTGTGGTAAAGACACCGCCCAGCAACCTGTGGATCATGGCCGTTCTGACGCCTCTCTTCTTATTGATGGTGGTGATCGGAATGGTGGCCTTCATTCTGTGTAAGAGAAACAGGGTCCTTTTTAAAACGGGCGCCTTCAGGACCTTTAAAACTCGATCCAAGGTAAGATTTTATCCCTTTCTCCTGCCTTTATTTATTGCCCTTTGTGTTTGTGTCTGTCCACTTTTTCTCTCCCTTTGCTGCTTTTTCTGCTCCTTTCTCCCCTCCTGCTATAAATACTGCAGCTCAACTGTTGCAGTATTTATAGCAGAAGAGGAAAAAAATAATTAACCTAAAATATCTAAATGTCATTGCTTCACTTTAACAAATCCCAATACTAGAAATTGGATCTTCTAAAATATTACATAACCCTGTTATGAGTGACAAACTGCGCAGAGTAACGAGTGTGTTAAGCCGTTCCTTCAGGTCAGAAAAATGAATCCCATCTGTCCCGGAATTACTCATTTGTTTTCTCACTGCCCAATAGCCCATGGTTACTGCTAATCATGCATGCTGCAAAGACCAAATGACCAAAAGGAAATGGGCAGGCCCTGTTGTGCTAGAAGTGGACCTTAGGGTAATGTTGGCCCTTTCACAATAATAGCATTCAGCCAACATGAGCCAGTGTGAGGTTAAGTAAAAGTCAATCATTTGCAATGGGCATGTTTGTTATGGATTGCTACCAGCTGGGTTTGATCGGGTCAGGTTGACACCGTGCAGCACATGACGCCAGAACAACAGCTGCTGGTGTCACTGCAGTCAGTTAAGTGCTAAACAAGCAGCGAGCCCGCCAGCCTTATTTCTTCAGAAAATTCTTGCAGGGGTGTTCAGAATTTGATCGCCTTTAAGTTCAAATTCGATATCATCATTAGGTCTCCACTCCAGCACATGCATTGACTTGACTTATGGGATGTGGCTGGTTGTAAATCCACGTGAACCATGTTCACATTTCACAGCCCAAAACAAAGCGAAGTGACTCACTGAGTTACTGGAAAAGCCTGCAGATAATTTCCATTATTTGAATTGATTGCAGCCCGTTTGCACCACAGTAGGCTACGGATGTGCACATTAAAGGATAACGCTGACTGATTACAGATATTTCATCATATAGCGTTGGCCATAAATTCAATTCTAAAACTTCTGTACCCACCAAATAGTAAGAAATGAGAAAAAACACTTTATTGGATAAAACTAAAGCTTCATTTGCCTATAATGTTGTTATAAAGTGGCACATAAGTACAGTTTCCAGGGGTTTGTAGACTGTGTTAGGTGGAGGGAAAGTGTAAAAGTTTGCCTTTTATTGTTGCTTTTCCAACCAAATAGGTTTGAATAACCTTGGTTTATAATTTTTCCTACTCTTTGCTCTTTATGATATCAAAGGGAGCTGATATCCCTACAATGGGCATCTCAGGCACACACATCTGGGTGTAAGTGCAAAGCCCCACCCAGCTACTTTCCATGGACAGTCCATAATAAAGCAGACTGCCATGTTAAAGGGAGATGAGCTAAAATTCCTTTTTTCACACATTGAATGTTCTTGCCGTGGGTAAAACTCACCATAGCATGAGGTGTTTAGTGATCTTTCACTTAAAAAAGTGTTCAACATATTTTCTTAAATTGAAATACACATTTTTTTTATAGCTCGACATGGTAGGCATGTCAGAAGTATCCTACTTTGATTGTTTTGCTACTCTTGTTTCATTCTGAACTCGGTGAATACAGCCTTATTAACCCAGATTAGAGTGATGGCCAAAACCGGAACATTTGATGCATTCCTTCCTCCCCTATCCACCTGTTTTCTATTCTATTCTATTCTATTCTATTCTATTCTCTTCTATTCTATAATAACCCTTTCCTGACCATTTCCCTCTCTTCCCTGTTTAGACTTCATATCGAAGGGAGGGCAGTTACCACCACCAGGTATTCACTAAGACGCCTGAAAGGTGTATAGCTGACTGATAGAGTCAGTGGATGAATGAATGAGTTGCTGTTATTCTCATTAATTAATAGGGTTTGAACAGTTGCTTGAACTGCTTTGTTGGCTGCTTATCACTCTGTGTTCTGTGTGTCCTTGTTGCCGGGTAAATTCTTGCATGCGGCTGCTGTTCTGTGGACATCACTTTTTCCACCATTCTCATTGGCTACGAGATATCAATAGGAAATTGGAAGGGGGAGCATTGAGAGCAGGTGAAGAAATATCTAAAGCATGCTCGGTGAGATTTAAAATGTTTAGGTTTGAGTTGATAGGCTGATAAAATGCTGGCTCATAAAAACAGCCAAATGAGCTTAATACTATTGGCCTGAAGAAGAATCCATTTTTAACCGGGGCCCATAAATTTGAATTGCAAAAATGAAGCTCAACATCTGCGAACCAAATTGATCTATTTTTATTTTTGTAGCATCCATAAAGAGTGACACAAGCTTGTGTCATCAGCCTTGGCTTATTTGCTATTGCCATTCCCTTTCAGACCGGTTGTTTTATCCTGCTCACATTCTGCAGTGGCACAGCAGGATCCCTGCACACAGACCTCCAACCCATTCCCTTTTTTATATGTGGTTTTTCCACTAAATGATATGATCATGAACTCAAAGCAGAGCAGCAACAGAGCCAACAGATAAAGATGCTTAAAAATGCCTTAAATGACAAAGAACTGTGCAGAGGCCATCAGTGTGGTTAGTGTTACTGCGGTGGAACATATCAGGGTTATTTTGGTCCAGCCTTTCTCATCCTCATCCCTCAAGATGCAAAGCGAGCCGAGGGAACGATGCATGCAGGGGTAGGCGGGATGTCTTTGGTTGGACACGGAGCTAGTATGTGTAGACTCCTCGGAAAATACATGTACGTGTTGGGTTTGAGTGTTTTCCACTTCTTTTAGTATTATATATTAACATTCAAATTTTCCAGCTTCAAGGTTTGTTTGCTTTCGTAACTGTTTGTAAACATTTAATGGGCTGTTTCACAAGAGAGCGCATGAAATATTAAAGAGGCCCAAAATATGAGGTTTTATAAGTGGCGCCGTGAAGCTACAACCACTGTATTTACTCTCTCCCAAACCCGAGCAAGATGTGCATTCAATAAATCAGATAAATATTTAACAGGAGTTAAGTTTGGGAGCTGAAAACTAAAGTTAGAGACTTTCAGTTAGTTTTGGTCTTTTTAAATTATTCTCATGGCGGCATGTATACTGACCAGTCTACATTCAGTACTGGCTGGTGTTTTTTTAAAATCTTTTTTTTTTGTTGCTTACATAAGAAAGGCCAGATGTTAGAAGAAATGATAAAAAAGAGAGTGGGAATGGCGTGCAGTTCTTGTTCTATGCAATCAAGCAGCAACCTCCGGGTTGCCAAAAACTGAAGGTCTTTAAATGGCAACTCGAGGGTCCACAATCTGCCCAGCTTTACAGCAAAAATACACGCTTATATAGACTGTTCCAAAAAACAGTTGTGATTTCAATAACTTACTTTAATGAGATGTAATCAAGGTGGAATATTTTAACTCAACAGTTATTTTATTAGTCGGGTGCCTTGTTCATAATTTTATTGCACTTTGAGGAGTCAGCTGTTTAGTTTCTCTGGTATATACATTTTGATTTGTTTCTCACCACCCAAAGCTAACATCCCAGATGTTATACCTGTGCCCTAACCCTGCATTCTGTCTAATGGCCTGGAGAGGGTGAGGATTGTGGTTGCAACGAAATACCCCCACTTGTATGAACGTCTCCTTGTTTACCTCAGTGAGCACTTTTGTAATGACTTCATGATCTCAGTTGCTAGTTTCAAGTCTTACTGAATACAATAAGATGTTCATTTTGAAAATTATAGTCCCCATTAGAGTCCAAAAGGAGCATAAAGCACGGTACGCATTACTGAGATTAACAGCCTAGCCAGTCCTGCAGAGTGAGTTATTGTAGCACCAAATTCCCTCAGTGTGTTTCCTCATAGGAAGTGTTGTCTTGCTGAGCTACAGTGGGGAAAAAGAAAAACACAAAAGGCAGTTATAAAGTAAAAAGACTGAAATGCTAGAAGACGACTGCTGAATTTGATTAATTTAGCTTGAAAATGTCTAATTTTCAATTTTCAAGAAGAAAGAAGCAGAAGAGCTGATTAGAAGTTACTGGCTGGATTTGTGGTCACACCTTGCAGATCGCATTTACACCCGGCAAAGATCCCATGTTGTCATTTCATTTTTTTCTACAACACATTCTAATTTTAGTGCTTGTGTATACATCTTGAATTTTCCTCCACGGGACATGCAGATATAAATCCCATACAAATTTCAGGCGTAAACGGAGTCCGTGTCTTAAGCTGGCTTGCGTGTGTGTTCTGTTAAGTCATCTGAATACCAAGCAGACTCCATCAAGTTGACCTCCTGTGTGCAACTGTGCCCGCGTGCGCATGTGTGCGTGAACTATTCCCACGCTGTGCAGGACAAGCTAAAGCTGCTGATCAATAGTGTGACTTATATTAGGTCTGCATGTGTGTTTAAGCATTAAAGAGGGATTCTGCTGCTTCCTCCTCACTTTATCACTCTGCTGTGCAGCCGGAACATTCTTCAAAATGGCTTTTCCTCCCTCTGTGCCGCCTTGTATACGCATGAAAGCCTCAGATAGCTGGCCTCCATGTGGAGTACAATAGAGGTGGAATCAGCGAAAGTAGAAGAAATCCATTTTTCATTTGTAAGGTGTTCAGTGAGTGCACAATGCAGTGGCTGCCATTTAAAGGACTGAAGGTAGTTTGCATTTTGCTGCATCATGCCTCGACTGGCCCCCTGAAGGAGTTTATCTAACCGCTGCAGCACCTTGTTGATGTGCAATCAAGCCTTACTTTATTTTTTTTATTATGCATCTAGTCTCTTTTTTTAAATTTTTTTTAAGCGCATCTCTTGGCTGTGCTTCCGCCATCAGCCCTGCTGGAGCTGAATTTAAATCAATATGGCCACAGGGGGAAAAGAGCATATCTTATCCATCTGCTGCACCTCATCAAGCTGCTGTTGGGTATTGCTCTGAGTTAAAATTAGACAAGAGGAGAAGCATCTGTGTGATACTGAAGGGAAAAAAGGGAGGATAATCTGGTGGTGCCACAGAGTCGTGCTCAGAGTGACTTCATATGACATCCTCAAGTGGAAGAAATCCCGGACTTCTTGCTGCTGTCCTCCTCTCTCTCCTCGCCTTCTTTCTTCTGGTGCTGTTCTAAATGGATGTGGAGAAAAACACCATCCATCTCCGACAGAGAGATCAGAGGATCACCCCATAGCACGGGCTTCAAGTCTTCATTAAACTGGGCCCCTCGCGTAAGATGAAAGACGGCCATTTGTTAAGTCAACACACTGTCAGTGGACGTAGGAAATGAGGGAGCGAGATGACAAGGCAGGGAGAATGGGAAAAGAGAAAGTCCTGAAAGGAAGAAAGGGCAGAGACAATTTGAATAGACAGATGTGTGGAAGTGAAAAGAACAGAGAGAAAGAACGATCATGAATCAAATGTGAGCGGTGAAATGTCAGCCTGCTTTTCAAGGTTACATCCCCTCGGCTTTGTCATTTCTGAGAATTCATACTGTCTCCATGCATGACTTTACCCATCACCTGCAGTTCAGTGCCATTTCAGCACCCGTGGCATGAAACCTTATGCCTGTGCTGTGATAATCCACATGCATACTGGTGGAAGGACATATTTGCAACAGCACATCTTGTGCTCCTACCTTGCACGTTGCCCTTTCTTTTCTCCTCATAGGTTATAGGCAAATGAGTGTTTGCACTCTCCATAGGTCTTTCACATGAAAGAGTCAGCAACTGTCAACATACATCAATTCAGTTGGTAGAATATGCGTGTAAAGATGGACTCAATCCATATATATTTATGGCATGGTGAGAGGGCCTACGGTGTAGCGCTCTCTTTCCGTCTCTATCTGAGCTCCTATCACTTTCCCCGGCACTCATCCACGTCTGCAGCCACGTGTGTTGGAGCTTGCTGATGGTACAGCGGTGTGTATGACTGATGAATTATTAACAACGCCGTCAGCTGGATGCACGCATTGCCTAACCTCACACGCACTCAGAATTTAGCATGCATCATCAAATGCATTAGACGTCCCATTTTAGAGCTGCTCGAAATAGAAAAGAGGCGGCAATTTTTATTATTTTTTTCAATCTGGGTTTCATTTACGTGGTTGTGTAACCTAAATTGAAATTTTAATTTTTTTCACTCCTGCGCGCTAAACGCTTTTTCTTAATTTGAATACAAAGATTGTGTCCAGGCCTCGGAGGCTTTTCAGACTGCTTTTGCTGCCGCCTCTTTTTATGTTCTGTCTCTTTATGCCAAAACCCCTGACTTCAAAGGTGCTGTTAATCTTTTTTTATTTATTTATTTTTCAACTTTTCATTATGCCAGCTCTGGTGTTTGGAGACTGATAAAAAAAAAAGGTTCAGGGAGGGATGTCCATTCAATTACTTTTATCTGAAATAGAAGCAACACCTATCTGGAAATGTTTCTTTAGTATTCAGGAGACCATGTCATGTCAGCTGGTAGAACTCTGAGCGCTGTTCACCCACATCAGGTTGTTCAGTGCTGCAGCTAGCGTGAAAAGCTCAGGGTGACAACGGACTCAAAATGTTTTATGAATTGAAAAGTGAGTTGAAGTCTTTCATCTATCAGTCCAGTCAAACAAAGGCAGTCCCATCGCTGGCGTTCATGGTGTTTACTGACATATCTATTCACACAGAGGTTAAATCTGAAAAGGAAAAACATAATAAACACACTTTAACATTTAAGCTGCAGTAGCCCAGCTTGTGAAACAGAAGGTTTTAAACGGATAAAAAAAAGTATAGAAACACACAAACCCAGTGAATAGACTGTATCAATAATAGAGTTGAAGCTGCAGCATTATGCTTCTGCTTTAATCACAGGAAATGGCTACACCAGGCATGTGATAGGTGTGTATGTGCCACAGAGATCAACTCCAGCTGGTACTGCTATTGGGCTTATTACATGATGAGCAGTCTATAAAAAAAAACAACCCAAAAAACCCCCCAAACTCATGGATCAAAGCTTAAGGTTACATTCTCGGAGCAGCAGTATTGAGTGGGAATTCAAAATTTAAAATTAGAACCCCATGCACAGGGAGTTTTTGGATCCTGTGCAAGGCTCAGAAACTGAAGGCAAACGACAACAAGGAAAAATTAAAATTTTTTGCTGTCATAGCCAGAGCCCTACATAGAACATGCGCAGCAAGTCTATCCAAGTGTTAGAATTTGCAAATAGTTGGCAAACGTTTACAAAGTAAAATTCTATATGTGTCACTTAAGTAGCTCTTATCAGTAAAAGAAGGAGCCTTAACTTTAATTTCTGTGGCATGCCATAAAAACTGCACGTATGGTATTGCCTGTCAAATCCAGCGAGCTTTTCTAAAGTGTGGTGACTTCTCACCAAATTAAACTTTAAGCTTTTGCTTCTGCTGTAAGTGTGTTACCCAACATTATGGCTTCAATTACCGCTCAATCCAGAGTGCTTATATCAGGATAAAAGGTGTTGTGCACTGAACAATGCAGCAATGGGCAACTGATGTCACAAAACAGTAGGCAAAGACAATAAAAAGTGCAGATGTATTTATGTTTTTGCTATGGCAACAGGCAGAAAAGACATCTGCCACCACACAGCTGAAACTGTCATGAACATTAGTTGTATGCATGCTTCAGCTGGCTATTGGCTCTATTTGTTTGCTTGTTGAAATGCATCAGTATAACATATATAATTAAACTGAAAACTAGCTTACCAATAATGTAAATGGGAAAACTCTGATGTTCAATTCTGCAAGAAATCCTGCCTCGCACTTTTGATTCTTCAGTTATTCTTTTGGTGTCAACTGCTCTTTTCATTCATGCTAGATCTGCACATTCTGTGGCTGATATATTGTTATATATTGTTAATTTTTTGTGAGTTTTAAAGTAAACTGACTTCCAATATTTCCCTCTCATCAGCGTCTGCCATGTACAGCATATCAGAAACGGTTGCATTGTCTTTTTTGATGTCTTTGCATGTGCTCTACAGTCGATGTTTGTTTTCATGTCTCAAGTTGCTTTTGGTCCATCAATCCAAAAACTCCTGACTGGATTGTGCTAAAAGCTGGATTAGCTTTGACTGTGCAAATTCAAACATTATGTGTTGTCCTTTCCCCCCCAACAGCCTGTCCAGGGCTTCGACTATGCCAAGAAGCACATGGGTCGAACTGGTGATGAGGCAGTCTCTGTTACCAAGGAGACGCTGGTTTTGGGGCTGCCTGTGCGAGACGCTCCATTGTCGCTGTCACTGGATAAGAAGGTGCACCAGGATGGGACTGCCAATAAGAGGCCTCCGTCTGCTGACATACACAAAGGAGGGTAAGAAAGTTACTGACTCATCTGCTTTAATGTACTGGGAAAACTGACCTTATATAAATGATTTGGATGTTAGCATTATTGTGCTTTATCATTGCATCTGTTTTTTTAGTTTGTTTTTTTTTAAATCATGAAGACAAGTAGCACAAAAATCTTTATTTTGGTGTGATCATTTAGTCAGGTGTTACCTACCAAACCGAAACAGAGACATGCACAGACATATGCTACAATTTGGATAAAACATTAATTATATATCATTATTTTTTTTATGTGGACTGAACTCAAGTTCTAATGGCAAAATCTCAAGTATTAAATGAAAAATGTTCACCCAAATAGACCTCACAGACTTCATTTGTGTTATTTTTGATATATTATTAATTTAAAAAACATATTTGGTGAGGTTTAGACAATAAAATTGATTTGATTAGGGTTAGGTATTGATCATGGTTTGGGTTTAAATGTCTGCTGGCTGGTTGCCAGGGCGACTCGTCCCCACAGAAGAATCTGGAAAACATAAACACACATGAAACTCCAAAAGTCCTGTTGACTCAAATTTACATAAAGAAGTTTTAAGAATACAATTTTTGTCACATAATATTGTGTTACCCATTCAGCTGATATGCATCTACTAGGTATGAATTAGGCTCGATCAGCTGTGATGCAGAGAGGGTAACACACCCTCAGCTGTATTGTCTGTTTTAAAACATTGTTTTATGTCCAACAATAGCAGCAGTTGGCTCAGAGAAATTTGAGCTTGACGGTTTGCTTTTGGGTGTTTAAGCAAAGCATGTCGTTAACACAAAAGTGTAGTCTGACCCTTTCACGGACCAAAACCCAGTAGAGGAGGTGTCTTATGTCACACTGCTGCCATCATTGTGCATAATTCATTATAGATGTGGATGTAAAGGAAAGCTCTCCCTTGTTCATACATCACTATACGCTGTGATTGAACACAGGTACAGTGCTGAGATAGCGAGCTGATCCGACATGCTGTTCCCAGCTGGAAGTCTTGTGAAGGGGAAGAACAAAGTTCTCGAGCATCTGTTTCAGTCAGTGAACAAGGCGGTGACAAAACCAGAGCTTTTCAGCAAGTCCAGACATCAGTGCTTGTTTGTGCATCACAGTTAAGCCAGAGAGAAGCCCAGAGTAAGCAGTGCACAGTCTGACAGATTGACATGATTTTAAGATAAGTCCAATGTTAACGAAAGGCTGTTTGTAGACAAAAGAAGGGAAGCTGCTTCTGTTTGCAGCCAAAACAACGGATGGAGTGATGTACTAGGCTGAAGTTGAGAGCACTGAGTCTAATAGTGGTGTTAGGTGTGTTGCTATACAAATACAGATGATCCCATTTAAGTGTGAATAAATAATTGCTCCAGTAATTTTCAACTGTTAACAGCTTAACACCTATCTGACACATGATGTGACACAAAAGATTTGTGTAAATTAACAGGAAATACATTTAAACGACTGTGCCTTTCATCTACTGATGAGCAAGATCTACTGTAAACAGCGTGGGACGGGGTATCACTGGCAACGACGAGCATTACCTGTTTAAATGACTCATTATGGGGCTGCTGGACCTGTGAAAAAACTAACTGGCCAGTAGACACACCGGTGTGTCTCAAAGTCAGAAATTAATAAACAAGTTTAAAATAAAAAATACAGATAATCCACAAAATCAATATCTCTCTCATTATACTTTATATGTAAGAATATACATAACATGTGTTTAGGAAAGGTGGAGGGCCAGACACCCCTCCCCCTGATTATTTCAAGCATCAGACGTTTCATTTCCTGCATTCTTGTCAAATGTTACGCACCATTTTGTACCTTTTCTATGTCAGTTTATGGGGAAATGTGAACATATAATGCAATATAACCCAATAAGGCACTCTAGGATTCCATATGGCTTTCAATATAAAATATTCTCAGCTTCTCGTATTTAAAATCATCCCTGCTGAGTCAAAAAAACAAACAGGCTTCATCTTAGTATTTTTTTTCAAAGCTCAAATGTGTTTCAAAGAGATTTTTGATTATCTTCAAATTTAAAATGTTGTGCATAGTTATAACTTGTTACACAAATCAGTGTTTTATGATGATTTTTAGGAGTTTCTACATGTTACTGAGTCTGAAAACTAGAAAGTTTTCATTTGTCTTTGATTTGTCTGGTTATCAGTTTGCTGTCAAGCTCATGGCATCAAAGGGGAATCTGCTGCCTGAGATTTCACCACTGTGTTTGTTTGAGGCGCAAAGATAATTAAGTTTCCTACAAGTACTGAGTGGTGGTATGAATTCATAATTCCTTCAGATATTTCATTAGTAAAAAAAAACAAAACTATCTATCGACACAGACATTCATAAACGCACTTTTTTCTACAGTTTTTCTATCTAACATTCACATGATGCACACACTAGGAGCAATCTGGGGTTCAGTGTATTCCCAAGGATACTTTGGGACTGTTTCCAGCCTGGGATCGGATCGCCAACCGTACAGGTGGTGGGGGTGGAGGTGTCTTACGCACAGCTAGTCTCACTGAAACATACGAATATCATATACATTTCTTTATAGATATCAGAGATGGCTTCGCAGCAGAGGCGAACAATTTTAATTTTTTTATAGTTACTGAGGCTCTTTTTGTGTTGGGATTGGTGTCTACACTGGAGAGAGTACAAACCCAAAGTCATCTGTTTAAGTAACATTTAAATAACATTTTTTGGATGAATAATTTCATTGTCGTTTTAGTGAGCAGAGAGACCGTGTCCTCTCATTAGCAAAAATGGCCAGTACTGGATTTTATACAAACTCTACACTAATGAATGTCACGTCTCTTCTCATATTTTTAAATACGCTGATGACATGAGTCCGATGGCTTCCTGCTGCACTAATGTGGGTTCATTAGGTCGTTCACAGATAATTATCTGCAACTAAATGTCTCCAAAAATACTACTAATATTAAAAAAATAGAATCCGTGCAAGCTTAAGCGCATTTCCTCCAGTCTTCTACACACTGGGGGGTGTATTGCTTAAAGCGTAGTGTCAGGTTTGAAAGATTTGGATCATGTTTCGGCATGTGGTATGAATCATAGACTGATTTCAAAAGTTGGGGAGCAATAAAGTAAAAAAAAAATGCATCTGTACCCAGTGAAATCAGGAGGAAGTTCACTGTTGATTAAAAAGTTTGTCTCAGAAACTGCAGCTGAAGCCTGTCACTATGATCCACGTCTGTAAAAGAACATGGAAGAAACATTGCAAAAGCATAAGGCCTCAGTCACACAGGCCTAGAGACCAGTTAGTGACCTCCTCACACCTTCTCACAGGTCAGCTCACTGCCCAGCGAAATGATTTGCAAGTTGGGTTCTGCACCAAAAAGCTCCCCGTGAGATCCCTTGCAAATTGCTACAGTCGCCTGTAGTTTGCATGAAAGCTGCAGACTTTTTAGCCTTTTTACTCTTCAAGCTGTAGATAAAACATGAAAAAAGTTCACACAAAATGGAAACGGATAGCATGCGCCTTCACAGTAAAAGTTCTATCTTACCACTTCAAACAATACATTTCAAAAGGTGAAACTTTGTCTTTGAAGGTAAGCGGTAGAAATTGCCAGTTTTGATCGCACTTTTCACAACTACTTGTTGAGTATTTTTTCTGACATTCACCGTTTTCCATATAAACTATGGGGAACAACAGCAACCTGCTAGCATTTGCAAGCATGCTTTTGCTGCATCAACATATCTATACCTCCCCAACCAGTCTGGAAATACACACTATTAATTAGAGATCAGAAATTTGCCATTAGCTCACTGACTGGTCTCCACACCCTAAAAAATGTTTTGAGTGCATGCCTGTTTGACTAACATATGACAGCAGAGGACAAACGTGACCATACAAACACAAAGAATATAATTAAAAACTGGAGAATATGCAAGCTACAGCAATAATCGGATAGAAAAATCACATCAGGACACAAGATAAAACAAAGCAGCCAGAAGAAACCTATCAAAGTCAAACAGGAAACAAACAAAAACCATGTTTAACATGAAGGCGACAAGACTCACAGTAAACATGCCACACAGAAAGCAGACAGACGAGACAGAAGGAACACGGGAAGCGCTGGGCAGACAAAAAGTCAACACCACTAGAATAACAATGAAAACAAGAACCAAAACTCAAAGACGTCACCAAAACCATCACAAGCAAGCCGGAACGAGCCCGTTTTGAAAAGTTGGGCACTATTTTGGATTAAAGCTCTGAAGCTTGGCTCTAGTAAAATGTTATTTCTACATTTTTTTTTAAAAGTTGAGCGAAATACTGTGTATTAGATTTATGGTGATTTTGGAAATGTGAGCTCATGGGAAGAGACAAACTGATCAGACACAATCTGCTCTCAGTGAAAAACTAATGAAATCCATGTAATGACCCAAACACACGGCTAAACAGATGGTCATTTGTCCCCACAGCCACTGGGCTACTACTGAGGATTAGACATTTGAGTGTTTGATTGTATTTCTGTGATTTCAAATCAGAATGAATAATGTTAGAAAATGAAAGTTGCATCTATCTGCTGCTAATCTTCATGTTTTATGCAGCTTGTCTTTATTTGGTAATAAATGAAGTCTCTTCCCCATATATTTTCTCTTTTTTTGTTTCTAATCTTCCTTGTTATTGTCCCTGCTTTTCACGCATGAGCGATGAATGTGATTTGCAAACATCTGCCGGAATCCTGCCATTTAAACACATTTCCCAAAATGTACCAAAAGGTCTTATTCCCGGTAGATTTCACTAGACTTATGACATAATCTGTTCTATGCATAAACACTGAAAAGATTTAGAACAAAATATGAAAACTGTTCTTTTTGTAAACGTTTCCATCCCCAAACATTTCTCTACTACGAGCGACACCCACACCCGCGCCCACAGTCAATTGCGACAGCTTTCCCTTGAGGAAGTTCGGGAGTCATAAATGAGATGCATCATGCCTCCTCTCACATTAATGCAAATGCAGAAATGCACATAAGACAGAGCCTCACATTTATACACCGCTAGATGAAAATGAATGGAGGTGGGATTAGTTGTGCTTTGCCTCTCGAGGATGATAAACACATGTATATTTATAACCCTGGCTGTAGCCAAGCGAGAGGCAGCCGTTCTGTGTGACGGTGATGACAGTGTAAAGGACTGGAAGCGCTGGCATAGTTTGATAATCAGCTTTACCAACCGGCACACACATTCTCAAAGAAGGTAACACTATTCACATTATTCTACCACCTGGGTACATACATATCTCACTGTCGAACCGATGCAATGTGGGGTGCAATGGATTTCAAACCCAAACAACAACCAAGAATGCATTTATTGTTGTGCTTTGTGGTCTGTGTGCAGGCAGAACCAGGTGCTGTGCTTTATCATAAAGGAAAAGTTTCCGACTTGCATTAGATGAAAAGTTGCACGATTGTCATTTTCAAATGACTTTGCATTGCTAAGCAGTATACATGTTATTGAAATCACTTTGCACTGCGTTCCAGTTTGGGCTTTTTATTTTGTGCGTGCATTTCAAATTCATTGACGCTGCCCTCGGCCCTAACTGGTTGTGGTATCACAAGTGGGTAGATTTGGGTAGATGATGTTGTTCCCACCCATCACAAAACAGCAGATTGACAGATAGGCATCCATAGATGGTAGTCTATCTTTTAAAATAATTAAGAATTTTTGTTAAATACTAAACAGGCCATGTCAGAGGGTTTTTTTTTTCTTGGCTCTGTATGATGTCTGAGAGTAAATAATAGTATTTGTCTTGTATTTGAATTCAACAGTTCCTTTAATATTATTGTTTGCTGTATATTATAGTTATTTGTGCTAATGAGCAGTGGAACAGGTGCCACATGTTTGTGTTTTAAGAATATATATTTTACTCCTGCAGCTTTGTAATATAACCGTTTGTCTTCAACAGTGACTAAATTGCAGTCAGCTTTTTGTGTGTGATTGCGTCATTGTCTTGACACGAGTAGAGTGATGTGATCATTTTCTGCTTCATTTCAAAATGGTTCTTTGTTTAAACCATAAAAAATTGAAACAATGTGAGAAACAACGGCGGTGATTATTTTACCCGCTGAACATGCTCTGGTGTGAGGAAGGAGGAAGACGCAGTCTGCATGCTAACCATGGGGCAACACTGTAGGATGGGTTCACAGGGGCAGCATTTATTCTGCTCACTTCAGCCTCCAGAGAGCTGCAGTTTGTGAGGCACAAAGAGCGGCACGGAGATGAACGCTAGTCTCCAGTAGTGTGATTATTGATTCAGCTGCTCCTCCCTCTGGCCTTCACAGATTTATGTGGAACACACACTGTATTTCTCCTTCCATCCCAGCGGCTCTTTGCCTGATTCCACATGACTTTTACTTTGACTTGGCCAGTCACCGGACACAGCACTGGCTGCATTGTGTGTGTGTGTGTGTGTGTGTGTGTGTGTGTGTGTGTGTGTGTGTGTGTGTGTGTGTGTGTGTGTGTGTGTTCACAGTGTTAGCCTCGCCTGTGGTTCTGTAATGTCGGCTCCGGCTGATTTGTGCATCTCACACCACCTGTAGACCGGCCTGTCACGTTGTGTAGCTGCTGTGTCTTACATGCCTCAAGGCTGTGCGCATGTGTGTTTGTGTACCCTGCACGTGTGTGTGCGTATGTGTGTGCTCGGTATATAGATTGAACTGACTAAGTGCTATTTTTGAATTCGTACATGTTTATGCACGAGTTTTTTTCACACACACACACACTGGACATAAAGGACATAAAAGTGTTTAATACACTGACTTGATGTTACCTTTTGGGGACAAAAGCAAGTCACTATAATGTAGATCACTATTTGGTTTAAGGTTATGATAAAGCCTGGAGGTTGCTGCTATAACAGGAAATAAATGTCATCAATATAATTTCCTCTGAAGTAAAGGGAAATGACTCTTTGAGTGGGAAATATATGCATGCTGGGCTGTTTTCCATCAAGGTCCCTGGCCGGAAGCCAGGCTATCCCAAAAAATCAGCATGCCATTGTTCTGCTTGTCCTTCACATTTGCCCTGCATTTCTTCATTTCACGTTTTTTTTTTTTTTACAAGGTGCATTCAGCACAAGTCTAATCACCATCTCTAAAAGCACAAACACCGTATGACACAGTACAACAGTAAAAGGTGATGTAATTTGTCTAGTTAGCTGCTAACATCACATAGGTCAAGCTACTGTAACTGCTGATTATCAGGTGTGGAAGCTGGCATGAAAATGCCAGGAGTCAGGAGTGTTATTAGTTTAGGTGCACAAGATAAGATAAGAAATAAATCATTTATCATTTAAAAAAAATGCTATGACATTAATTTGACTCTAAATGATCAGGCTTGTATATCTATAATGTTATCTTATTTGCTGATGTGATGTCATATGCCATCAGTCATCCTTTCACTTAATGGCTTATCCGGGCAGCACAGTGGGTTCGAATCCGCCAGCAGGCCGGAGCCTTTCTGTGTGGAATTCATGTCTTCTCCTGGTGTCACATTCCAAAGACATGCATGTTAGGTTCATTAGTTCTTAGTTATCTGTAGATGTGAATGGTTGTCTGTGACAGTCTGGTGTTCTGCCCAGGGAGTATCCTGTAGCTCCAGTCCCCTTTGACCCTGTCAGGAGGGACAATATGAAGCACAAAGAAAAAGTTGGGGACTCAAACTTTTATGACTGACAATTATATAATTTGGTAATGACAAGTGATTAGCTCAAGATGAGACAAAAGTTGAGTCAGTGGTGTTGACAATTGGCAGGTAGCACGATGTGTGACAATGCTAATCTTCACCTTTCAGATCAAGTTGCTGCTGCAGATTTTAATGTTTTAGACATCTCTGTCTTTGTGACTAATGATGTCACTTATAGTTAAACAATGCCACTTGAAAAGTAGCTTAGATTTTACAAAGTTTGTTCACCTTCAGTTCCCGTAGACTATACAGTCCTTACAGCCAAGCTTTTACCTTTTTTCTCTCTTTTTTTGGCATTTCCAGGACAAATTAAATTGCATATAAACTTCCAAATCTGCTGGTTTACCTACACGATTGTCATAAAATGCGCACACTCACATACAAACACCACACCACATGTTTTTGGCTTGTAAAGCACTTTTGGGTTTTTTTCTTTTTTGTAATGAGCCATTAACATTTTTTTAAATAGTGTGTTGGCAGTAATAACTGTGAGATGATGCCCTGTTTGTGTACACACTCACAAACCTCTTCGCCCCTCCCTTTTCCTCTCTCCCTTCGCCTCCTTTCTGTTGCCATGGCTACTACAGGAGGTTGCCAAGTGATGAGGATGGCTCGGTGTCGAGTAACGGCTCCGGGAAGCTGAACACCAGCAAGAGCTCCTCGGCCCGGAGGACTGCGACTGGCAGCAGCAGCAAGAACGGCAAAGAGGAGCTACACAAGAGGGGCGCCAACGGTGAGGAGGAGGAAGGAAAGAGAGATGAGGAGGGAGGGGGTTAAGAAGGTAGACAAAGAATGAGATGATTCCAGTGAAGGAGGAAGAAGGGAAGGTATTAGGAGAAGGACACATACAAAGACAGATGGATGGATAGATGGAAAAAAATCTGCCTCTCCTTATGTTTGTGCCCATCAGAAAGTCTTTCATTGCTAATAAACAAGTGCAGATCACCAAAAAACTGACCACCCCCCGCCCCTCCACACACACACTCATGCTATGATGTTTTTACCCAAGGATAATTATTGTGAGCTAATGAAGCGCAAACACACTCATGCTTACAATGAGTCAGCCTGCTACAGCATCATGTAACTATCAGGGACGACACATGTACTCATCAGATATTGTCACACGTCCGCTCATATGCAAACTGGGATATTAGATCAGTTAGAAGACACATGAAGCATTCACGTGTTGCTATTTAGGCTGTTTTCAATCGGCTTACCTCATTCCAAATGCTGCATGGAGATAAAAGCGAGTACATATTCCTTAAGCGTTGCATCAACTTACTTTGGAGCAGAACCACAGAGAAAGACAAGGAAGTGGGAGGAAACAGTTCTGACAGCGTAGTGTCACCTTAGGTGTTATTCAAATCCATACAACCCACTGCATATGTTCTATGCTGTAGGAAAGTTACTTGTTAATCCTTGATGCCTGTCCTCTCCATCATTTTAAATGAGCTTTTAGATATTGCACTCACACAGAGTGCAATATTAAAAACACACACACACACAAAGGGTATGACTACTTAAATGCCAAGTTATAATTGAATTACTATTAAAATGAGAAGGTTACTTGTAATCAAGAGTCACATTTCTTTTTTTTTTTGTTAAAGAAGGGACCTGATGTAGTCTAAAATCTGCGATGACATGCTGTAGCTTAGTTTATTGATGTTTTATCGACACTTCTTGGTTATAAGGACATCTTTATTTCCATGTTGTTTTCTACCTTTTTATGCCGATTCTGATATTTTTCACACTACTACATCAATTAGACAGACGGTTGATGACTAATTATGAAGAATGCATTATTAATTTAAAAGCATTTGTTTAAAAAGGTCATAAAAAGAGGAGACTGGTCCATGATGATGACAAACACGTACTTCACATTATTAAGTTCACTTTAAGCAGCTTGAGGCAACTGTTGTTGTGGTTTGGTGCTTCATAAGAAAAATTGAATTGAACTGAATTGAATTCAAGAAAAAAATTAAGCAACTTTAAAGTTGATATAAAAGCAAAACAACACAAAACAAAATTAGCATAGGTGTGCTTGTGTTGGGAGTAAGCATGGTATATGTGAGCAAAACTATACACAAAGCCCATGTTAATCTGTGGGAGCTGTGCTAAATCTGTCATATACACACATTTACATTTGGGTACATCTATGAAAAATGAATCCAGCCACTACGATGTCCTCCAATAGCTATTTCACTTCCCCTTCCCCTTTTCGGACCAGGAAGCTACTAACATTTTTCTTTATAATCACTCTTTGGCTAAATCTATCCAGACTCTTGAGTCAGTGTCAGTTAGGACTCAAGTCAAATCTAGAAATGACAAAAACTGAGGCTTCATAAAAAAATGAGCTTACCACCTTCTGTGGTCTTCTCGTCATTGCCTGAGGCTACAATAGCTGGTTCTAGCATGATGGCGCAACTTCAAGTGAACTCCTGTTATGAGTAATGGTGGTGCCAAGTTTAAACAGAACATGTGAAATGAAAAAAGACAATGTCTGTTTTCTACTGCATCATCTTTGAGCCTTTTGAAATGTTCTCCATCATTAATTCAACAAAGTAGCTGGCAGGTACTGTGTCATTTTAAAGAAGAAGGTTCTTGTTTACAGCCATATGACAATCTCCGCTGCTGAAGTAAATGACAGTTCTCCTAATAAAGCTTAAAAAAGCATGTTAGCAGGTTGTGACAATAAAAAATGTTGTAGTTTTCCATAGATAGGCTCACTTCTGGTAATTTGGACCACTCCACTGCAATGGACTTCTCAACTGTGTTTGCCCCTTTAGTCCCTTTTTAGCATTTTAATGGAATTATCTATTTTAGTAGTCTGCTACTTACTATTAATTAATAAATATATATGTGCTGTAGCATATTGCTAATGGATGCATCTTGATGAAGCTAAATAGCCTTGTATGGTTTAGGACTTCACCCGTCCATCCAACTAGTTTCACTTATGGTCCAAAAACTTCAACATGGGACAAGCAAGGCAAATGTTGAAGTTTCCAAATGCAGTGTACACATTGCACGGCAGACTTGATGATGTTTCCATGAACATGCTTTTCCGCATCTTTTTACTAAGCTGCTGCAAACACACTCAGTCGGCTGCAACTTTCCAGCTCAAAGCCCGACTGCGTCAACAACAACAACAACACGACCCTCAGGACCCAGTGCAGATTTTCAAGCCAACGAGGCATGATTGCAGATGCCTTGCAGGTGCGTCCATCGCTCCTGCAGCAGCATTGCAGACCACGCCCCGCCACATACAGATTTCATAACTAATGGTTGCCATCTTGGTGGTCAGTCCATCTTTTATATACAGTCTGTGGGTTGAACCTGCTAAGCTAATTTAGAGGTCCAAAGATGCAAGCATGAATGCTTTTGTCAGCCCTTGCAATATTTGGCAACCTGTAAACCTAAAACATATTTATAAAATATTATATAAATTACATAGTTTGCAGAATGTGATAAAATGATAACATTATTCGCTGTCTGCACAGATTCCTCACTAGCGTTAAATTAGCAGACATCACAGGATTAAAAACAAACATTTTGTCAGACATGAGATAATAGACTGTGCCTTTTGATCTACATCACCTGTAATCAGTAGTGGCAGTGAATGCACTGCATCTTTGAACTGTTCAACAGATTATCAGCCCAGTTTTTTTTCCAGCTCTGCAGTTTCAGAATTGATTGCCTAAACATTGCTCTGATCACTGGTAACACTGCCACGTTGCTGCTGTTCAGTGGCATTCTGGGACACTGTGATTTTCAGATCTCTTTTGCATCAGCAAACTAATGTTCACAGCAATTTAAGTGATTAATAGTGTTTATGCGAGCGAATGAATGCTTACCCAGAAGAGACAAGAAGATGAGTAATTGTTTCATTTTCTCACTAGAGATTGCAGAGAGCTGGAGATGGACAGGAATAGAGTTTTCAGAAAAAAAGGGAGAGAATAATGCCGGTATGCTACAGAAATGATAAAAACACCTGCTTGCTGCAGTGGGTCACACATCTTCAGGAAGTTTTACAGGTGTCAAAGCATTGGCTAAAGAGAATTTTGTACTACACCCGTAATTTTACTTGCGAGAGTCAGCGAAAGTGAAATGAAAATGCAAACACGCAAGAACTACATCTCAGACTCCACAGACCTCAGTTAGCATGTTAAAAGTTAAAGTTCCTGGCAAAAAAACTAGAAAAAGACTGAACAAGTGTGGCTCGTTTCGAAGCATTATCAGGAAAAGCATCTTCTTTCTCAACAGAACAACACAGCTTAGAATTGCAAAGTTGATTTTGAACAAACCACAAGACTTCTGGAGCAATGTCCTTTGTACAGATGGGATACAAAGTGGAGATGTTTGGCCATAATGCACAGTGCCACAGTTTGAGAAACATAACAGCATTCCAGCACAAATGCCTCATAGCTACTGTTGAGCACAGTGGTGGAGGGGTGATGATTTGGGCCTGTTGAGGTGTAGTTGAGTCCACTGTGAACTCCTCTGTATACTCAAGATAAAGCTTAGTCCAGATTGCGTCGCGTAACAAAACAATGACCCCAAGTGCAGCAGCAGCAAATCTGCAACAGAATGGCCAAAAAAGAAAACAATTGAGGTGTTCCAGTGTTTCAGTCAAGAGAGCTGTGATGAACAAATACATGCAAACTTCAATAAACTGAAGCAATGTTGTAAAGAAGTGTGAGCCAAAATGAATCTGTCAGATGTGAGACATGTAGAAGATTAGTTTCTTATATATCGTTAGCTTCATAGCATAAGTGCCTAAGTCATTGACTTAGTCAAATGACTTAGGCAATTATGCTATGAAGCTAACGATATGAAGATACAGCTTTCCATATAAGTACGGCCTGGTTCCATTGTTCCGGTGAATCCTTCAGGGCAGTGCCATCAGTGCCTTGTGCTGACTAAATTCCTTCTTACAAGAGTAAACCACTCAAAAGACAGTGGGACTTCTTTTATTTCGCACGCTAAACTTCCACAACAAGAGACTAAAAACAGTGTTGTAGTTTTTTACATTTTAGAATGATTTTAGAGCAACTGTTCAAGAGAAACAGACTACATCTAACACTGACCTTAGTATAGCTAAATGAACGTTTTAATGTTCCTCAGATGTTCAGGGTTCAAATCCCAAAACTAATGGATAACATGATGGTGGTTTTATATGTAGTCTATGGATATACTAACTTTATTGTTCATCTGTTAAATCATCTCCATAATAGTAACCAATATTGCTGCAAACATAAAGGAGTAAACAGCAAAAGTACCAGCAGATTGTTGACTGACTCATACTGTTTACCAGAAGACACACTGAGTAACGGGGGCTCTAAAATGTAGTTTATTCAAATTATGCAACATGTAGTTTCTACATTCAGTCAATGAAGCCACATGTTTTAAAATGTATTTAACCACAAAAGAAGAAGAGAAGAAGGACCCTTCTTTGTTGATCTGAAATGTGTAGCTGTGAGGAAGCAAAACAACAACACAGCCATCATGCTGCCGCTAAATTAAATGAAGGAACAGACACAACAGGAAAGTAGAAATTTTTCCTAATAAGGAAAAAATTAAAAAGCAAAGCCTACAAACGTTATATTTGTAATGTTTGTAATGTTCCCATTTATGTAGACCAAACCAGTCAGTGCTGTATGAAAATAAATATGATTCAGTTGCTACTTTTTCTTCATAGTGAAACTTAGGCAAGATAAGTTATTGTAAAATAAAATAATATAAAATAGCCTTTGTTGAATTTCACCCTCGTTTTGGCCTCTGTCTTCCCTGAGTGCAGGAGTGCACATATGCAGCCAACCAGCCAACCACCCACAGCCACACATACACACACACACTCGTTTTCATGTCTTAGTGAGGATATCTCATTGATATAATGCCTTCCCTAGCCACTTACCTTAACCCTAACCATCAAATATGAATGCCTAATCCTAACCCTCAGCCTAACCATAACCTAATTGTAACCCTGACACTAAAACCACATTTTGAGCCTCAAAAATGCCTACAAACTTGGGGACGGGCATTTTGTCCACATAAGTGACTGTTGGTTCCCAAAACTATAGCATGCCAATTTTTGGTCCTCACAAAGATGTCTAAACATGCACACACACACACTCCGTGGCACTCACCAGATGTAACAACCTTTGTGGCAGAAACCATGTACATGTTCAATTCAAACACCAGTACAGTGTTTGCCACTTGCTGTGAAATGGTTCAGGGTTCACGTTAGCTACAACACATTGTTACCTGTGTCCATTCAGGTTCACAGCCCTCTGCTGCTTGTGATGCCACCTGTCCTGACCTGAGCTGTCACACTCTGATAGGCTGAACAGTTTCTCCAGCAAATGAGAGCAGACGAAGCTGGTGCCTGGACGAATGTAACATTGTGGGTTTGGAGCAGAGTTAATGGCATACTGTCGTAGCCCTACAAAGAAGCAGTCTGCCATATGATGTCAGTCAGTCAGTGAGTCACTGTGAAGCAACATAGCACTATCCATCTGCTGCTCGCTGCTGTAACATACAGTCTCATAAATACTGAGATTGTGTTACTGTGCGAAGCAGAGGACCAGTCACATACAGCGGATGTTTTTCATGAGACAAAACTCAATTCTTATTGGATTTAGTGTTTATTAAAGTTGTAGTTTCCATGACAACAAGTAAATCTCACATTAGAGGATAAAAGCAATTATTTTGGAGTGGAAAACAGTGGAGGAAAGTACATGTGAGCAATGAGACAACGGAAGGTAGGAAATTGAAAAGCTGATAACCCATTACTGATCAAATTCATCTTATGGCTCCAAAAAAACCCAACATAGCACAAGCAAAATCATACAAATTAAATCCTAGAGTGCTAATGTGTTAGCTAACAATAGCTTGCTTCATTAGTAAGTTCAAAAACTCTGTGGGTGCAATGTAGACACACACACCAGCTTATTAGTGCTACATGACAGAGTAATAAATACAGAAATTTTCCTCACCAAACCTGAAACACAAACTTCTTCCTTGGTCTGTACGTCACAGTAAACTATAAGATTGCAAGTGGATGTAAGGCAAAAAACAGGCATATCATTCATTGGTTCAAAAATAGTCCACCCAAGCTTAATATAAAGCTTACAGTATGCGAGAAATGAAAAGTAGCTCCATTAGTAAACCTCTGTATCCATCTGTTAATACTGATTTTTGATTTATTCTACCTTGAGAACTGGTACTCTTGCTTATTACCAAGTTGTGTGCTTTCTTGTCTTTCCAGATCCCTATGAAGACCATACAGGCTCTCTGCGTCTCATCACTATCAAGCCCATGACAGCCCAGCCAACCTACTCGTATCCCTCTTCCTCTTCTCACAGCCAAGATTCTGTGGTTGTCAATGGGGACGTGAGTTGGCAAACAAACATTTACACGCATGTCTTCAAAGCTTTCCTGGACTCGGAAGTGGTGACAGAATAGGGCAGAGTAAAAAGTAGGACACCATGAGTCACACAGACAAGTGCAGCATTTGGTAACCACGTTTCGTCTCCCATTGTTTAAACGATTGATGATGTTGGACTGCATCCAAATTGATATCAATCAACTCAATTGATTGAACAAATATTAATGGGTGGTATTGAAGAAGTAGTTTATCAAGCTCTTTAGGTGCATCAACTCAGAAAGATGCTTTTCCATTCTGTTATACTACCCCTCCTCCACCATAGTAGTAGTAACATAACATCTCCTCTGGGACAAATTGTACTGTTACTGAATATAGCTGTTGTTGCTACAAACACTATTCCTCTGTCTCTCTCTAATCTCTCAGTCAGCCCATCACATCTCATTCTTATTCTGCCTCAACCTGTCTGCACCTTGCTGCAGCTCAAACAGCAACACACAGGCTCATGATAAATCCACCCTCAGTCTATTAACATAAGACTAGAAAACCCCATGATTAGAGTGTGTTTCATAGTCTGAATATCTGGATGTGAGTACTAAAAAGAGGCCAAAACAGTAAAAATAACAATTGTGTGTGTGTGTGTGTGTGTGTGTGTGTGTGTGTGTGTGTGTGTGTGTGTGTGTGTGTATATGTATATGTATATGTATATATATATGTATATATATATATATATAAAATAATAATAATTTGATTACTTGAATTTGCAGGCTAACCATAGTGGGCTTAAACAGAAGTCCGACATTGAGCACTACAGGAACAAACTGCGTCAGAAGGCCCGGAGGAAAGGCTACGGAGAATTCTCGCTCTCCGAGACTGGAAGCCACGGTTATAGCCACCGTGACACGAGGCACAGCCGGCACGACAGCGCGGTGAAAGAGCCAATGACTGCCGAGGAAAAGAGGGCGTCCTTTGCAGGGTGTCACAAGAGGTATTGTAATATAAATATAATTAAATATGCATATTTTGGAATATAATTAAATGTTTGTCTTATCACTGACTTGATTTGCTGCAGAAAGTGAAATAAATCTCAATGACCAATCACAAAATATGTATTACGAGGATTAGACCTTATTATGAAATTACAGTTCTTACACATGAAATTTTTGTTTCATGCCATTTAAATAATGAATGTTCAAGTGTTAAACTACTACAATGATGAACAATAAAGGCTAAATTCATTTTTTTTTCATCTGGAAATATAAACTTAATGTGATGCTGTAGCTGTAAAGCATAGTTGCTAAGCAACACGTAACAAGTGAGTGAATAGAGAGGGGTGAGATTAGGTCAGCATATTAATATTTCACAGGTCACACTGACAGAGTGTCGGTTTTGCTTGTTTTTGTCACTAAGTTTAATACATTCAGCCTGAGGACATTTCACAAATCCTTTGACATCAGACAAAGAAAAGCTTTTATTGCCTTCTGAAACTTAAACTTCAGCACTTCAGCAACTTCAAACTTCTACCAAAAACCATTCAGATTTAGAAGAATTTAGGTCATTTTAAGCAAATCAAAAGAATACAAAAGAATTGTTTTGAATATGACAAAAACACTTCTATAATATTTTTCGTTAACTCCTTTCAGTGAATCTTACCAGAAAAACAAATGACACTCAAATAGTTTAATTAAAATATATGGGTGAATTCCATAACTGCAAACAGGCTGGTAAAAGTATAACTTATTGACTTATGGAGGAGGGGGGAAAAAAAGCTTTTAAAACTTTTAAAATTTTAACTTTTTTTTCAATGCCAACATACCTGTACAGCAGTTTTTATTAGATTTAACTGGTGACTCTGTACATGCAGCTATTAATCTTATGTTGACCATCATGTCACAAAAGGGTTACCAAGACTGAAAAGAGTTGATCTTATTTACTTTTGTGAATTTATTTATCTTCATTTTAGGCCTTTTCCTTTTTCAGAGTATGTGTATCAGGTAAAAAACGTCCATACTGGCAAGCTAACATTTTTAGCTTAATCGCTATAACCACTAGCTTCTAGTAACTAACTGGCTCTTTACTAATAGTACGGTAAGTACTGGTATTTGAATACTGTTAGTAGAAGTTGACGACCTTATTGGGAGAGGGAGGCAGTTCCAGAGTTTAGGATTTGCAACTAACTGTGTACAAGTCAGTCAGGAAGGAGACATTAATTAAAGTTATTGTTCAATGGATCTAAGCAAGAGGCAGACTTATGCTTCTGACATTTATTCATAGAAATCTTAATTTTAAAAAGCTGGCATGTTTATGGTCACACAGATGAGTCAAATTTAAGCAAAGAATAAAAAATAACACAGAAGTTGTTTAGCTGAGTTTTAAACATGATGCCAAGGTGCAAAGACGTGGTCCCAAGTATTGAGAAGCTTCATGTCCTGTGATAGCAAATACAATAAAAAAAACAATGGGAACCAGAACGGAACCTTGAGGTACACCAGGCCATTTTAAGAGTATTTACCAATGCTGATTATCAAGGACCTCTTACTCAGATAAGAGTAGAGCAATACAGGGCAGTGTGACAAAGTCCTCATGATGGAAGATCAAGCTCTCATTTCACACTGCATCAAACTACTGTTATAGCCCATCTAGGTGCGGCTAGACCACAACATAAAGGGTGATCCATCCCCGTCCAACCCCAAGCAGCACGTCACACAATTAACACTTTGTGACAGTGATTTATTTACAATGAGTGAATTTAAAAACAGAGGAAGGGAGCAAATTATAACTTCGGGGTGAACCCAAGGCCAAAACAACAAACAAAAGGTAGCCTATCTCAGGAGTAAATAAAACTTACCTAGTCAAAAGAACTAAACCAAACGACAATTACTTTCCTCCCTACCTAACAAAAACAGGAGAAAACGAATCAAACAAAAAGGCGGTCCACCCCTACATGCTCCTACATTAAACCAACATAGTTAAACAGTGAACACACGGTCTGCCGGTTGGGTTGGGCCGAGGATGAATGACCTGGCAGTCCCTGGCGGTGTCTTCTTATGCGCTGCCTCCCGATCATTAGCCAATCAGTACGATCCGTCCACCCTGGATGCACCAATATTAAAATTACGACAACAGTCGTAACACTACCCTAAACATAGATGTCAAAGGACTGGAAAAGGACCTCAGTGCCATCAGGAGTAATTGTAGTAATGACACTAGGCTGGTGTTGTATTTCTTTCCACCAGGTACTCTCACCCACGAGAGCCTACATATTGGAGCCGGCAGTCTCTGAGCAGCCCCAGTCCAGTAGAGACGGAGATGGACCTGCTGGTGCTCAGGGAAAGATCCAGGAGGGGCATCCGCAACAATGGCTATGATGTAAGTGACTGGACAACAACCTTCTGAAACAGTAAACCAGGAATGGGGTCAGTAGAGCAGATCCAGAATAAAGCCAGAAACTATAGCTTGACCCAAATTGTAATATGTGAGTATAGGTCTATATAACCTGTGTATTATAACCAAGAGTTCAGACTTAACCAAGGTCTGTGACTTGAGGATGGAGGATTTCCGATAGATCTTTTTGAATCTCTGGACTCAGATAAACTTACTGAGTAGTAAGAAAAAGCAAAGCTTTTAAGTCTGATTCTGTAACGAGCTGTAATATAGCAGCTCAGGTCCAATCTCAGAACAACTGAGTGCCATAGAGCGATGACGAAATGGGTCACTTGATAGTTGTAGGAAAGTAAAGCGCTGCCACTTCGTCACACTAATAAAATAATCTCTTGAGAGCGTTCTAACTTTAATCCTTCCCTTCCTTTCCTCTCCGATGCTTTTAGCTCTGACCCAGTGGATTAACAAATTACCTTCTGATGAACCTTATAAACCTACACAGAGATGAAGAAAAATAAATTAGATAGAAAAGAAGAAAATGACAAAAAGATTAGAGCACAATTCCTTCATTTTTACAGTAGCCAACAGGGGTGAAAAGTCAGAGAGGAGGAGATAAAACGGGGACAGGTAGAGCATCGTGAGTGAAGTCTCTTTATGCTGCTCCTCTGACGCACCATAGTAACAGCATCGACCGTGCTACCTACCTGAATGTCAATGACTCTGAATATGATTATAGCCTATTCATGGATTCAGATGGGAGACTTGATAGCAGTTAATAGCCTCGGATGCACCAAACCAGGGCTGCCCAATCCCGGTCCTCGAGAGCTACTATCCTGCAGCTTTTAGATGCATCCCTACTCCAACACAGCTGAATCAAATGGTTTGATTACCTCTTCAGCATGCCATCATGTTTGGCAAAGGCCTGATAACAAGCCATTCATTTGATTCAGGTGTGTGGGAACAAGGATGCATCTAAAAGCTGCAGGACGGTAGCTCTCGAGGACCGGGATTGGGCACCCCTGCACCAAACGGTTTGGAAGGAGAACATGGTGTGTTTCTGCATGAGCGTGTGTGTGTGCAGACAGGACAGAAAAGCAATGTGATCAGAATCCCTTATCACTTTTGTTTTCATGCTTTAGAACGGTTGAGACATATTAAAGCGGTATTAGCGATGTTTGGATTTATGAGTGGCTTTTATGTGGTTTGTGGAATTTATTCCTGTGGTTTTGTACAATGGTTAGGTCATAATTTAATAATATTCTTTATCCAACTTTTAATGGAATCCTGATGTGGTGATGTGATTATGTTTTAATGTCTTGTTATTCATTCATTCATCTGTTAGTCTAATTAATTAATGCAAAATTTAATTAAAAACTGATACAGTGGGTTATTTTAGTTTCTGTTACACACGTCTTACATTTATCTGATGAAAGTCTTTTTTCCTATGTGACGTTTTAACACAGCATAGTCACAAATAGCTGCAGTAGAGCTAATCTGAAAATCTAAAAAAAAAAAAGCCAATTTTTATAAGGTAATAAATATATTTAGATATACAGTTCTATTTGGGAAAAAGGCAAAGAATATTAAATATAGATTTGATACTGATCTTTACCCTGTTAAATGTCAAATTTTTTTTTTACTGCTATTAAAAACTAATTTGTTACATTTAACCACATTTTTGTGCTCCCAGAAAACAACTGTTTCCATTTATCTTTGCATATGTCCGTAGCAGTTACTGACTTACATTACTGCATAGTGAGTTGATACTTGTAGTATTTCCTCCACCACAAAACCAGCAACAGTCTTGCTGCTCCTGATGTTCCTTGGAGAGTTTGGGCTAAAATCGAATTTTAGAGCTGCAGCACCGCCATCTTTCTTCTTCTCAATGGACTTTACAGCTCCACAATAATGTGGGTAATTAGCCTCAAGATGCTTCTTCAAAATTATAATAATTATTATCATCCTTGCATGAAATGAAGTGTGAATACCTTCCCAATATAATAACCATCTCGTCTCCCATGACAACCTTTAAATGCACAATGACACAACTGTAAGATTTTGCTATAGCACAAATGAATTACTAAAATAAAAGTATAACTTATTTGCTTGTGTTACCAGAGAAATATTCTCCTTTTTTTTTTTGTCATTATATCAAGACTAAGAAACTGATTATCTTTGTTAGGAACTATATTTTGTGCTTGCAGCACGGGGACATGAGCAAGCAAATAAACGGTCTTTGGATACCTGGTAGTCTCTGGTGTAAGCAATGAGAGGATCCATTTCACCACCAACTCCTCCATTCATTCCTGTAATTGTGGAGCATCTTTCGCTCTAAAAGCACAAAATATTAATTCAATATACATGGATGCAAATCCGTCCATATGAGATTGGACAGGTTTGTGTTTAGGAACATAAAAATAACGCTAGGAAATCTGTGTCCAGGGACAAGAAAAATAGTAAAATTCTAGAAAGAAAAAAAAAATCAATAGATGACAGCTGTGAGACTTTTTTTGTTGACTAGTACACGACTCCATTGCAAGGAGTCGAGAAGAGACAAACGATGAAACTGCATCAGGATTTTCTCTTTTTTCTTTTTGTTACAACAGAAAAGAGCAGAGATATGTGGTAACAGTGCTGGACTGATTCTTTTTAAATATAACTAAATTTTCCAGATGTATGTTACAGTACTTGTTAAGAGCGAAATGCAATCCCTGCTTATTAGCATTATTCTGATACTGAAGATGGTGCCGTTTCTGAAACTCACTCTTCTAAATGCAACGAGTCTTACGCTGGTTTTGACTACAGCATGACACATTTAGTGCAGTCCCTGTATATATATGAGTGAATGAGAAGACTCCCAAGATGCGGCTAAAGATCAAGAAGGCTGACTTCAGTGGAGGTAACAAAACTAAAGGGTAAAAAAAGGTAAAAAATTAAGAGGAAAATTGAGGTCCAATAGAAGGAAAGATTACCAGAACACTTGATTAGTGGCAGACAGACAATCTTGGATAGAGAGGAGGAAAGAAAGACCAAATGTACACAGGGGAAGGAGAGTTAGACCCTGGTGCAACACGAAGAAGGGGCAAGAAATCTTATCAGTATGAAGCTAATTAGAGCAGGAAATGCAACAGGTATTGGTTTTTCTTGAATTCTCAATTAAAGCCTGTCTTAAGTTCTCAAAATACCAAAAATAATTCCACTTGTTACATATCTATATTAAACAAGCTTTTTTCCACAAAGGGGACAAAGTCAAAACAATGTTTTTGTCACTATTACAGCTAATTTGTGCTTTCTTGTGCATTTTTTTTGGCCATTTTGTGGTACATGTGGACCTATTTCATGCATACTGAGTTCACTTCATTCACTCCTCCGTTTGAATACCTGCGGTAGATCAGCAGGATCCATACCAGCATTTCCAAAGCGATGAAGTTGCACATACAGTATTTACACACAAGATGCACTGACTTTTACTGACAGACTGTTTTTCTATTCTAAGTACTCATAGCACTTTTTACTACAAGCAACATAATACCCATTGATATTCCTCTATACCCACTTATGCACACACAGCGATGGATAAATCAGGTGCAGTATTTTCAACATGTAGACTGAAGGAGCCAGGGATCTACCTCCTGGGCATTGGCACGTACCAACAGAAGCACCCTGTGTTCTTGTTGGCACGTGCCAGAACAGCATTGAGAGCAAGAGGTAAACCAGCTCTAACACCACATCAGAATCTAGACCTTTATTAACAGCAGATGTTTCTTAAAATAAGATTTCAGAAACCTAAATAAGAGTTGAGTCCACATGTAAAAATGGTCTTTAATGTAAAAAATTCCACCTGTGCTTTTCCTGCATCAAAATGTTTGCCCTGAATAACCCACCTGGAGCAGTTCATTGACTGCACGTGACTCATGAAAACTCATTTCATGCTTGTTTTATGCTTTGTAGACAGCAGAATAATGGAAATTCCTGTCATATTTTTTTTAGTTTTAAATGTTTTATGAAAATAGGATAGGGACAGGAATAAAAAGGACTAAAAATAAAAAGATAGAAAACAAAAACAAGAAGAAACGATATCTATGTCCATGGGATTGAGTTGAAAACATCCAGTTGTACAGTTAGTGCTATACAGTTATAACTATACAGTTACATTTCTCAAGGATTGATGAAAGCACTCAACATAAGAGGAGAAAAACACGAAAAACAAATGTTTGTGAGTGTGGCTCGTTTTACTGCTTCTGCAATAACTGATGAAAACATCGGCACCAGAATGTTTATCACTTTGGGTTTGTTTATAAGGAAGCCAGGAGTGAAAGGAGGAATGTTATGAGCTTTAAACTGTGGACACATGACCTTGGTGTTTGTGTCCTCGAAACTTATTGGAAAAGCTGATAAACTGCTTTTGTACTGGTTGCTAAATGTTTGTGTGTTCACTCCACAGGGTGAACCAGAACCCTTTGAGGAGACCAACGTGGACCGTCTGATGAGCTCTCTGGGTTATGGAGGTGGATCTACTGGCACTGGGAACGGCAGCTTGGGGGTGAAGGCTCACCGTGGCTCCGACTCCTCCACACTCAGCTCCCAGCCGTCCATTGACGAGGTCCGTACGCAGATGCATATGTTGCTAGGCAACGCTTTTAGCCTGGCACCTCCGGACCATGACCCTCCTTCTCCTCCAACCAAGTAAGTTTTTATTTTTCACTGAAAACTCTTTTCTTTTATAACATCTGCATAATTTACAGTACTGTGTGGGAAAGAAAAGAGAGAGGTCCCCTGATACGCACTTTGAAAGCACATACATCCCACTCCCAAGCTGTTTCTCAAAATCACAGCAGTTTTATCTGATGTCTGCTTGCCTATGCAGTGTGCGCTGGAGCAAGACTAGAAAAATAAAGAGACAGTAGGTGTGTGTGAATTGACTCTATTTCATTTTTTTTCTTCCTCTCTCAGCCATCGCCATCATCATCACCACGCTCACAGCGCCTACAACCCTTCCAGTACCAGCCACTACAGTGACGGAGTGACCAG
Organism: Aulonocara stuartgranti; assembly: GCF_965226115.1. Classification (NCBI taxonomy): domain Eukaryota; kingdom Metazoa; phylum Chordata; class Actinopteri; order Cichliformes; family Cichlidae; genus Aulonocara; species Aulonocara stuartgranti. The sequence continues at coordinate 6,559,083 of NC_138945.1, read as the reverse complement.
TGCCCCCGGAACCATGAACCACCCCTGTGGAGGCAGGCAGAGAAGCATAGGCTATGAGGACATGCACCAGTGTAGCCTGCCCAAACCAGTAAGCACTTAAAGGAAGATTAAGGCTCAGAAAAATACAATTAAAGCTACCAACAGCCTTTCCAATAACTTCACTGTCACCATCTGTTTTTAATAGGTTCTATTTTTGAGTAGAAAGTAGTTCCAATAAAAACCAACACATTTATAGCCCTGTCTAAAATTGGAATCAAGGTCTGGTAATAACAGGGTGTAATAGTTTTAAAGAAATTTGCATTTCAGGAACTTTACCTTTTGATAATACTCTGACACTCACAGAGCTCAAACTAATCTCACGCCAAGGATGACCAATCCTCAGTGACTTGATCTCATAAACAAGATCAAGTCTCTCTGAACATTTCAGCTTTCATGTGGCAATTAACCTGGCCTTTCATGTGTGTTGTATTTAATTAGAGGACCTAGGGATGTTTTTGTTGCTTCAAACTATCTGTCTGTCCCCTGAGTTTATTAAGTACCAGTAGCATCAAACAGCAGCAGGATCCATACGAGCATCTCCAAAGCAAGAAGAGTTGAACACATTCATGCACAAGGCAAACAGCAGTAAAATAGGTGGATCGGATATTATGGAAAATCTATATCTGTACTTTTGTCCAATTCAGGCAGGTGACTCATCACAAACATGGTCATAGTTTAGCAGCTACAGTGCTTGAGTTGATTGCTTACCTCTGTGACAGGTATCAATATATTCTGATTTTAGTAAGTAAGAAAGTCTTCAGTAAGTCTGATTCCTGGAAAGCCAGAATTTTTTGTTTTATTTTTTGTATTTTTCTGTTAGAATTTGAAGGCTCACAGTATTTGGAGTATTGATTTTTGGATCCCATAGCTTTATATAGTAGATTCTTCACTTTTTTCTAACCATTACCCACCAAAATGCAGCCACAGGCAACCTAGCAACCTAACATATTGCAGATAGGTTTAAGTTGTTAAGAATTTTCACCAGTCAGGCAATTATAAATAAATTAATAAAAAGATTTAGGCTCAACATTAATGAATAATTTAGAATAAAACGAGTAAACAGGGTGCCTGTCTGGACCTCAGGCTTTAGGTACACTGTAGCACCTTTCCTCTTGAGTGCTTAAGTGGTCAATTCACCCAAATAGCTTAAAGTGACTATTTCCTGAATAACCTCTGGTTATAGGCATATTAGGCCTAATATGTGTTAGTAATGTGAAGTCCACTGCCTTCAGCTATGAGACTGAACCAAAACATAGAAACATACTGTCTGAAAACCCAAAATAAATAATTGAAAGCTACAAATGAATGAAAGAAATGTTTACACACAAAAGATGCTCAAACAGAAAAGTGGAGACATGGATAGTGATTACATTACAAAGATAATGATGACACCTTACACACAGTAATTTCTTCCAGTAATTTTTCTCCGACATGCATTAAACTACTTGAAGTATAAAAAAGAAACTCTGCATAATGGATGAGAATGTTTAATATTTAGCTTTATTATGCCAGCAAATAGATACGTAAATCCCCAAAGAGCTTGATAAGGTCATGCATGTGTAGTAAATAGTTGCTCATGTGGGGTAATTATCTATACTCGTGTAAGTCACATTGCATTATCTGCCAGATGACTAAACAGCTAAACTGGCTGCATGCAAAAGTTAAAATGTTGGCACCAAGAAACTGACACCGAGAATTTGGACAGTCAAACTGCGTGCCGTCACCAGCTGCTCTGCAAGGAGAACCTTGAGAATGATTAAAGAAACTGAGGACTGAACGCCTTCCAACAAATAAAGTTGCTGCTTGAATCTGAATCTGTATTTGATCTTTCTGTTCCGCTCTGATCAGATATCCCCTGGTTTCCTTACCCTATTTATTTCTTCTTTTTCCCTTTGGATTAAGGTTGTTTTGTGTTCATACTGAGCTGAACAGATCTCTAAATTGCATTTGTGGCTCCTGCAGGGTTTCCGGTTCACCCAGCTTCCTGATATGGGCATCGGTTCTCCACCTCCACTGATCCCCTCAAGACCAGGACCGCCACCTGCGACCTCACTGCGACGGTACTACGCACATTTATATAATCAAACAGTCAAACACATTGCACTTCATATATGGAAGGGAAAACATTTTTAAAGCCTAAAATAAGGAGAAAAAAACATAAAAGCAAGAAACACTCAGTCCCTTCAGTGAAAGATAAAAACATGCAGTGTTGAACATGTGGCCCATAAATATATTTAGACATCAAACTTGAAGGAAATGCTCACATATGGCATTTAAAAGTACTCTGAGATTGGTTCTCAGCCAGTCACATGGCAGCACTGGGGCTAATCACTGGATCAGACAGATAGTGGAGAGTACACTGGAGAATACACAAAATGTATCAGAATTTTAATCAGCGTCATTTCAAGAGTGCCCTCCACGTGCACCCTCGGTTTGTGCCACTCACTTCTCTCTCTTAGGCCCATATGCTAGTCTGCATCATTTGAACTGAATATTCTTCTTCATTTGAATGCTGCTGCTGTGTGCACTGTGTTGCTGGGCACTTTAGCACTGCAGAGAGTGATTGAGTCTGTTGGTTAGCAGTGAGGAGCACTCTCGCCATCTAGTGGGCAAAATAAATAATTAACACTTGTGGGAAAAGAAGGTGCTGCAGAGTGGCAGGAAAAAAAATTATGCAATAAAATAAAAAAAGACAAACTATAATTTACAATCAATCTACTAATAAAAATATATTAATTCTATATATAAATATAGATGTATTTATATATATATTTTTTAAAATGTTCTGCTTGACAGAGACAGCTTTTAGTTGGACTTCTCTAATTACTGCTAATTAAATTTTCAGATATGGCCACGGGTATGTGACCATTATTCTTGCTTATTACAACCAGAAACGGTCATATTATGGCGGTTAATCAGTCAGCTCGTCACACATCAGCTCCACTGTGCTCCCAGGGAGAAAGAGTGCAGCACGTTAATCCCTCTTTGCTATGCACTGTGAGGCATTAGTGCGCACAGTGCATCATGGTCCTGAGATGTGCCAGTGACATCATCTGTCCTCCGGTTCTTTACTGTAGTTAACATGCACTGTAACACGTGTCTGTACGATGAAGAGGATGGTGCTTCAGTGCAGAGGTGGAGAAAGAATATGACTGCATGGAGAGCTCTAATAAGGCTCAAGGTGACAGGATGGGATTTATGATCCGTGAGGTCATGTGTCCTTCACTGCAGTGACCCAGAATGCCTGGAAATTTCAGCCAGATGTTGAAAACAAGTCTGGGAACCTCTGTACTGTGCATGAACATCACCCCAGAAGCTGTCATAGGGCAAGAGGCAGGTTATACCCCAAACAGGTCACTAGTTCTGTTGCAGGGCTAACCCACGGAAGTCTTTGGAAGCCCAGAGTTCCCATGCAGACACAGGGAAGAACATTCGAAGTGTATACTTAAACCAGGACTTTCTGAACTTGCTATCAGTACCACAGTCTGATGTGACTTAAGATGAAAAGATGTCTGATGGACTTTATTCTTGTTATATAGATTACTAAAGATTTTATATCTTTTTAAACCGTGTTTAACAAAGATCAATATTTGTTTGGTTGTTTTTTTTTTCCAAATGGTGCAGATTTGACCTTTAAACTGATACAGATGAAATTTGGACTGTATATAAAAGAGAGACATAACTGCCATCATATCACCCATTGGTTTATGACTGCATTTTGAAGCCTCACAGCCAACTCTGTTTTTTTATTATTTAAAGTGTCAGACAGCTAAGTCTAAATGCAGCATCTGATAAATAATGGTAAATAGTTAGAAAGTAAGGAAGGGAGATTTGACCAAATTATGTTATTTAAGGTTTTGTCATATTATAATATTCAGTTTTAATGCTCAGTTTATTATGTTATATTGTTGGTGGTGACGCGTCAGTGATGTCTCTGATTTGTTAACTCCAACTGAATTTAAACTGCTTTTATTGCTCACTCTTGAACTCTTGAACAGATTCCAGTTGCTATTATTTTTGCTCTTCTGCCAACAACTTTTAAACTCGGGTTTCAAATGTTTTCAGATTCTCTTAACTGCTTTATTGAATTGTGTCCTGTGGGCACAAAAAGCTATAGTTGTTATTTGCAGGTGTCTGTTTGCTGTACATCGGGTTGATTTCTGCCTCTCCTCTCCACTGACAGTTCCACCCCTGATGTTAGTCTGAAGCCTCGCGTGTCAGAAGCCTCAGAGCTGCAGGCCCAGCAGCACAATGGTGCCCCCTACCTGCCACTCTCCAGGACCCCCTTCCCTGCTGTCACTGTTGACCAGTCCATCAGCACCTACTCAGGTACGACACACTGACAGGACGCTGAATTTCTATTGATATGTTATTTCCGTTCAATCTAAATCTATTTACATCTCACAGGAAACCCAATAACAGCAGTCTACGCTATATCGGCCAACCGCCCAGGTTACTCAGACTACTTCGTCATGTCACCGCCATCCTCATACCGGAGTCCATCATGGATGTCTTATCCACCTGAACCAGAAGACCTGCCGCGGCAATGGAACGACACACCTGTGAGACACTGTTTTCCTTTTTTTAAGTACACAATGTGCTGTGAACACTTTGCAGGAAGTTTCAGTGTGTGTGAAGCACTTCCCCCACTTCTTCCCGCAGAACTCACGTCACCTCGAGACCATCTGCTGAAGTCGTCCGACTGTGACACTGATTTGAAACGGTCAGTAGCTCGGTGGGTCACTTTTTCTCTGCACTGCAGTCTTATACTGTCGTGGTTCTTTGGTGAATTTTGTTTACCTTTTCATCTATGATTTAGCTGATTTTAGTTTATTGTACAAGTTAAATGTTGTATTCCATCTATAGTTCAACGTATATTTCCATTTTATTTTGGATTTTTGGCATCTGTAGTGAAAATATTTTGTATTTAGTTACTATTTTGTTGATGTCTTAAAGGTAAAAAAAATTAAATATAAGAGTATAATTGTGGCATTATGGAATTGCTTAGTGTCTCACTGTAGACCTCATACTAATTTGGACATAAAATGAGTCGAAGGCCAAAATTTGACTGAAGAGTTGACATTTCAACTGGCTTTTGAAGATTTCCAGAGACAGAGCTTTGCAAATCTCTCAGGGAGCAGCACTGCAGCGCTGAAGGCTCTGTCCCTGAAGGACTACGGTTTGATGTGGGAAATGGAGAGTAGGCCTTTAACTGAGGAACCCAGATGGGGTGTAGGGGAGGAGAAGGATTTTATAGGACATATGGGACTTGACTGGGAGCCAGTGGAGGTGTATAAGGGTTGGGGGTGATATGTTGCCCGTACTTAGTTTAGGTGAGAACTCGGGCAGCTGAGTTCTGAACATACTGCAGCTTGTTAGGCAGACGAAAGCAGAGACCACTGCAGTAGACCAGGCGGGAGGTGATGAAGGCATGAATGAGGGTTTTACTTGCTGGGTCTGAGAGTAGAAGTCAGAGTCTGGAATCGTTCTTTAGGTGGTAGAAGAGATTTAATGGATTTGGTATGTGATGAGTTTGAGAGAGCAGAATTCAGGATGATCCTGAGGTTGCAGACCTCCAGAGATGGTGATCAGGATTAACTATTTGATTTGTGTGTAAATAGGGGCATATGTTGCCTGGCAGGTCTTCCACTAATTGGATAATCCATGGTTTCCTTGGTCTATGCGGTGAAATTTACTTGGGGAAAATACTAAACGGCAGATTCCCCAGATAGAGTCATTGGTGTGTTAGTATGTGTGTAGACAAAGCAGATATTCATAGACTGAATCTCAGTGTGTCATGACAAAGAGCTTTGAATAGATGAGTAATACAGGAAAGGCACTGTATAAATCAAGGCCATTTACCAGATATACAAAAAGTAGAAATCTCATGAAAAAACATGTGAATCCTTCAAAATACTGTTTAAAAAAAAAAAGCTTTGCTTTGTTGACTGTTGTTTTCCTGGCCAAACAGCCTTGGGCAGGTAATTCTACTTTGATAGCAAAACCATTATCTGCTTCAGAGTTCAGACTGCATGCCAGCCTGCAGGCGAAAAGCTGACAGGATCAAATGTTTGCTGTAGTGTTCAGAAAGCAATGCAGTGCTGTACCTGGACCGATACCGTTTCAGGGTTTGTTTGTTTTTTAATTTGTGCAGGGTAAAATATATGAAGCTGATATGGAAATAGTTAGACTTTATCTGTGACACTATTAAGTTCAAAATACACACATTTGAGAGAAATAGCTAGCAAATACTTTCAAGTTAAATGATAAATAGCTATTTGATGATCCACAAATTGAGCATAGGGTTGGTGACTCCTGTGACTCCTCCTAGTGCAGCTCAGTCAGTAACACTGGCAGCTGATCTTATTCAGCTGAGCAACTGTGCAACTTCTTGGCAAGACTCATGTTGAATGAGACTTTTTAGTTGCTTCAAACTGGATAAAGTTGCTGCTGCCACTCCAGCCTGCTCTGCCACCCACCTCCCGCTACTGTAATAGCTATTCAATCTATTTATAACTCCTGTTCCACGAGGGGGTCCTGTTGCTGCTCCTCCTGCCTTCAGGCTTTCCACTTATGCATGTGGAAGGCTCAGTATGTCCCAGGACACAGACATAGTGCCAAATGACTAAAATAATAAAATAATCCAGTTTTGAGTAAAGCTGTCCTTAAAGAAAGCAAGTCTTTAAAATTAAAAGTTACAGCCTTTTCTTTTGAGTAGAAAAAGCCCGTAGATGTGATTATGAGATCAAGCAGCAGTTGCACTGTAAAGTGAAACAGATGAATGAGCGAATGGAGTTGTTAAAGTTTGAGAGTTAGAGATTTTCCATTTTATTATTTTATTATGTTTTTGTTCTTCAGCAGTAAAAGGCTGATGGGATTTTAATGTTGCTGTTAATTACTAAACAAAGAAAAAAGTTAAAATCTAACTCTTTTTTTATAGCTTTAACATCAAGCTTTGCTCTGATTTTGCTGGTGTTTCTGGACTTTCATCCTGATGTACAAAGAGATAATCACATACAGTAACTTGTGCTGTGGTAGCAGGTCTGTCATGCGTGGCCACTGTCTTTGTGTTTTGTGCAGGTGTCTCTTCAGATGGGCAGAGGACCTCCTTCACACTCAAAACTCTTTGGAGCTTCATCACCCCTCCTTGGCTCCGGCACAGCGCTCCTCCTGTATGATTCATTCATCACCAGTGGAACCCCCCCCCTGCCCTCACCTTTTCCCACAGCTCTCCTCTGCCTGCCCTCTGTCTGTCCTCTGTCAGCCCACTTCATCTGCAGCTCAAAGCATTTCACATCCTCCAGAGCTCCTCTGCCCCCTAATCCCTCTTCACCTCGTCTTCGATCTTATGCCAATGAAAAGCTCAGCCATAATTTTCTCTTTCTGTATTCTGAGCCCCCGGCCTCACAGGCCTGTGCTGGCCCCTCTGGGCCTATAGTCACTATCTCCATGTAGACTGCCTCTTCTGTGGTGACCACCACTGTACAGTCCGAGGCCCCTCACACTGCTGAGCTGAGCTGCTGTGCTGTGCCTCCCTGCCTAACAACACAGATGCAGAGTGGATGAACAGGGTGATTACAGTACAGCGTGACAAGTTCTGTGGCCCAGCAATCATCGTAGAGTAACTGCCATCTGCCCAGCACACGATGGCAGGCAGCGCTGCGTTATCAGTACTGTAGCGCCCCAGCCGTTGCCACTAGTCCTCTTCTGAACTGGACTGGACTGGGCCATCGTGGACTTGCCCCTAAGGTCCACCGTAAAGCCAGGAAAGCTGGACTGACTTAAAACTGTGTTTTGTTTTGTTTTTTTGATCAATCCAAATTCCTATGTAAAAACTCAACAGCTGGTTAATATGTGTATTTTAAACTTGAGTGAAAAAAAATAACTAAGGAAAAAGGAACAAAAAAAAAATCTCTTGTCTTGAGCTGTCTCTATTTCAGTTTTTGGATATTTGTGTGCTTTTGTCTTTTACTTTTGTGCATTGATTATTATCAATGGATTATTGTACAAAAAATGTTACTCCGAGGCAAAAAAAATATAACATTCTTTGAAGCAGAGAAATCGGTGGCTTAGTTGTCTGTGGTTATGACGGCATTTCTGTACTTTTTAAAAAGAATTACTTCGTTTACCTTTTTCCTTCATCCGACTCAGCAATGAAAACAAGAATTACTGTATGTCACTATGTTCTGTCAGTCATCTGATTATGACGTTTTTGTCTGCTAAACATTAGACAGACCTGAGTCAGAGACACTCACCGAAATCCTGCTCAGCATGATTTTGGTCACATGCCGTTTCTTGAAAGGCACAAAAGGCACCTTGGATAAAAACATACTTAGTATGAGCTGCTTTTGAAGGGGTTTCAGTTGTGGTTTGACTCAGGTCTCTTACAGTTATGTGAACACACCAGTATTCTTAGAAAAAAAACAGTTCTTTTACTTGAAAGGTGTCTACTGTATTCTACTGTAACTTTGACTTTTGGTTCTTTTGAGGCCGAGGGATTATTATTTGGTCGCCGGACTATGGTTTAGTACTGTTCAAGAGACTCGCCGGGCTCAGACGAGCCGTATATGTAACGATTACATGTATTACTGTATATAGCAGATGATTTAATGAAGAGATTTATGCAAGTAGTGTGGGAGGGAAACTTGACATTATCACGATGCCATTCTTTTCTTTGTTTTAGTCTGTTTGGGTTTCAGATGAAAGAAGGTTGTAACTTCTTGACTTTCTGAAGGTGGCGCACATTTCAGTATCATATTATGTCATAACACAATGCATAAATCATTACATTAAGAAAGAAGAAGAGAGTTTATAGTGATGTGCAGCAAGATAATTTACCGCTGTAATTGCAGTATTCATTAAGTAGAAAAGTTGATAGCCATAATAATAGAAATAATGCATTTTTTTTTTTTATTATGGGGAATGTCTAGAATATATTTAGCCTCATTTTTACTGAGGAAAACTGGAATTCTGTGACCACACTGTACGTAAAGCTCCTTATCATTTAGATGGTATTAAAGGAGATTATAGCCATATATTAACTTTATCGAGTGGATATAAAAGATAAATGATATGTCAAAAAAGTAAATGATACCAAATGAGAATATATTAGACACGGGTGGGTGAGTGGGAGAGATATGGTTGGGGGTCGGAGACAGAGGACAGAGAGATATAGTATAGATATAATAATGTAAAGACAGGATAGTAGGTAGTTAAAGATGAAAGCACTTTTGTGACAAGAAAAGAGCAGAATCAATGCAAAAATGTCAAATGTGTAACTGCACAATTAACACGAAGTTTGAAATACTTTTGCTCAGCAGTAACTAACAGTGAAGACTCCTAACCCAGGACCTTTAGGAAGTTTATATTACATGGTAATACACACGTCTTACAAATTAACACTTTATAGCAGGATTTTGATATTTTTTTAAAGTTAGAATTCTTACATTTTGACAGTCATGGCTAAAAACAAATAGACTGCCTTTAAAGCAACATCTCAGCCACTGAAATGGTCATGGACTGAGATAGATTTTAGGGAATTTACACAAATGTCTAAAAAGGGGAAAGGGACATTTGTAGTCTGCAGACATGTAGACAACTCTTCCTTTACATTTATGACTTCAAGCAAGACATTACAGGCAAATACGTGGATGGATTAACTTTCCAAGTTGATTACTGAGAAGTCAGAATTAAAAAAAACAAAAAAACTTTTTCACTTTCATTTTGTTCTTCCAGAAGGAAATTTGGATTTGGATATTTCTTTTTCACAAAAGAGAAAAAACATTAAACCTTGTCGACAGCTAAAAATAGCTGTGAGTAGTTTGTGTGCAAACGCCTCTTTAAAAAACTTGAAAACATGAAAATGTTTTGTTAAAAGTTTAGGTAACAGACAGGGATCAGTTAACTGTCCTGTAAAATAAGAAACAAAGTTTTTGGACATTTTCTTTGCAATAATCTGAAGATTTTACTATGAGAGAAAAATAACCCCACAATCCCAAAATCGTCAGTTTTGTCCTGTACTGTCTTGCCTCAATCTGCTAAATGAAACCCATGTGTGCAGCAAGCAGAACAGACTGGTTTTCTTCCAGTACAGACGATTATTAACAGCTCTCCGCTTCATAAATCCAGGCCTGCACATGATGAATATTAGTTGTGTATATTTAGCGATAGGAAAGCAAAGGTGTGAGAAGAAAGTCCTGATGCATTGTGGGAGCACACGGTGTGTTTTGGAATGCTTTGAATTGTCAGTATCATTACTGGATGACAACAGGAACCATCACATTTTAATTCATCCTCACTGTACAGACGCACTTTTATCATTTCATTTGACTCCATGCAAAAGAAAGGGGTGGGTGGGTAAAAAGCGAGGCTTGATGCGATGCTCTAAGTTGATGTGCAATGTTTGTGTTTTACACGGGTAGTGGCGAGACGCTTTGATTGATGACGGACTCCGGGACGGACTTAACTATCAGTAGTATTTTTCTGCCGTTTAGGGCATGTCATGAAGCTGTGACATCTTGGCGGCGCTGATGATGTCATACTATCGTCACTCAGGTGTTGAGGAGGTCACAGTGACGACAACCATGAATGCTGTTGGATGTAGTTATGCAGAAAACTTTTTGGTGAATTTAAACAATAAATACAAATTACAATTCTCAGCCTGTGTGTTTTGTTTGTATTTGTGTGCAGTGAAACAGGGCTGCCGTGTATGAACAGTATAAACCACTAGAGGGAGGCAGACACACGTTACAGGTTTAATCTTTATCCAGCTTATGAAAAAGTTGTCAGCTGTCAGATAGTGTTTGTGTTGTTACCGCTGGCAGATACCTGCAAAAGATAAGGAAATTATTTGTGTTTTAAGGTAAGGCAGTTAGGTAATGAATAAAACATGCACGGGGAATCCTTTTTGAGATGAAAGATGCGTTACCGAAACAGCTGCCTGTCAGTGACCTTCACATGCTTTCAGTTAGAACGAGATGTCTCTGCGGCAGACTTCAGCTTGTAAACTGCAAAAAACACACAGCCCTGGATCACAGTTCAAACTCCCCTGTTGTCTTACCTGACTGTAGCCTGAAGGAATAATCTTTTGATTTGGATTTGGGATGTTCAAAAAAAGAATCAAAAGAATAACTCAGTGAAAAGTCTTCTTTCTTCTGTCTAAACAAGATATTTTCTGGGCTCGACATATTTCTGACAGGCCAGTTTTACCCAAGAAGTTAATGTATCTATCTTTGATCACTTCAGGACATTCTCAGATATCAATGGCATTTCTTTTACTAGCTCACTTGGAAGAAGTAATCGATGCTTTTTTTTTCTCCCATCTTTTTACTGGCTACACAGAATATCTCTGTGTAGCCAGTAAAAAGAAAACATTAATGACTTTAAGTTGCTCCTAAATGCAGCAGTTGTACTTTAACTAATTTAATCCAATTTAAAATATCATTAATCCCTCAGAAAGCTTTGAATACTTTGATTGCAAATCCTGCCTTTCATCTTCTAGTCTCTTACACTCGGGATGCAACCTAAGAACAAAAGCTTGCACAGAGGGCCCAGACTTCCAACAATCAACCTTATGCTTCAAACATTCGCTATAAAAATACAAGTTTTGTTCATCTGTATCTTTCCTGGTTACATTTTTTACATTTTGCAATGTCCTTTGACATTTCTAAGCTTTTTTATTTTAACTGAGCATTGGCCTAATATCTCCACTTTGGTGTCAGCTGTGCAGAACTCATGTGGTCAGATGCAACTTGGCAAACCTAAACTGAGCCGTCATCTACTTTTGAAAGAGAAGCGATTTTCTTCAGCCAATGCTTCCAAATCATTTATACATGTTCAACCCTTTTCTAATTGTACTGTTGTGAACTTTAACAATTAACATGCTAACTGAGGCCTGTAGAGTCATAGATGTAGCTTGGATTTTTTGTAGTTTCTCTGAGGACTGTCTGACCATGGTGAGATTGGTAACTGTTATGTTTTCCCACTCATTACTGATGAATATGGAGAATAACTTTAAATTGTTTGTAAATAGGTGTATAACCCTTATTGATGGGCAAAACCTTTTTTCAGAGGTGCCTACACTTGCTGATGATCAGTTATGTGCATTTTAATATCAGCAGCCTGCTGTATGTTTTTCCTCTCAATTACTATAGTTGCACAAAAAATGTACATAGTTCCTCACACGCTGCTTTTGCATTTTAGGTTAGTCTTTGTTAAATAATGATGTATTGTAATATGTCATACGTTTCCATGTTCCCATCTCCAGCCTTGGTAGCCTGGGCTTGGGCTGCCAGCTCCTTCACCCTTCACCCAGCTCATGCTGCACCCGACTCCTACGACGCCTCCTGCGGGTGGTGGGGCATGGCCAGAACACTTCATACATGTCCCTTCATTGGACTTGTGGCTCCAAGGCGGGGCACCAGTAACCATATCCTGGGTATGGTGAAAAGGACGCAGTTGAGGTGAGGTATCTGATGAGGATGCCTCCAGGGCACCTCTTGGGCAAGGTGTCCTGGGCACGTCCCACAGGGAGGAGGCCCGGGGCAAATCCTGGACACACTGGAGTGATTATATCTTTTGACTGGTCTGAGAACACCTTGGTGTTCCCCCATTTAAGCTGGAGGAGGGATCTGGGGAGAGAGAGGTCAAGGCTTCTTTTCTTAGGCTGCTGACCCCCCAACCCCACACGGATAAGTGGAACAAAATGGATGGATGGAGAGCATATGAGGTCATATTTGCCTAATTTTAAGACCTGACAAGGACCAGATAGCTTTTCACTATATCCTGACAATAAATCCTTAGAATTCTTTTTCACGTAAATGCATAAAAAAAAATTTATTTGCATATACATGCATGAAAATGTCTGTTTGAGAAGAATTATAAAGTTTAAGCTAAGAAGCTTGAGCAGCATAATCTAACAAAGTTATCTAAGAGGAAACTTATGTATTTATGCTTTGATCGTCAGAAACTTATGATCAAATTGACATAAGATACATTTTTTCTATTCATCTGATGAATTAAATCCAACATCTCCCCCGCTTTTAGCTTGGTTTTGGTTTCCACCAATGTTTTGTTTTTTTTTGTTTTTTTTTTTTTTTTTTGCCTGTCCCGTTTGGCTCTTTTGCCATCAGAATTGTTGTCTAAAGGCAAAGAAAGATGCCCAACGGATTTACTTTACCAAATTGACCATCCCAGCCTTGCCGTAATGGTCCATTTGATTCACCTTTTATTGTTCATTTTATTTTCACTTACTGAATACGGGACAGACTTGACTGGAGGAAAGAAGGGGAGAAAGAAAGAGGGAAAGAGAAACAGCTGAGAAGAGGGACGGGGGAGAAGGGCAAAAACCAAAAACCAACAGAACGGGCAGGAAAAAAAAGAAAAAGAAAATGCATATATCAATCACCTGGGTCACCTGCTGAGAAAGAAAAAAGAAAACAAGCAGAAGAGAACAAGAGTAATAGAATAAACAATATCACAATGATATATGGGAATATGACAGTAAATATTAAATATTAAACATTATTGTGCAGCACATAAGATCAACAGAACACAGTGTGCTTTGAGGTAGGAGCCAAAAAGGGTGTAGTTTGTGGGTGTGATCACCCGTGTGTACACCTGTGAGCATGGACGCGCTTGTTTTTTTTTTTTTAAAGGTTCCTTCATGTAATGATCTGCTAGAGGGTGTGGGGAGCCACAGCCCCGTCCTCCAGGGCATGAAGCAGGTATGGAGGAGATCAAAACTCCAGACATCCAGAGGCCCCCAGAACACAAGAGACCAAGGAAGACCAACAGAGGGGCAGCTGCGCCACTGTCCCAGAAAGAGCTGAGGAGAGCCCCAGATGAGGGCTCACTCAGCAGCCGCGGAGCAGAAGCCAGGGGGAGTTGCAGTGACGCGCCCGTGAGCTCCGCCGGCAGCCAGCTGCGCCTGAGTGACCGAGCCCCAGGCCGAGAGGCCGAGGGCACCCCACCTCTGAAGTGGCCCGAGCGAGCCCCAGGCTCCAGTCCCCGATAAGCGGCTGCCAAGGAGTGAGCCGGCGTGTACCTGGACGCCCATCCCCGGACACAAAGAACCACCAACGCACCGATGTCTGAGGGAGTCCGCCACTGGCAGGGGAAGTGGTGGTAAGGGGAGATAGGCCTCCAAACCTTGGAGGGCCTAAGATGTCCCCAGAGAGGTGGCACCTGACACCCAACCTGACATATAGACACAGAAATACAGACACACACATATACAAACATCTATCCCACCCTCATGCTCTCATATGCACTTACTCCACACTCAACCAACGTGGAGACAGACATAAAGAGACGCTGTACACACGATCACACTCCCCAAGCGTACTCTACAAACCGGGTCTAGGTACCCTTGCCCCTGGAGGGGGGAACTGCACCCAGACCCAGGTGGTGTTACCCTTTTCCCTGCGGTGGGGGGAGGCAGACCGCCCCGACTCCGCAGCAGCAGGGAGGCCCCACCCTCCAGACCGCAGTCGGACGGCCAACTCCTCCTCCTAGCCCCCCCGCTCCAGCAGGTCGCAGAGAATGGGGGTGAGAGAAGACTCCAAACCTCCCTCCACCCGCTCATTGTAGTGTTGATGCATGTGTGTTCTAAGGTGCATTTAATGTTTGAGAGAAATATGTAGCTCATTAGCTCCTCAATACTCCACCAATGTTTTACAGAGTAGTGCCAAACGTCTGTGTGCTGCTTGTTGCAGCTAGTGTACATGCAGCTCATTAGAGCTTTAAATAGAAATCTAGTGTGTGAGAAAAATATATGATTAATGAAGGATCTTTAGATTTGAGCAGTTGTGGTGCAAATTAAAACCAAGAAATCTAAAAAAATATTTTAAAAATCCACCATAAGCAATGCCTTTTGCATTACACATTGTATTTTAATTCATTTCTAACAAAAATAGTGATTAGCGCCACGTTAAAAATGTTTTTTTTTTTCTACTTTGGGGAAGAGCAAGAAGCTGTAAAAACGCAACATGTATTATAATAACTGCATTTCCAACAGATTTATCAAATTCTGCATGCATTTTAAGTTATTGGCCATCAGGCTAAGGTGTTTTCCTGTTTTTCCTTAGAGCCCAGACTTTATATAAAAGACAGACATAACAACTGTGACATCAAGTCATGTTCTTTAAAACTTCAAGGTCCCCAGCTGTTTGAAATGCGAAGATGAACTCGAATGAGTCCCATCTCGACCTTCTGGATACTGATTGAAACCATACTTTGCATAGTGATCAGGATGTTGTATTCAGTAAGACATCAAATTAGCGTTTTAATTAGTCATTAGACCATGAACTAGGAAAGTAAGGATGCATTTACCTGTACTTACCTATCAAATCTGACTTCTTTCTGCAACCAGAGGAAATATCATTTTTCATAACTAGACGTTACATCCATTGTTTGCATACAATGTTTTGATAAAGGCATTTAAATGTAATGCTAATAATGGATTGGATTTATATAGCGCTTTTCAAGGCACCCAAAGTGCTTTACAATACCACTATTCATTCACTCGCATTCACACACTGGTGCAGGCAGCTACAGTTGTAGCCACAGCTGCCCTGGGCAGACTGACAGAAGTGAGGCTGCCATATTGCGCCACCGGCCCCTCTGGCCATCACCAGTAGGGTAAAGTGTCTTGCCCAAGGACACAAGGACCAGGACAGAGATCCCGGGAATCAAACCGGCGACCTTCCGGTTACAGATGCGATTCCCAACCCCCTGAGCCACGGTCGACCCTGTATGTAATGTAATGTAACTGCATGTGAGCCTCTAAGTATACTTTTCTATGAGAAACCTCGTCACTCATTTATTCCAGTATTTTTGTGCCATATCCTCCAGACATCAAGGGCCACATTTAGAGTAATACAGAGTTAGACATGATATAAAGGCCTTTTGAAACCAATGATGGACTCTGTGAAAATACAAGCAGCCTGCCTTTGTGCCAGCTCAGGCGTCTTGCATTTGTAATATCATTCATCCTGTCTTGGCTTCAGTAAACTTGTCTCTTTCAGGTGCTAATCCCCTGCATTCCCATATGGGAGGTTAATGTTACAGTCAGCTAAAACCTGCCAGATTTCCCCTGGAACAGCAGCGTTTAGCTGATTGTTACCCCTGCCAGCTCTGTGTGTGTAAGCTCTGTTAGACAATGCTGTCTCAGCTTTCTCTACCTTTGGTAGGGCCGGTGTAATGAGCTCTATTTAACAGCTCTATGCTACGCTACACATGTGCACGTATGTGTGTGTTGCGTATGTGTTGTGTGTGTGTTGTGTGTGTGTGGGGGGGAGATTTCTCTAGTCGGTAATTAATGGCTAATCTCTCTAAGTCAAACAAACGGAAATTAAAAGAGCAGGCTACTCAGCTGAAGATCAGAACATGATTTCAGGGCTTATACCGCTCAGTGGAATTAGATCCTCTCTCACATACACATAGACATACTCACAACTTGTTCAGACCAGTGTGTGCTAATTTACGCAGCTACACCAGGAAGTCCCCAGTGGTTGTTGAGTGTTGTCTGAGTCAAGCATGTGTCAAGTCCAGCTTTCATTTTCCTGTGCAGGGCTTTCTAGTATTTATCACTGACTGGTTGGCTCCTTCTCTCTGCTGCTGTCATTGTCTAATGAGAGGCAGGGAGACAAATAGAGAGAGACAGAGGTGAGGACAGAGAAGAAGACGGAGGGAGAGAGGGGACTGTTTAGCCAGTGTTAATTAAGTTTGGACAGGCTCTCCAGGGAACCATTATGAAAGTCTTATCTGCTAATAAGAAAAAGAAGACACTGTAATTATAGTTCTATATACAGGAGAGGAAAAGATGGTGAGAGGGAAGGAAAGTGCAGCCACGAGTGAAATATTGCTCATACATTAAGCTTTTGGTTCTTGCTGAGCAGCCCTTTCTTTAGCTACGACTAAGGGGCCAAAATGGACGGTGGTTTAAAAGTAATACATAAGGACTATTGGAGGTATTTCAGTGAGTCATTACATCATAAAAAACCAAAATTAAATATTTAACTGTGTAGGTTTTTTTGCACTGCGGGTTTGGGGTTCTTTGCTGAAAATAACTACATAATTGGATGTTAATTGTAGGTTAAAATGATGGTGTCCCGAAGAAATCAATTTAAACTCAAGAAAACATGAATCCATTATTTATTCATTATTGGTATTCTATATAAATGTTGGAATATGTAGCTGATCTGCTGTGCACTGATTAAAAGACTTCATTAAAGCAGCAGTTCACTAGTAATGCATCAACTGAAGACGGCTTCAATTTTCTCTTTATAATAAATCCCAAATGATGTCCTTCCTTACAAGAAACTTTGCTGAAATTAATTATAAAATATTTAGGAATGAACTGAATTAAAAGTTGATGTGTTTTGTTCTTGTTTCAACGAGGTGATAAAAGTTAGATATTTCAGTGCAGCGGTGAGAAGACAAGTTCTTCTTGTTTGATATCCGGCAAACCCTCATTCATCGATTTGCCTCTGATTTTCTTCTTTTGTGTCACAACTTCCAGAATTATCACCTGGTCATCTCACTTGCACCATCTTTCCAGAATTAATAGAAAAATGGTTCATCAGACTGGATAACTTGCACTGTCTACACTCATTGACTTTGTGCTGTTCTTTTGGCCCAATCCCAAGAACGAAGAAGTTCAAATACACATATGAACACACTTATCACCACTTAACCGTTTGTCTTACGGCATAAATTTAAAAGGTGTTTTCATCATATCACAGGGATGCAAGATTAATATGTTACCAACGTATGCTGAACCTAAAGCTGCAGTTATCAGAGTCACAAAAGTGGCTCTATGAATGTGACAGGAATCTCCATGGTAACTCAAGCTGCTAATTTTTTATTTTTTTGAATATTCAGCGCTGTTCCTTCTTGAATCGATTCTTTACAACCAACTCATAATGAAGCGAATGAATGATATATGCAAACCTATATCATTCTATCAGTGGCTGTGAACTGAACTATTTACAGTAAAGTAGTAAAAACTTTGTGACTTCCACCAACCTCTGTTACAAATGAAGATAATACAGTTCCTCTAACGTCCATTAAAGCCATTCATAGTGGGTGACTTATTTATTTTTTGTAATTTTCCTATTAATTGAACTGTGTTACCAAGGCTTTAAGTTATACATTATTCTGACAACTATGACTGACAGCTGGATGCTTACGGGCAGCTAGCCCACTTACTGGAAGCACTGATTTGGACCTCTCAACCATATTTATGCTGTTGGCGTCTTTTAATTGTAAATATTAAAATAATGTGGCCTTGTTTTACCTCCATCCAATAAGTCTCTGCTCTGTTTCTGATGTGTGAGATTTCAGTACTTTTCTTGTGTGTTTCTTAGCACTAATGACCAGTTATCTGTGTCCGTGTGTTTTGCAGTCTATGGATGCCCATTGCTCACCATGCCTGCTAGTGTTAGCTGATTACTTAGCACTCCATCTTCTCCTTTAAATACAGTGACTTCTGGCTCTAAAATGAACAAACAAACTACAAAGCCTATCAGCTTTCTTTGGTACCCATTTTCTCACTTTTTCAGATCAATTGATGCAAAGCATGCCTCTATTTATCCATTCTCTTCGTCTTATCCAATTCAGGGTGACGGGGGCTGAACCCTATCCCAGATTCCATAGAGCAAGAGGCTGGGTAGACCCTGGATAGGTTGCTAGTCTTTTGCAGGGGTAACACAGAGATACAGAACCATTTACAATCATAGACAATTTTAGAATTGCCAGTTAACCTAAGCCCACTAACTGCATGTCTTTGAGAGGATGTCATAGTACCCAGAGAGAACCCATGAAAACACAGCAATGAGATACAGTGGCTTGCAAAAGTGAACTTTTCCACATTTTGTCAAATTACAGCCATAAACATGAATCAATTTTATTGGAATTCCACGTGAAAGACCAACACAAAGTGGTGCACACGTGAGAAGTGGAAGGAAAATCATACATGATTCTAAAACATTTTTTACAAGTAAATAACTGCGAAGTGGGGTGTGCGTAATTATTCAGCCCCCGGAGTCAATACTTTGTAGAACCACCTTTTGCTGCAATTACAGCTGCCAGTCTTTTAGGGTCAGTCTCTACCAGCTTTGCACATCTAGAGACTGAAATCTTTGCCCATTCTTCTTTGCAAAACAGCTCCAGCTCAGTCAGATCAGATGGGCAGCGTTTGTGAACAGCAGTTTCAGATCTTGCCACAGATTCTCGATTGGATTTAGATCTGGACTTTAACTGGGCCATTCTAACACATGGATATGTTTTAAACCATTCCATTGCTGCCCTGGCTTTATGTTTAGGGTCGTTGTCCTGCTGGAAGGTGAACCTCCGCCCCAGTCTCGAGTCTTTTGCAGACTCCAAGAGGTTTTCTTCCAAGATTGCCTTGTATTTGTCTCCATGCATCTTCCCATCAACTCTGACCAGCTTCCCTGTCCCTGCTGAATAGAAGCACCCCCAGAGCATGATGCTGCCACCACCATATTTGACAGTGGGGATGGTGTGTTCAGAGTGATGTGCAGTGTTAGTTTTGCGCCACACATAGCGTTTTGCATTTTGGTCTCATCTGACCAGAGCACCTTCTTCCACATGTTTGCTGTGTCCCCCACATGGCTTGCGGCAAACTGCAAACGGGACTTCTTATGGTTTTCTGTTAACAATGGCTTTCTTCTTGCCACTCTTCCATAAAGGCCAACTTTGTGCAGTGCACCACTAATAGTTGTCCTATGGACAGATTCCCCCACCTGAGCTGTAGATCTCTGCAGCTCGTCCAGAGTCACCTTGGGCCTCTTGGCTGCATTTCTGATCAGCGCTCTCCTTGTTCGGCCTGTGAGTTTAGGTGGACGGCCTTGTCTTGGTAGGTTTACAGTTGTGCCATACTCCTTCCATTTCTGAATGATCACTTGAACAGTGCTCTGTGGGATGTTCAAGGCTTGGGAAAGCATAAGCCTGCTTTAAATTTCTCAATAACTTTATCCCTGACCTGTCTGGTGTGTTCTTTGGACTTCATGGTGTCGTTGCTCCCAATATTCTCTTAGACAACCTCTGAGGCCGTCACAGAGCAGCTGTATTTGTACTGACATTAGATTACACACAGGTGCACTCTATTTAGTCATTAGCACTCATCAGGCAATGGCCCTTTCTCAGTTCTAAGTACACAAGTACGCACTCACGTTCTCGGTGAGACTGGACTTGCCGAGACTGCACGGGAGTACGGACTTGCCGAGAACGCGAGCACGGACTCGCGATTTGTACAATTGGAACACCAGCGTACTTGATGATGTCACAGGTCCGGAGTTTTTACTGCCGTCCCCTCTTAATTTAACTGTGAGTAATATGTTATGAAGCTTAACTTTAATCACAGCCAAACCGATTTACTCAGGAACAAATAAAACACTCAAATAAACCAAACATTAACATTTAGAAGTGATCTAAGTGACTTATAGATCATGTTTAACCTCAGTAGCGAAATCTCTATTAATAAAAATAGTGTACATGTATGTCCTAATAAAAACAAGCAGGTGAGATGTTAGAACGCCTTTATTTTTATTTTAGTACTATAGACAGCTGCTGGGGTTTGGGGTTTGTTTAACCTGAGTAGCGAAAAGACCGCAGTGGGGTTGAAAACGATGTGCCGGGAGTCCACTGTTCTCGCCGGCTCTAGTGATCCTCGTCCTTGCTGTCTGCTAGGGCGCTGGCAGGTCACAGACGTCTCTGAAAACGTCGGAGCACGTTTGGAAATATATGATATCTTGATAAATCGAGCGGATATTTGAAGTTTACCCAGCTACATTCTCGCTTGAAAATAACTTAAAAGTTCATTTTGTGACCCAGAAAGAGTAATATTTAAAAGTTTTTAGCCCCACTCATCCGCCATTGCCGCGTTTGAGTTTTGGACGAAATGAATTCTGGGATATTTAGCTGTACCAAGTACACACAAGTCACCACCGATGCATGCTCGATAAAACAGGCGGAGCAAGAACACATCCGGGATTTTTTTGCGTTCTCGGCTTGATGCGTACTTCGGATTGGAACAGTACTTGGTCTCCGACTGATGACGTATCACGAGTACCCGAGAACGCAAGTACGCACAAGTACGCATATTGAGAAAGGGCCAATGTCTATGGGCAACTGACTGCACTCAGACCAAAGGAGGCTGAATAATTACGCACACCCCACTTTGCAGTTATTTATTTGTAAAAATGTTTGGAATCATGTATGATTTTCGTTCCACTTCTCACGTGTGCACCACTTTGTGTTGGTCTTTCACGTGGAATTCCAATAAAATTGATTCATGTTTGTGGCTGTAATGTGACAAAGTGTGGGAAAGTTCAAGGGGGCTGAATACTAATGCAAGCCACTGTACAACTCCACCCAAAAGGCAACGGTCAGGTTGAGGCTCCAAATGCTCCAAATGAACCAAGGAGTCTAATGCTTGACCCATTGAGTCGATGGGTCTTACAAAACTCCCAGGTACAAAACAAGCCTGCTATACAAAACTAGAAAGAAAACAAAAAGAGTGCAAAGCTAGTTTTGGATCATCAAAATAATAATGGATTGGATTTTTATAGCACTTTTCAAGGCATCCAAAGCACTTTACATTCACACACTGGTGCAGGCAGCTACAGTTGTAGTCACAGCATCCCTGGGGCAGACTGACAGAAGCGAGGCTGCCATATTGCGCCATCGGCCCCTCTGGCCAACACCAGTAGGGTAAAGTGTCTTGCCCAAGGACACAACGACCAGGACAGAGATCCCGGGAATCAAACCGGCGACCTTCCGGTTACAGATGCGCTTTCCAACCTCCAGCGCCACGGTCACCCCAAAATAAGGTGCACTTACATTTCTATATAAGCTTTTGAAAGCTACCACAATCACTTGAGTGGACATTAAGACTGGTCCATAGTCTTGGAGCTTGTTTTTACTTGTCTTCATGCCTATCGTATGCAAGACTTTGCAGTCTACATTTATGTGACTTTGTGTCATGCATTTAGGCCAGTTATTGAAAACTATAGAAAGAAAAAAATCCCCATTATGGTTCAATTGAAATTAGGTAAGAAGATTGATATTACTTTTATAGAAGATTGATACTTTTTATGTGCCTAGAAAGAAAAATAGCTTGTGACTTTTTTGAAAAATAACATTATTGACCATGCAACATAAGCATCGGACAGCTGGGGATTTGAGACAGAAAACAAATATTGCTGAGTACAAAACTGTGTTATTGTCTGACAGAATTTTGATCTTAAAAGATACATTTTAAGATAATAAGATCAAATTAATAATGTACAACCATTTGGCTTTGGTAGAGCACCCGGCCACTCAAATCATCAAGCCTCTGGCCACATATCGCGCAAGCTTGCCTGCTCTACATTATTTACAAAAATCCCTGGGGAAGATGCAGATGTGATGCTCGCTGTATTTCTTTGGACAAATTCAGGTATTCCAAATGTTGTCAGATGCTCCCTACTATAAGTACTATAAGTTGCCAGGCAACAGAAGATCTTATTTCTTGTTAAATAAATCTTCTTGTATAATATATGATCCATTTACAGAACATGATGAACAGTCTGAGCAAACTGCAGGCAATTTCAACAATATGTTTCAATTTTGTGCTACTCGCATTAGTTGTAATAAGAACCTGCTTTCATTACAATTTACAGATCACAGCGGAAAGGTACAAAAATGATTGCTCAACTGTAAATTGTTAAATGACTTATTTCCTGCAGATGGAGAACCCACAGTTAAGCATTACAGTAGACAATATAGATGTATGGTTTCTCTGTAGCTCCTGAAATTAAAGTCTCAATCCATTTCCGCCACCTCTTAGTTCTATAAGCTCAGAAGTCCTCCGTGTCTGACCTTCTCCAAGCTTCCTCCCTCCTCCTCATTCTGAGCTTCCGTAGGCTGCTCTGTCAACAGTTTGACCTTCAGTGTCTTCCTGCAATACATTCTCACTCCTAACCTGTCACATACTGACACGTCTACCTCCCTGCTGTGCAGTTAACCTTGCAACCCCACATCCACCTTCCTCCCCTCCCTCTCCAGGTGAACTCCCCTGCAGGTTTTTTTCCCCTGCACAAATGAAAATTGAAGCCTCTGTGAGTTATGACCTCCCAAACAGCAGACTTCTCTGTTGTCTCTCTGTCAGAGCCTTCAGTCAGCCTGTTCCACATCCCTCATCAATAAACCCGATGTCGTAACAAAGGGAACATACCTGCTGTTATCCTTAGAGGCAGGTTCCAGCCTGCTACCCCTCAGTGTGTGTAACATGGCTGGTTGGAAGGAGGTTTTCTCTTCAGTTATCTATGAGTGGCACAGACACAGTGAGGTGAAACTGCTCTATTCACTGGTTGTTATCACTTAACTTCCCCTTTCAAGGTACTTGTCAGGAAAATCTTGGTGAACTCGCCACAGTTTTTCTGTAGATCTAGAGGCTCCTCTCTTTTTATGACTGACATCGTGGCTCTGTACTGCTAGTCTGTACAGAATCGCTTCTTCAGTTTGTTAGTGAATGTAACACTAGTCATCTTTTTGCTTCAGTGCCTATGCCAGCTTGTTGAAGACCCCTATGGCATCACATTGAACATAGTGGGCACCTGTTTTCAGTTATGAACAGGCAAGTTTTAAGCTGATTTATGGTCTTTTTTTCAGTTCTTAATCTAACCAAACAGTGAGTGAAAGTGAAAGTGAAAGAAAATAAGAGATAAAGACTAAATTAAACAGCTAATTAAAACTAAAATTGCAAAGCAAAATTCCCACAGAGGACACAAGCTACAGTCTTCTTAATGACATTCTGGTGATTCCAAAACAATGGGTATCAATCTGCTGCTGTAAGAGCCTCCAATCTTCCTGGGAAGGCTGTCAACAAGAAATCTGGCTTGCAGTCAGTGTTGCAATTCATCCCAAAGGTGTTGGTTGAAGTGAGGTCGGAGTTCTGTGCAGGCTTGGTCACATTCTTCTACACCACCCCAGAAAACCTATTTGGAGCTGACCTTGTGCATGGGGAAGCTGTATTTTAAAAGAATGGCCTGCATCTGATTGGCATCCTGTCCAGGGTATACATCGCCTCTCGCCGTATGGTAGCTGGGATAGCCTCCAGCCTCCCCATGACCCTCATAAGAATAAGCGCAACAGAATGGACAGATGGATATTTATAATTGCGTAGATTGACATTTTTTGCTATTACTGGACACTCAAAGCACTTTATGCCTTTTGATATATTCACATGACATTTTACTCTATGCACTATATGACAAGTAATGTTATGTATCCCGTCTGCATCACAGCCTAGGGATGTGCATTTTACCCACAACCGGAGGTCTGACGAAAAGATATTATTGTAGACAAAGTAGTAAACAAAGGGGGAAGAAAGGTCCTAAAATCAAAGTTTTATTAATACAGTTACCCAAAAATAACTAATACTTAATGTGTAGTCAATTTAGTCACGTACCATTAAATTGTGCCTCAGTTTTAGCAGGATGGAGATTGTGGTTGACAAATGTGTATTTATTGTCACAGTTCTGGGTCGTTGAGGCAGTGTTTTGAGTTTTGTTCTGTTATTGAACTTTCATTTCATTTCATTGCTCTTTGATTTCTAGCTCCATGGTTCTTTAGTATTTCCTGATTTCTAGTGTTCAGGTTTGGTTATGTGCCTTCCTGCCTCACATTTCAGGTCTCTGTTCTCTGAGTCTTCCTTGTCACTCTTGCCTCTGTGTTTCTGTTTCCTGTTTTACTTTGAAGGTCCGGGTCCTATCTCAGTGTATTCTGTTTTGCTTCCTCCCTGTCTCATCATATTTAATTAGGTTCAGCTGTGTCTCCCTCATGTTTGTCATTCCTTGTTTCCCTTCCTGTATATATAGTGTGTGTTCTCCTTTGCTCCTTGTCGGTCCGTTTGCGTATCATTCTGCCTGTCATCCCCTGTGTTCCATCTGCATTTCATGGTTTCAGGTTTGTTAGTTTGTTTTCCCAGTTTAGGTTTTTCTTAAGTTTTGGTCCCTGCCATCTGTACTTTTGTTAATTTTGTCATCACTTGTAAATAAAGCTCACTCACAGTAAAATCAGTGCCTGCACTCGGGTCCTTGTCTCACCACGTCTGCCACTACAGCCGTGGCATTTATTCGGCTTTATTTTGCTTTGGGTTACACCACTAGATTCCTGTATCCACCCATTCTCTTCAGCTTGGTTATCTAGATTCCAGTAGTTATTTTAAATTACAAATAACTACAAATAGTAGTAAATACTAACAAAAAAGAATAATGTAACAGTTTCAACAGCACCAAAAGGGAAACACGGTTACATAATAGTATATGTTGGTTTATTAAACATTAGGTCTCTTTCTTTCAGGTCCCCATTAGTAAATTATGTAATTGATCAAAATATTGATTTCTTTTACCTCAGAGAAACTGAGTTGCAACAGGATAAATATGCTGGTTTAAGTGAATCAGTGCCCTTGAGTTACACTGTCAGAATCCCTGAAGGAGGAGGAGGAGTGCCTGTAATCATTGACTCGAGTTCATCAGTTAACCAAAGACCTTATGATTTATTTAAAAGCCTTAATCTTTGCCTTGTACACCCACAGTTTTATTTGTTGTTCTTTATCACTCACCTGGCCCTTACTCAGAGTTCCTTCCTGAGTTTTTAGTGCCTAGTTTAGATAAAATATTAAATAGGCGCAACTATAAGAAAATAGCATCCTGAATGCTGCTTTAATTCATTGTTAGACTTCTCTTAAAATGAAAATGAGCAGACTCAGCATCTTAACCACACTCTCGGTTTTGTCCTGAGTTATCGAGCAGAAACTGAACATTACATAGTTTTTCCCGAAAACCTTTATTTTATCTGACCATGTCCTGATAACTTTTAAATTTACAATAATGGATTGCATCGAGAAATAAATGTCATTACAGCAGATATGTCTCCAATTGCTGAAACTAAATTTAAGGAAGTGATTTCTCCTTTGTTATTTTCTACCTAACTTTAGTCATGCAGACTCAGAGTCACAGTCTCTGTAGCTCGTCTGTAAAAGAAAGGAACAAATCAGAGAGCCCTTTACTGGCTCACAGTGAAATTCTAAATCCTATTGTCAACATATAAAGCTCTACCTGGACAGGCCCCTAATTACATATCAGAGCTACTGAGACCTTATCACCACAACTGACTTCTCAGATCATCTGGTTATGATCTAACTTTTCAATGCTCTTACTTTAAAACCAGAGATGATCAAACTTTTGAGGCTGTAGTGCCCAAATCTTTGGAACAGTCATCCTTAGCCTATCAGGTAAGCTCAACCTGTAATTTGCTCTATAGTCATCTTTATAGGTGAACTTCCCCTTAATATTTCTCCCATTATTTTGGTCATAGTTTTTAATCTGTTTACGTGGTTCGAAGAGTGTCTGTTGATGGGGGAAGATGGACTCAAACCTGAGGCGTTGCTCTCCTGTTGCACGTGGTCACCTGCTCACCCACTGAGCTAAAGTAACACCCAAACTGTGAAGCACTTTTTACTGTGTTTAAAAAAACTTATTTAGCACTAAAAACTGGAGCTGCCCTTTAAGAACTAACCTAACATTAAAAACAAAAAAAGCTTCAGGTAACTTCTTTACAAAGGAACTGTGAACCCCTCTAACCCCACTCTATTCATATATAGATATAATTAAACACGCTGTACTGGGTAATACAACAGGACCAATATTACTTTAGCCAGAGCTCTGGTGGATTTTGGCCTTGAGGCCCTTTTTCATTTTGATTGCTAATTTTCGATTATGATTAAACCTGCATACAAGCTGTGACTTTTAGGCTCCCCATGGCACCTGCTCCATTAACCCTCTAAGTCAGGGGTGGTGCTTGAAATTCCTAGCCAGAGTATGTGGTAGTAGGCTCAACAGTGGAGAAATAACAAGATACAGGAGATTACCAGAAGATGGCACTGTGTGATACACTTGGAGAGATGACAGATCTCAGTACCATCAAAAACATTCAGAAATGTTCTCAAAACTCTTGTTTACAATCTTATATAACACATGTAGGGGTTTACAGAAGATTAGATTCTATCACATTTTTTCATTTTTCACATCAATGTTTTGTTAAAAAGAGGAATATACGGTCCACCTGTTACATAACATTGGAGACGTGCAGCTCTTAAAGTTCTACTTCTCAGGAAATAGGTTATCATGTTTTTGTAGTTATTCTGAGTTGGTGTAAAATTCTCCAGAATCAGATTAGCGGCTGCAGACAGTGGCATAATGCAAGCCGTGACTTTATAAAAGGCATGAGAGGGGTGGCACTCTTAAGCTAAAATTGTGAACTTTAAGCCCTTTAGAGCACCGAATTCTGTGGAAACTATGAAGGACAGCAGGACAGAAGCAATGAAGGATGATTTACTTCCCTGACATCATACAGCACACCCTGACTGACAATGTGCTACGGCCAGTCTTTCCATTCCTGTGACAGCACCATATAAAGCAGCCCAATTTTCCCATGATCTCCCTGAGGGGTTCCCTCCACTCCATCTCACATCACCACCTCTCTCTTCTAACCATGCACACATATTATCTTTTCATTTGGCACTCCTCTACTCTTTCACCTTTCTCCATTTATCAGTCTATCAGCATTACACTTCATTTTCCTCTCCTCTATTTTTGTATCTGTTTCCACAGCTGGTGTTCTGACAACAAGATGGAGGTGTGATCGTGTTAATTGGTGTCAAATCATTACCTGCTTGACTGGACATGACTTCACACGCACACACTCTGACACACACACGTAAAAGAGAGTGTTGAATTAGCTGTAGATCAGTGGCTGTAACCGTGTATAACATTTGCCATATGGTCAATTAAAAGGCTAATTATGAAACAATTGAATATATTTTAAAAGCAAGCATTGATGTTCATTACCCACTTAATCATTTTCCAGGTTATATAATATATTCCAGAAGGCATTGTCTTGAGGAAATGCTCAGAAGGTCACCATAGAGCTAACACACACATACACGCACATCCACTGATACAATCCATGTGTGCTGCACATGTTGGCATTGTGGAAAGAAAGAAATGCACTGAGTACACATCACAAGAAACACCTGGTTTATCTTATCAGAAGGAAATGCAGGAAGCATCTGTGCAACATCAAGCAAAGTCAATTTAGTAAACTTACAGCTGATCGAAGGCGAACAGCAGCAGGTAGCCTGGAGTGAACAGCAGAAGAATCGCTGCTAATTTGCATGTGTAGTGAAAGACAGCGGTGCGATTTTTCATAGCTAAAGCTAAAAATTAAGTGACAAATACACCAATTCAGTTTTATTTATATAGTTCCAAATCACAACAACAGTTGCCTCAAGAGGCTTAATATTGAAAGGTAAAGACCCTACAATAAAACAAAGAAAACAAAAAACCCCAACAATCATATGACTCCCTATGAACAAGCACTTTGGCATTGTCATTGTACATTTACAACAAAATTGTAGGTGCTCCACATCAACTGTGCTGAATAAAGTATAAATAGTAGACAGCAGGAGTAAGTAGCAAACAGGAAAATATATACAAAAAGGGGAAAAGCACACCTTAGACAGCAAAATAGTTGCAAAGTGCCTGGAAGTAGTGCAAAGAAAAGACTTGGTATGAGTTTAAAGTCCATGTGTGATTGGCTGAGTGATGAGGGTTACATGGTGAGGTGGGTGGGCAGGGGTGGGGTGTTCATTAACAGTCGGAATGACCCAGGGGAAGAAGCTGTTTGTGAGTCTACAGGTGTGGAACCGGATTGACCTGAGGCACCAACCAGACGGCATTGAGTCAAACAGGTGATGGGTGGGGGTGTGAGGAGTCACCTATGCTGGCCCTGGTATTTCTGATTCAGGAGGATCTGGCAATGGCCTCCAGGGGTGGAAGAGGGCAGACGATTATTTGCAGTTTTAATTATCCTCTGTGCAGCCTTTCTGTTCTCAGTTGTAGCTCGTTGTAGCTCTTGCGTACCAAACACCAAGGCAGGAGGAGAGCACGCTCTCCACTGAGGAGGGGTAGAAGGCCAGTGGCAGCTTCTGGTCCACTAGGACTGCGCTCTTCTGGACAGAGATCTCGGATGTTGTTCCTTGGATCGCCTAGCTTGGGAGTCACTGATCGGAGTGCTCTGATTACCACTGGGACCACTGTTACCTTCACACTCCACATCTTCTCGAACTATTCTCTGAGCCCTTGGTACTTCTCCAACTTCTTGTGTTCCTTCTTCCTGATGTTGCTGGCAATTCGGTATCGCTACGTCTATCATTACAGCTGTCTTCCTCTGCTTGTCCACCCCTACTATATCCGGTTGGTTAGCCATTACAAGTTTGTCCGTCTGTATCTGGAAGTCCCACAGGATATTAGCTAGGTAATTCTCAACCACCCTTGGGGGCATCTCCCATTTTGACCTTGGGACTTCCAGGCCATCCTTGGGACTTCCAGGCCATACTTGGCACGGATGTTTCTCTATACTATGCCGACCACTTGGTTATGGCGTTCCATGTATGCCCTGCCTCCTCTTGTTAGATAACAAGGGTCCTCCTCTTGCTCAGGTTTCTGCTGCCTCAGGTATTCACTATTGGTCGTGGCCAGCTTCCTGATGTATTAGTGAATGTTCGTTGTCTCATCCTGGACAGACAACATTGGTCCCCGGCCTCCTTCCTTCTGCATAGTGTACAGTCTCAAGGTGCTGGACTTGGAGTAAACCCCTCCATGCATGGTAAGGAGCTTCCTTGTCTTGATGTCAGTGGCTTCTATCTCCTCCTTTGGCCAGTTTATTATCCCAGCAGGGTACCTGATCACGGGCAGGGTGTAAGTGTTGATAGCCTGGATCTTGTTCTTACCGTTCAGCTGACTCCTCAGGACTTGCCTGACCCTCTGCAGGTACTTGGTGGTTGCAGCTTTCCTAGCTTTTTTTTTTTTTTAGCCTCAATGCTATCTTCATCTTATCCTGTGACACACAACAGGAAAACACATCAGCAGTCGGGATTACTTTATTTAAATAATGAGTGGCAATAGTAGGAGGATTGTAGAATTAGAGTCTAATTAGAGTCTCTATTCCTTTCTTTCTCTCTGTGTCCCAGAGTTGTGGATTGAAGGAGGCTCCACAGTGCGTTTCCACATCAGAAAGCTAATAATGCAGAGCAAGAGAAAACAGCTGCAACTGCCAGAACACAGCAGAGAAGAGAAAGAAAAACAACTACTGCCAGTAATGAGGGATTTATTACAGAGGAGGGTGGCTTTGTGGTGTGTGTACATCTATACGAGTGTGCCCTAATAGTCACCAGAAACAAACTCAAACAAACATTCAGATGGATTAACAGAGGAAACAAGACCCCATAATTGCAGGAAGGGGGTAAATGGATTCCTCTGGAGAGAGTAAAGTGAATTACATCCAAGTGCCACAGCTCCCTTCTAAACCACATGAACTCTATCTCTGTCCCTCCCTTTCCTTTTCTGTCCCCTCTGGGGTTTGTTTGTTTGTTTTTTTTCCTTTATGTGGTTCTCAGTCTGGGTGGCTGTTGGTAATTTACTTTATGCCTCCTTCACCACCTCCTTCTATGTCTTTTCCTCTTCCTCTCTGTTCTTCTCATCTCTGCAGCTTTCCTGGTGACAGCACATCAATATCAGTGACATTATCGCATTGGGTCTTGGTTGTTTCAGGAGGCAGAATAAAATGCTGGACAGCACCACACAGTGAGAGAGAGGTAGATAATGTGAAATGTCAAGTCAAGAGTAATTAGAGGATGTAATGTTGTAAATGGAAAATACAGTTTGAAAGGCGGAATTAGGAAGCACTGGCTAAGGTTCCTGAAGGAGAGCCATAGCAGTCCTGTTGGCTTACCTGGACTTAAGGATCAAGAATAGGAATGGCCCAGCAAGATCTGAGTGACCCTGCCTATTGACAGACCCAGGATCAAATTGGGTGTGGGCTAATGTAGGAACAAGTTGAATCAGTACTTATACTGGAGTATTTTTAACACTACTATATGTACTTCTGCTTAAGCACAGAAAGTCTGTATTTTTGCAGCCTCTGTCAGGACCAGGCCTAAGAGAGGCAAAAGATGTTTTCACTTGTTGTCTCTGTAGTATGTTTTTCATCTTCTTCAGTACAGGAACTAGACCAGATATTCTGTAACACCGGTATCTTCTCCTGTTTCTTACTTGGGTTATAAATGTGCCTCATGATCACACGCAGCTGGTTATTACAGATCCTCGGAAACTTGAAGAAGCCTTTTCCCTGGTGTAGTTTTATCCAACTCCCTCTTAATCTGGTCAGAAGTCAGTCATGTACAGTGAGGTGAGGAATGGGAAGGATGGATCCAGAGTTCACTAAGGATGAGTGCAGCACCATGTTTATATTTTACATACACTTTTCCATTTTGGGGGCCCCTGACAGGTAAGGTAAAAAGGATCAATTTTGGGGTCCATTTCCAGGATTCAGCACTTGCCACTTTCACATACTGCAAATAGGTTATCCTTGATTACCACAGAAACTGTGTGACTGTCTCAGGAATCTACATTCTAATTTACACCCACTTCATCCTGAAACCTGTCACGTTTCTCAACCAATTTACATCTCCTGTTAGCTTGGTCCCAAAGATCAGCTACTGTACACAGAGCAGAAACATTGTAATCTAACAGTCAAAATGTGCAATGTGGGTGTAGTCTAGAGAGATACCTAATGTGGCACATATCACCAAGCACAGCCAGTGATATCTCCAGAAAGAAGTTTGGGAAGATTGTTACTGTAACGTGAAAACTTTCTGTAGTCATGGAAACCCAAGGTTTGATAGTTACTGATGAATATGTTGTGTGTAGGGTACTCTTCATAACACCATTTGCTAGGTATGTTACAATAACAATGAAGTTTAAACTAAAAAAAGTATCTCCTAAAGTTGTAGAAATGTTTAAACTTTCTCATCCATCAGATGGTAACTTTAAAGTCTATGGCGTAATAGTTCATCTTTAAATCTGAAATGTACAGCATAGTGAAGGTTTTGATGAGAAAGCTTATTTCAGTATTTCAGTAACATTCGTACTCACTGGCCAACAGTGAAAAAAGCCAAATAATCAGCTGAATGCCTCAGCTGGTACTGATCCATGTCAGGAGCCCTGCATCATTAGTCTGAAGACTTCAAAACAGCTAAGAGTGAAATGCACATGATTCACCTCCCTCCACTTGCAATGTGGTTAATGCATCCAGTCATGTTCTGCTTGAACTCATTGACCTGGAGTCTGATTCACTACAGGCGGAGTCAGTATCACTGCCAGATTTTCTTTATTCTCTGAAAGAGGAGAACTTTGTACACATAAGGAAACATGCTCAGAAGTTTCTCGTTGGATCTACCTTCACATGTGAACAAACATTTTCAGTTTAACAAATACAGATACAGATACTGTCTCAGTGATAGTCAGCTGTCTGCTGTCCTTAACACTGAACCTTACTTTAACGCACATGCTCAAGACCAAAATAGACTCGATTTCTCTGACTCAACAAGAAAGTAAGAACTGAAAAACTGCAGATGAAGTAATTAAACTACAAGCAAAATAGTAATAGATAGTAATAAGACTTTTGTATTTTGTATGTTTGAAGTGTTTTGTTCACAACAGTTTTCGGGAAAGCTGATTAAATAGTGATAAAATGTTAGCATTTTTACTCCACCCATTTCACTTTTTTAGTGCTATAATTCAATTTTGTAAGTAAAGATTTGCAAGTTGGTAGTGAGACCTGGTATGATTGAGAAAGTAAACACGATTAGAAATTAATATAATAGGAGGACAGCTCAGTTTGAATGGTTTGGAGACAAAGAGAGGCAAGGCTGAAATGGTTTGGGCATGTGCAGAGGAGGGATGGAGCTGAAAACGGAGCTGTCAGGCAGGAGGAAAAAGACCAGAGAGACGATTCATCGATATACTGAAGGAGGACATGGAGAGGATTGGGGTGAAATGGAAGCAGATTGTTGTGGTTGTGGTGAATCCAAAGTTAGCAGCCAAAAGAAGAAAAAGATTACCTACAGTCACTCTAACATCTACTTTTACCAGTAGCAGTTTCATGAAAGGATAAAATTCATACTGAGCAGAACTAAATCCAGTTTACTGGTTTGTCTCTTGACAGCAGTCCCATTTTCTAATTTGGCCCTTTGGGAAAATGATGTTTCAGTGTAAGATGGACTCTGTCTCTTGTAGTCATTGCTACACACCAAGGCTACGTCCACACGTACCCGGGTATTTTTGAAAATGCAGATTTTTCTATGCGTTTGCACCTTTTGTCCACACGTGAATGCCATTTTTGGTCACTGAAAACGGAGATTTTTAAAAACGCCTGCCAGGGTGGAGATTTTCGAAAACTCAGTTTTTGCATTTACATGTGGACGAGGAAAACGGAGAAAACGCAGCATCAAAGGTGTGCGCCTTTTTTGACGTCACACTATGCGCCACGTTATTGTTTCAGTGAAATGAATTTCTACAATGGGGGACTTAGACAAAATACTGTTACTGTTAATTGTACTCTCTGCAGTGTTTAAATGCTTACACATACACACACAGTTACTGTCCCTCCACACATAGGACTCGGTTCTGCTTCTATGCCCCATCTTTGTTTACTATTTCCCAGGCATCTAGACTTCTGATTGGCCAACATTTCTACATGGTTAGGAATATATCGCCACCTGTTGCTTTGGCATGTTCCTAGCAGCGTTTTCCTTCATTTTTGCGTTTACGTGTGGACGGGATTATTTTTTAAAACGAAAACGCAAAATCTCCGTTTTCAAAAATATCCGTGTACGTGTGGACGTAGCCCAAGAGTGCCGAAAGCATGCAAAAACAACATCAAGCTTTCTGTAAAACACGACGATAACCTACTTTTAACCTGTCTGGACTGTTGGGTCTGATGTTTATGTCATAATTGCAAAATACTTGTGTGATCAATGAACCATCAAAAGGAGGGAATGTAATGAAAGTTTTAGAGACGCTGCTACTTTCCTGTATCAAGCTGACCTTACAGAAGAAAGGGCTCTGCATCATATTACAGTTTTTTACAGTCGCTAACAAGCGTTTGTCCAAACAGTTGTCACATTTGCAAAACTCTAAACACAATTAGCACAGCATCGGTCTGTTGTGGCCATACCATTCACACATTTCATGTCGTGTTCACCCAATATACAGTCAGTGAACACATTTCCACAATGCTTACATTTTCTTAACAGACAAGTTATACCTCCCAACAAAACTATGGACTGTTCTTGTAGTATCTACGAATGTTAACACACAACATCCCACAATAGCAAAAACAATATTCCAAACCTTAGATACAGTATAAAAACCTCTGCTTCTGCAATGATATGTCGGTGGATCCGACATACCAGGCGGTTTTATCCCAGGTGCATCGACTTGGATAACATCAGATGTGATGTTGATGAAAACATGTGGCCTAACCCTGAAGATCGCAGAGATTAGATGCAAATCTTTTGCCTTTTTTTAGCCCCCCTCCCCCTCCCCCCCTTTTTATCTTGGCTTTTTGCTGTTGTTTTTTTGTTCAGAATGCTCTTGTGTGTTTCATGGATATTTTGTTCACTGTAAGCAATACTGTAAAACTTTCTCTGTCCTATCATACCGTGTTTCTACTGTACCTCCTGTGGTAAACAGTAAAGAAACAAAAACTTGTTTGCTTTTTACTGGAATGCTTTTGAATGTGAACATTACTGTACATGTGGACATACAGTTACCAACCAAGACATTTCTGGTGTCAATATGGTGGATTGCATGTTTCGCATGCAAATACCTGTGAAACTGAAACATAAAAGTCTATGCAGTTTTTGTAATGTCAATAATAGCCAGTATTTTGAAACCTGGTGTACTTTGATTGACTGCATGTACCTTGTGAAGTGAAAACAAGTGTTATTCTTTGACAGACTAATTTCATTTTGAGTCAGATTTATAGTGTTTTTGTACAGTTAGTGTGTGCAGAGAACGATGTGTTCTAATTTTGAAATGAGGAGTTAGTATATATTTAACAAAGTGTATTTTTGGGAAGGATATTATCCATTTGGCCAATTGTGTTTTGTAGGTGTGGGTCTGTGTTAAGAGTTTAGAAAAAGTATCTGAAGTATGGGTAGGCGCTTGTTAGCGACTGTAAAAAACTGTAATCTGTTTCCATGTAACTGCCAGCTGTACCACATGTTGATATATGAGTTCTTGTTTGTACACAATGTTCTGACTGTGTTCTGTGACCCTGGCAGATAGAACACTTGTCTCTATAAATATTCTAGGTTTACAATCCCTCTGTCCCAAAACAATGACAAAATTTAAAAGAAAAAAGCAAACTGTCAAATGACTGCGTAGCAGGTAGTTAGACCAAAAATGCGGGATTTGGAAATGAGGGGTAAACAAACTAAAAAGCAGCCTTATTGCCGAGCTTTTACAAAAGCACAAATGACAGCAGAACAGAAAGAAGGAAACCAAAACTATACCTCAGGGAGGAACACAGCTATAAGTGAGAGAAAACACAGAGCTGATGGAGGCTAAGACAACTGATCCTTACAGGATGAGGAGGCAACAGGTGGGAACACAGCTGAAACTAACTACAGATGGTGAGAGAGGAAGTAGAACTAGACAAAGCACAAGAGCTTTAAAGACCACCAAAGTAAAACAGGAAGTCACAACATGTAGACCTGACAGAGACAAAAGACAAAAACAGAGACGAGACTGAGGGAACAGAATGGGAACACTAATGGCATGAAATCACATGAGATACTGCAGATAGTCGAGCTGACCATGACTGCCTGAGGACTGGCTTTGCACTACCCAGGCAAACATGGGACACATGAAAGAGAACATCTACAGAAACAGTAACTGAGAATTCAAATAAAAATCCAAGAATTAGAATTCAAAAACAAAGAGAAACTGTAAGAGGCGTTTGAGAAGAATAACAACAACAGCAGCAACAACAACTAAGACCATAACAAGTACCAGTCTAATGGGTCAACATTAACATTAACTTATTGATCTGCTTATTTCTTACAGAATGACCCTGCAGTTCATTCCATAATTAATGTAGCAATTGCTTATTCTAATTAATTTATTTGCAAACTTCTTGCTCTACTTTCTAAATATCTAGTTTTTGCACTCATTTAAATGTAATTAAAAGCTTGAGTGACATTTCTTTTTTTTTTTTAAGAAAACAGGTACAGAACATTACCTCACTATTGTTTAAGTTTATAATGGGTGGGAATACAGGCCCCTACCTTTCATTTGTATGCAGGGACCTTGCCGCTGCTGGAGGTCAGCTGGAAGTTGGGCAAAGAAACACAGAAATTAGGTGACAAGATGACTGCACTGAATAAAAGCTGTGAACAGGTAATTATTTCTAAGAAAAGCATGAAAATGTTCACAGGATAGTAGACCCTTAATAGAATAAAAGAGCTAGTGAAAAATGAAAGGGTGGCAGTGGTTAGAGAGGCAGGCTCCATTTCTATCACAACACAGCCACGACTTACAAAGGAGAAAAACAGAACAGAAAAGCAGAAGATGAGAGGATACAAAAAAAGAAAACACAGCAGAAACCTGCTTTTTTATTTTTTAAGGGTGTAAGAATTGTTTTGTGTTCTGCTTTTCAAAAGAATCTCTTTATAAATATGATGTGGTACACCATGTGCTAAGAGTAATGTGCACACTCTTTCTCTGCAGCTAAGCATGTGGTCTCTTCAAAAACAACATTATCCCAGTACTAATATACATAGGCTCCTTTTGCTGTCATATTTTCTGCTAACACTGAAATGTATGATTTGTATATCCAGTGGGTAGAATGGAAAGAAATCAGCTCTTTTTTTAATTCAATCAATATTTATTGAATTCCCTCATTAGCAGGTGTAATGTCACCACATACATGGTATTAAGGTTTTAGTCTGCAGTATATCTTCTTCTAGTCTACCTACCTCTGCAGATTATCTCCTGTTCCTTCTGCCTTGTTTGCTAGGCAGCCATGCAAGCCTTAGTCCAGGGCCTCCTAGTGTGCCATGGGCAGTTTGTCTGTGAAGGTTCTCAGTCATCCAGGTCATCATAGTCTAAGGAGCTGAAAGCAACTTAAAGAAGTCCAGACGCTTTTATTTGCAAGCTCCTTAGACCCTGAGCAGTTTGGTTACACAGTAGCAACAGTTTACAATTACAGCATGCATTTCACATTTACTCAGCATCTGTCCAATTATATTCATCTATGTCTCCTAGGCTGAGCTCTGCAGCTTACAATAGACTCACATTTGTATAGAACTTTCCTATTTGCACTGTACTCAAAGTACTTTATACTACATGTTATATTTAATCAGAGTTTTACTTTATTCTCAACACTGGAAGTACTTTATATACCTCACTTTATCACAAAATAACTCAACACGCACATGGCATGCACATTCTGGACTATGGGAGGAAGCTGGAATAACTGGAGGGAACTGATGCAGGCACAAGGAGAAAATGTAAACTTCACATATATGTTGAAAGTGAGCATGATGTGCTACAGTTTATTATATATGAACTCATGTGTTGATATACGTATTCATGAAGGGAATACTCATGCTCCAAACTTCTGCTTATAGGTGCACATCATTTATAAACAGAGCGATGACCATGTCCCATGATGTCATGGTCCTGGGTCGTGTGACCCAGTGTGTTATGCTTAACCTATTTTGATGTTTATTGTTTGCTTAGGTTCTTTAAGGTAGTCCAGCCCTTTTTGTAATTATGTCACCCTTGCATTACGTCTCCCTTGCCCTTCGTGTGTTTAAGATAAGATAAGATAAGATAACCTTTATTAGTCCCACACATGGGAAATTTGTTTTGTCACAGCAGGAAGTGGACAGTGCAAAAGTTATGAGGCAAAAATTAGAATACAATAAGAATAAATACAGTACACAGCTGTACAGAATAGAATAAAATAATATACTATATACAGTAGAATAAAATAGAATAAAATATACAATAAGATAAAAATAGAATACAAATACAAATACTATATACAACTGAGTAAAAATACAACGATGCCAGAAAAGATTATTGCACTTAGTGTTATTGCACATGTGTGGATGTGTGTGTTTGTTCAGTTAAAGTCTTTGTTGTGGAGTCTGACAGCAGTGGGGAGGAAAGACCTGCGAAATCTCTCCGTCCCACACCGTGGGTGCCGCAGTCTCCCACTGAAGGAGCTGCTCAGTGCTGTCACAGTCTGCTGCATGGGGTGGGAGACGTTGTCCAACAGGGATGACAGCTTAGCCGCCATTCTCCTGTCACTCACCACCTCCACTGGGTCCAGAGGGCATCCTAGAACAGAGCTGGCCCTTCGGATCACCCTGTTCAGTCTCTTCCTGTCCCCAGCAGAGATGCTGCCGCCCCAGCAGACCACACCATAAAAGATAGCAGAAGCCACCACAGAGTCATAGAAGGTCTTCAGGAGTGGGCCCTCCACCCCAAATGACCTGAGTCTCCGCAGCAGGTACAGCCTGCTCTGCCCTTTCCTGTAGAGGGCGTCTGAGTTATGAGTCCAGTCCAGTCTATTGTTCAGATGAACACCAAGGTACCTGTAGCTGTCCACAGCCTCAATGTCCATACCTTGGATGTTCAGTGGTTGCAGTGGAGAATGCTTGTGCCTGCGGAAGTCTACCACCAGTTCCTTGGTTTTACTGGCGTTGATCTGGAGGTAGTTCAGCTGGCACCAGTCCACAAAGTCTTGAGTCAGACCTCTGTACTCCTTGTCGTCCCCATCAGTGATGAGGCCGACTATTGCAGAGTCATCAGAGAACTTCTGCAGGAAGCACTGGGTGGAATTGTGGGAGAAGTCTGCAGTGTAGATGGTGAAGAGGAACGGAGCCAGAACCGTTCCCTGTGGGGCCCCCGTACTGCAGACGACCCTGTCCGACACACAGCCCTGAGTCCTCACATACTGTGGTCGGTCGGTAAGGTAGTCCAGGATCCAGGTAGTGAGGTGATGGTCCACTCCAGAGTTCTCCAGCTTGTCCTTCAGAACCGAGGGAAGAATAGTGTTGAAGGCACTGGAGAAATCAAAGAACATGATTCTCACAGTGCTTCCAGCGGTCTCCAGGTGAGCGAGGGAACGATGTAGGAGGTGAATGACGGCATCATCTGCGCCAATGCCAGGCTGGTAGGCAAACTGAAGTGGGTCCAGTGATGAGCTTGTTAGGCGCCGAAGCTGAGCCAGGACCAACTGCTATGTCTGTGTGTCTTGTACTGTCAAGTTCATGCTGTCAGTTATGTCACCTCCCCCTGTACTACGTCTCCCCGGTTCATGTCTCATGTTTCCTGTTTTACTTTGAAGGCCTGCATTCACTGTCTGTGTATTCAGCTCACTCCTCCTGTCCTGTCGTTAAGTTCATGTGTGTCAGCTGCGTTCCCATGTGTGGCCACTTCCCCTGATCATCCCTCATGTGTATTTAGTCTCTGTGTTTCTTACAGTCTGTGTCGCGTCGTCTGTGTTATCTCCCCTACCCCTTGTCATAGTTTCCCAGCCTTAACTAGTCCTAGTTTGTACTTTGTTTAGCCATAGTTTTCCCAGTCTATGTTCAGGTTTTCCCTCAGTTGCTTTGCTGCCTTGTTCCTTAAGTTTTCGGCCCTAAATAAAGGCTCGCCTTCTGTTAAGTCCGGTTTTTGTGTCCTCACCTCTGTTTGCTCTTGGGTCCTCCACTCACTCCACACGGTCTGCCCCGGTGGCCCGTGACAGTACGACGCGACCAGTATGGACCCAGCGACACAGAGAAGGGAGGTCGTTCAGGCAGTTGAAGCGCTATGCTGTCAGTGGATGCAGCGTTCCGGGGAGGAGGATACGGAGGAGTTGCTTCGCCCATTGCGGGTGAGCGTAACCGTGTTCCCCTGGCTATGGGAGGCGCTACCCCCCCTGATTTCTGATTACCTCCGCACCATCCTCCACCATCTTGCGGCTCCGGGGTGATTAAGGTTGGCTCACTGAGACTCGGGCGCAACCTGGGGTCGCTACCATCCATTCCTTCGTACACGAGCCGCTCACCCTCGCCGTTTCGTTCGGACTTCGCTTCTCCAGCCTCCTTTCTGGCACGGATGTGGTCGGAGGACGAGGAGCCAGCCGTCACGGCTATCAATGTTGTGTCAACAGCCGTTGCTAGGAGGAAGCACGTCAGCGCAGCCAGAGTCCGGGGTGTCGTCAGAGCAGTCGCCTGGGCTGGAACCGCTGGCCGAAGTCGCCTCCGAGTCCGCGTCAGCAGTGATTTTCGGCTCTGAGGAGATGTCCCCACAAATCACTGCCCAGGACGTTGCTGAACGGGAGCAGGTGGTTCTCGCGGAGCTGGAGGAGAAGCTCCGGTGGAAGCCGTGGCTGACCCCCGACTATGAGCAAGTCTTTCGGGGAACGCGCCTGGCTCTTGGGGGCCCGCGGAGCTGCCAGGGCCTGCCCCCTTTCACTTCCCCTGCAACCGGAGCTTCCGTCACCGCGTCGCCTTCAGGGAAGAGGCGACGGCGACGTCACCGTGGCGCCGCTCGGCAGCTGGAGGTTGGGGAGGGTCTCGTTTCATCTCGTGCCCCTTCCGACATGGAGGTGAGTGACTGTGCTTTTGCTCCACGTGTCTTTTCCATGGGCGAGATTATGCCCACTACTGAACTGCTGCCTTGCGGGCTCAGCCATAAGAGAGGCGATCGTATCAAAGAGCCAGAGTCCGTGCAAATATCTGTTTTACCGGCCAAGACTAAAGAGACTGTAAATGGACCAGCTGATAGTAACACTACGAGCAGCAAGACTGAAATTAAACAGCTAGAGAGGCCCCCCAAGGGTTGTAGAGTGTCTCAACATGAATGTTTAGCGTTTCCATGTGTGACCTGTGTTAACCACCACTCAATCACTGATGATGAGTCTGGGGGCATTCTTGTTGCTGGAAATGTGAGCAACACTGAGCGTGAACCATTAAGTGGGGTTTCCAGGAATTTTGATGTAGAAGCTCTTCATGTGGCCGTACAAGCGCCAACAGAAACCCTGCCAGTGTCATGTAGCGAGGATGGCAGGGCTGTGTCTACCTGTTCTGAGGGAGCAGATAAGGAAATTCGATACCATGTTAATGATTTAGAGAAACCAGAGACTGTTTCCTGTGTGGCTTATATAACTGAGCCTTTTGACTCCCAGTTGAATGCGTCTGAGAATTGTGACCATGAACCCACTCTAGTTGGTGAGGACGCCACTGTGAATTCTAGGCATGGGAACTTAGACCCAGTAATTAACCCACCTCCATTCCGTGAGGGCAGGGCACCTGTTTCCACCTCTGCCAGGAATAATTCGGTCCAGGACCTGAGACCAGGTGGCGAACTGATAAACAGTGAGTACATGGGCACGTTAGCCAAGAAGGTGTATTGTGTGTCTGAACATGCTCGGCCTGAGACAGTCATGACTCATGCTAGAGGGTCTATGGATAACCTAGACTGTGTTCTGGATGCTGTGGGAGATGAGCAAACTGTGTTAGCTGACCTGACTTTTTCCCTGAGCGACACTCTGTCGAAGTCATGTTATGAGTCAGAAGAAACTGTGTTTAGCTCCACAGCG
Source organism: Aulonocara stuartgranti (assembly GCF_965226115.1). Classification (NCBI taxonomy): domain Eukaryota; kingdom Metazoa; phylum Chordata; class Actinopteri; order Cichliformes; family Cichlidae; genus Aulonocara; species Aulonocara stuartgranti. The sequence goes on along the minus strand of NC_138945.1, from coordinate 6,517,467 downwards.
AGGGCAGCCAAGGGCAGCAGAAGCCACGTTAATGGCTTAAAAGGACAAGGTTCTGTTTCAGGTGTTGCTCCCTCAGCCACACCCCATGAAGCTAATGTTCCCAAAGCTGAGATTGAAGTGCAGTCTACTTTGGTTTTCTGTGACATGACGAATAACATTGTATGTGTTACTGATCTTGACACTGGAAACGTACCCCTAGGCAGTAATTCCACTAGCAGCCATGTGAATGTCGTCCATGTGACCAAGTTTTCTCACATCAAGCCACGTCGGCTGGAGGGCCCGAGGAGCCCATCCGGCCTCAAGCCACGTCGGCTGGAGGGCCCGAGGAGCCCATCCGGCCTCAAGCCACGTCGGCTGGAGGGCCCGAGGAGCCCATCCGGCCTCACGCCGTGTCAGCTGGAGGGCCCGAGGAGCCCGTTCAGCTTCCTTCCACGTCAGCTGTACAGGCTGGGAAGCAGCCTGCTAGGAATGGCGTGAGCTTTCTCTCCGCCTCAGATTGCTTTCTGCTTCAGCCGTCTCTTCCGGCTGGAGGGCCCAAGGAGCCCATCCGGCCTCAAGCCACGTCGGCTGGAGGGCCCGAGGAGCCCGTCCAGCACCATGCCACGTCAGCTGGGGGGCCCGAGGAGCCCATCCGGCCTCAAGCCACGTCGGCTGGAGGGCCCGAGGAGCCCGTCCAGCACCATGCCACGTCTGCTGGGGGGCCCGAGGAGCCCATCCGGCCTCAAGCCACGTCAGCTGGAGGGCCCGAGGAGCCCGTCCAGCAACCTTCCTTGTCAGCTGGGGGTTCAGGAGAACCGCACCGGCCTCGTGCCACGTCAGCTGGAGGGCCCGAGGAGCCCGTCCAGCCATCTTCTGCTCCTGCTTCGCCTGGTCCAGCTTCAGCTCCTGCTTCGCCGTCGCCTGGTCCAACCTCTGCGTCAGCTCCTGCTTCGCCGTCGTCTGGTCCTGCCTCGACTGGTCCTGTGCCCACCGGGCCTCGGCCAGTGCGCCTGACACTGGAGAGCCACCGCTGCCTTCCGCGCGGTCGGCCCCCTGAGCTGCTCCGCCGTCCCCTTCGCCGCCGCCGTTGCCACCCACACGGCTGGCCTCCTGACCGGCTCTGTCACCTGTGGCGCCCGCCTGGTCGGCCCCCCGACCGTATGACCCTCGAACTCTTGTGCCCACGGGCTCCGGGTCGGCCTCCCGAACCGCACCGCCACTGCCTCTCACATGGACGGCCTCCTGATAGGGGATGGCGTGGCCTGTTGGGTTGCCAACCCCCGGGTCGGCCGCCTGAACTCGTAAACTGTGGGCTGGTGTGTTGCCGCCCTCCGGGCCGACCCCCTGAACTATGTCTGGCCTGTTGTCACGTGCTCCAGTGTTGTCTGTTGGCTTTTTTTTTTTTCTCTTGTTCTGGTCCCTCCGTCCTGGTCCCCCGCCGCCCGCCCGGGCTCGGTGGTCTGTTTCTTTTGGTTTGGGCTGTCTGGAGCCAGCCCTTGGTGGGGGGGTGGTGTCATGGTCCTGGGTCGTGTGACCCAGTGTGTTATGCTTAACCTATTTTGATGTTTATTGTTTGCTTAGGTTCTTTAAGGTAGTCCAGCCCTTTTTGTAATTATGTCACCCTTGCATTACGTCTCCCTTGCCCTTCGTGTGTTTATGTCTGTGTGTCTTGTACTGTCAAGTTCATGCTGTCAGTTATGTCACCTCCCCCTGTACTACGTCTCCCCGGTTCATGTCTCATGTTTCCTGTTTTACTTTGAAGGCCTGCATTCACTGTCTGTGTATTCAGCTCACTCCTCCTGTCCTGTCGTTAAGTTCATGTGTGTCAGCTGCGTTCCCATGTGTGGCCACTTCCCCTGATCATCCCTCATGTGTATTTAGTCTCTGTGTTTCTTACAGTCTGTGTCGCGTCGTCTGTGTTATCTCCCCTACCCCTTGTCATAGTTTCCCAGCCTTAACTAGTCCTAGTTTGTACTTTGTTTAGCCATAGTTTTCCCAGTCTATGTTCAGGTTTTCCCTCAGTTGCTTTGCTGCCTTGTTCCTTAAGTTTTCGGCCCTAAATAAAGGCTCACCTTCTGTTAAGTCCGGTTTTTGTGTCCTCACCTCTGTTTGCTCTTGGGTCCTCCACTCACTCCACACGGTCTGCCCCGGTGGCCCGTGACACATGATGCATTGAGTATTTCTTCTTCAGTCACCTTTCTTACTCTCTATGTGTTAATAGACCTCTCTGCATTGAATCATCCTTGTTATTAATCTCTGGCTTTCTTCCACAGCATGTCCTTTATTCTGTCTTCCTCTCTCTCCTCAACCGGTCTTGGCAGATGGCCTCTCCTCCCTAAGTCTGATTCTGCTGGAGGTTTCTTCCTGTTAAAAGGGAGTTTTTCCTTCCCACTGTTACCAAAGTACTTGCTCATAGGGGGTCACATGATTGTTTTTCTCTGTATGTATTATTGTAGGGTCTACCTTACAATATAAAGCGCCTTGTGGCGACTGATGTTGTGATTTGGCGCTGTACAAATAAAACTGAATTGGATTGAATTGACTCACTTTTTAAAATATTCTATGAAGTGAATAATCTATTAACACTGATGTTACATTTCACACTTAAATAATAAATAAAAAAAATAATTGAAATTATTAACTGTGCTTAGATTTGTTTGGTTGATTAGACTGACAGCTGTACAAATTTTACATCGACAGTGGGTTACCTAATATGTTGTAATTTCAAAGGTGTTCCTTGTAGTTACAAAGCTCAGTGGACCATTTATTATCAAGCTAGCGAGACAGAAGTGGACCTCCCCACCCTCATTCAGATCTGGCGTTTGGAATTATTTTGGTTTTCATGTGACGTATGACCCTGAAGCCAGCCAGCAGGCCACAGCCAGCAGACCCAGCCAGGCTCCACCATCAGCCAGCAGGCCACAGCCAGGCTCCACCATCAGCCAGCAGGCCACAGCCAGCAGACCCAGCCAGGCTCCACCATCAGCCAGCAGGCCACAGCCAGGCTCCACCATCAGCCAGCAGGCCACAGCCAGGCTCAGCAGGCCACAGCCAGGCTCCACCATCAGCCAGCAGGCCACAGCCAGGCTCCACCATCAGCCAGTAGGCCACAGCCAGGCTCCACCATCAGCCAGCAGGCCACATCCAGCAGACCCAGCCAGGCTCCACCATCAGCCAGCAGGCCTAGCCAGGCGCCATCATCAGAAATTCCGCTTCCGGGTCCCTCGTGGTGGCCGCCTCGTGCTCTCGCTTCAGTATGCCACCCAAGAAAGGCCCAACACCAGAGGAGGTTGAGGACATTAAAACCTCCCTCGGAGCGCTGTGCGGAGACGTGGCCGCAGTCAGGGCACAGTAGGAGCTGCTTCTGGGGCTTCTGGAGGAGGTAAAACAGCTACGCCTCCAAAATGCCGAGAAGGACAGACGGATCATGGATCTTGAGCGGCGGGTGGATGAGCTGGAGCAGTACACCCGTACGAACGACGTGGTCATCAGCGGTATTAAAATCAAGCCGCGCGCGCGTACATAGAAGCATGTCACTCACTGCCCAGGAGGAGTGACAGACTGCCGGCCATCATTATGAGATTTGTCAATCGGAAGAACAAGGTCGCACTGCTGAAACAAGGACGCAAACTGAAAGGCACGGACGTTTTCATTAATGAGCATCTGACACGAAAAAACGCAGACATCGCGAGGAAGGCAAGGCAACTGAAGAAGAACGGTAAAATACAACATACATGGGTAACAAACTGTAAGATTTTCATTAAGCTAAACGGGACACCAGAAGAGGCAAAAGTACTGATAGTGAGGAACATGGAGGATCTGGACAAGTATAACTGACACCAATGTATCAATTACACCAGGAAATGACATGGACACGTTGAAATTAGTTCTTCAACAGAAAGTAATTGATCTAGATTGTGAATATAAGGAGCATAATATAATAGATCCAGAAATAGATTCTGAAAGTAACTTTCTCTCTTCTTTTGTTAAAAATTGTAATTATTTCACTCAGGAACAATATGAAAAAGAAATTAACCTAGACGGGAAGCTCTCATTAATTCACTTTAACAGCAGAAGTATGTACTCTAATTTTGATTTCATTAAGGACTATTTGCAACAATTTTCTCGCCCCTTTAGTGTTATAGCCATCACTGAAACTTGGTTCAATGTCGATAAAGGAATAGATTTTTGTTTGAATGGATATGATTTAAAATACATGAATAGATTAAATAAGGCGGGCGGCGGGGTTGCTATATATGTTCATAACTCTATAAAATATAATGTTGTAACAACTATGTCTATGGCTATTGATGGAATTTTGGAATGTTTGACTATTGAGATTATGAATGAAAAAAAGAGAAATGTTATAATAAGTTGTATATATCGGACACCCAGTTCAAGTATTGACACTTTTAATGAATGGATAGAAAAAACGTTTGCTTCGGTGAACCAAAAGATTGGAGTTCGGTGTATGAAGAGTCAGATGTGGACAAGGCTTATGATAATTTTCTAGATATTTTTACTATGTGGTACAATAAACATTGTCCTGTAAACGAACACATGACAAAGAAAAAAAAGATAAAAAGTCCTTGGCTCACAAAAGGAATTATTAATGCTTGCAAATAGAAAAACAATCTGTATAAACGGTTTATCAAAGTAAAAACAAAAGAAGTGGAACAAAGATATAAAGCATATAGAAATAAATTGACTGATATTATAAGAACGAGCAAACAACTTTATTATAGAAGAAGATTATATGAAAATAAAAACAATATAAAAGGAACTTGGGATGTGTTAAACAACTTAATTAAACAAGGATCTTCTGGAACATCATATCCTGAATATTTTACTGATGCAAATGGTGAAAATCACAACATGAGTAATATTGTCGATGGGTTCAATAAATTCTTCATAAATGTTGGCCCTGAACTAGCAGCAGACATCCCGTGTCATAAAAATAAAAATATCAGTAATATAAAATCAAATCCCTTTTCACTGTTCCTCTCAGCTACAAATGAGCAAGAAGTAATAAATATCACATTAAAATGTAAAAGTAAGTCTTCAATGGATTATCATGACATAAATATGTCTGTAGTTAAACAGGTTATTCTGAATATTGCTAGTCCCTTAACATATATCTGTAATTTATCATTTCAGTCCGGTTGTTTTCCAAAAAAAATGAAAATTGCGAAAGTAATACCACTATATAAAAGTAATGACAAACACAGTTTTACCAATTATAGGCCTATTTCTCTACTGCCTCAATTCTCAAAAATTCTAGAAAAACTTTTTAATTCAAGATTAGAAAAATTCCTTGAAAAACATCAAATAATAAATGTTGGTCAGTATGGTTTCAGAACGCAAAGAACCACTTCAATGGCGATAATTGAGGCAGTAGAAGAAATTACTGATACACTGGATAAAAATAAATATGCAGTTGGTATTTTTGTTGACCTCAAAAAGGCCTTCGACACAATCAATCACTCAATTTTACTGGATAAATTGGAAAGATATGGTATTCGAGGGAAAGCTGGTAACTGGTTAAAAAGTTACCTAACAGGTCGGGAACAATATGTTAGCATAGGGCATTACCATTCAGAGAAACTTGGTATTACATGTGGTGTTCCCCAAGGGTCAGTGTTGGGACCAAAACTTTTCAATGTATACATAAATGATATTTTTGATGTTTCTCAAGTACTTAAACTCATACTGTTCGCAGATGACACCAACATATTTTTCAGTAGCGATGATTATACTGATCTTGTAATGACTGTAAACAGGGAGCTAAAATTAATAAAAAAATGGATGGACATAAATAAATTATCATTAAATATAAATAAAACTAAAGCAATGTTTTTTGGTAATTTAAAATATAATATAGAATTACCAATTATCATTGAAGGTGTACCAATTGATAATGTGAGTGAAAACAAATTTTTGGGAGTTATAATTGATAACAAAATTTCATGGAAACCCCACGTCAGACACATAAAAACCAAAATTTCCAGAAGCCTCGCAGTTTTGAACAAAGTGAAACAATTCCTTGATAAAGATGCACTTCGTACTCTGTACTGTACCCTGGTTCTTCCATATCTTACATATTGTGTGGAAGTGTGGGGAAATACATATAAAAATACAACTAATCCATTAGTCACAGTACAGAAACGAGCACTGCGTATTATTCACAAGGCTGGTTATCTAGATCATACTCACAAATTCTTTCTTCAGGCAAAGTTACTTAAATTCCAGGATCTGGTTAATTACAATACATCCATAATTTTGTATAAAGCTTTTACTAAACTTTTACCGGCAAATTTACAAACTAGATTTGAAATTCGAGAAAAGGTTTATAATGTGAGAGGCTTTGGAGAATTCAAATTACCCAGAACTCGAACAACCCGTAAAGGCTTTTGTGTGTCTGTATGTGGTGTGAAAATCTGGAACAGTCTGAGTTTACTATTGAAACAATGCAAAAATATTCATAGATTTAAATTTCTCTACAAACAGTTGGTCTGGTCACAGTATACTCAATGATGGGTTTTAGTGTGCTCTGTAATGTCTGTCCTCTTACCATTGCTGGTATGGATTCCAAAATAAAAAATAAAAAATAAAGTGTGCGTATGTATGTACATATATGTACTTGTGTGTGTAGATATATATGTATGTATATGTATGTGTGTCTGTTACTTGTAGTTATTACTGCCTGTTACCTGTGGTAATGCAATTTATAATTTATATATTCTGTATTCAGTTATGAAGGCTCTAATTGTTGGTTGCGAGCTGCCGCTTAGATGCTTGTATCTGCCCGGGGCTGTTGATGGGTCTGTATGCAATGATGGGCGTAGCTGCGGGAAGTTTATTGTTTTTTTTTGTTGATGAGTGAGTATAGGGGTGGGATTTAATAAGTTTTCTTCGTCCCACTCCTTTTTCAGGCAAGTTTTGTTTTTTGTTTTGTGTATTTTATGTTCAATATAGGTATTTGTTGTGCCTGAAAATGAATAAATAAATGAATGAAATGAATGAATGAATCTTTCATGATATTTGGTTTTATGGTCTGCAATGCTTCACTTCTTCACTGTTGCAGTTCTCATTAGTCTCATTTACAGCTGCTATTTATGTTCCTTTTGGGAATATCATTTAGAAAACCAACCATCCTCTGAAGACTGATGAATCTCATGAGCACAGAAACATACCCCTAATTTTCAGTGATGATTTTCAAAAGATGACATGGAAACTATAAAGAGTACAGTTCCACCATCATAAATGCTAAGAAAGTCATCACTAACAACCTGGACAGCAGATACAAAGATGTTCAGGACTATCTGCACAGATTTAGTGTCCTGGATACAAGATACAAGTCTCTGCCATACCGTCTATTCTTTTTAAACTGGACAGAATACTTCTGCAACATTTACCTTTTCATTCTATGTAACAATAACCACAACTGTATTATCTCATCTGCCATGAACTTATTTTTGTTATAATAATAATAATAATAATAATAATAATAACAACAACAACAATAATAATAATAATAATAATAATAATGATAATCATGTGGAGAGCTCCATGCAACAGAGACTAGAGCCCCAAAGCCTTTTTTCACCGTCACTCAGGAGGAAATTATAGGCTGCGTTTCTGTCGTTGTTGAATTTGAGAATCTTATAATTTATGAGAATGCATCAATTTGCTGCAAGATCTAATAAAACACATTATTATTATTGTATATATAATATTTATGAGTACACTATTCTCTCAGAGAAAGAAAACTGAAAAAAAGTTTATTTTAAAGAAAGGAAAGTATAGTGTTGCTTGATCTTATTGTTTACCTTATACTGATGGCCTGAAAATAGCAATAAAGGTCTTTTGTTTGCACTAATTATGAGATCACAACATTGAGAGCCATTTCCTTTTGATAAATATATCCTGTAAATATCAGTCAGTTCAGTCTTTCTGTGCTGAACTTGCACAAAACATCTCAAAGACAGCAGTCACAGTGTAGTTTAGCATCAAGGAAACATATTCTTTCGTTAGGATTGGAGGGTGAATAATTGATCATTCACTGTCAAAGTGAATTTAAGGCAAACAGTTTTAAAATATTCTAAAATTAGCAATATCTCCACGTTTACTGCGCAAAAGTCTCACCTAGCTTTAACTTAACCCTGATGCGCTTTACACCAAAGTGCCTCATTCGTTCAGGTTTTGTGTGACTACATGACACGTCCTTGAGAGTAATGGCATGTTCTTGATATTTTAAAAACTGTGAATGGTGGATTATCAATTTATAGCATAAAATACAAAATATTAAAAAAAAGTACACTGGACCAAACCAAAAACCAAACCAGTACAAACCAAACCGTTGACAGTGTGTCGTGGCGGGGAGCGCCCACGTATTTTAAACGGACGCAAGAGCAGACACTACAGGAGATGGAGCTGGTTTGTAAAACAAAAGCGAGGTTTATTAGGGATGAATAAAGGCAACAAGAACGATAAGGAGAAAAACAGAAAACGACAACTAAACTTAGTACAGGCAATGAACAACTATGAAACTGAAAAACTGTGAACACTATGACGATTACAGAGTGAAATAACAGATGACCTGAGAATGAGTGAACGGAAACACAGACTAAATACACACTTGGGGTAATCAGTGGAAGTGGAAACACATAAGGAAGCAGCTGACACAAAAGAACCTGAACTATGGTACAGTTGAAGTGAACCTAAACACAATAATAAAGACACAAGACTCTTTCAAAATAAAACAGGAAACACTGAAAACATGCAATAATCAAAGAATGAAACTAAAATACACAAAACACTGAGTTGCAGACCCAGTACCGTGACACGTTGCGACTCTTTCCACTCCTATGCATAGGGACATTTAGCAGCTCTAGCGCAAATTTTGGATTAATTTTCTAATTTTCATTACATGAACCGTTAACTGTGACCTTCTGAAGAATTCATTTAATATAGTTCTTGATTCATTCCTCATCCCCTTGCTAGTTTTTGGACTTAAACATTTTCAGGAAAGCATGAAAATTATAGTCAACATGGGCTGTGTAGCAAACAGGAGTTGGGACCCAGATGTAGGAATCAGAAATGAAGAAAATTAATCTCAAAAGCTGCTTTATTGCCAGACTCGTCAGGAACAAATGATCTGCAATTCCCCTGTAAACACAGAAGGAAGGACACGGTCATGATGGAGAACATAAGAAAGGACAAGGGATCATTGAGAAAATATATAAATGCAAAGGTTAATGAGGGAACAGGCAACAAGTGTGAGGACAGCTGAATATAATTATGAGACAGGGAAATAGGGCCACATGCAAAGCACACGTGACAAGAGGCTATCAAAATAAAACAGGAAATAACTGATATATGGATACACATACTTGACACAGAGACGGACGATGAAGAATGGGAACACAAAAGGGGATAAATAAACTAAAGTAACAGAAAACAGGATCATCAATATAAAAATAACACCAGAAGACTAATAAATAAAGAATTTGAAAGCAAAACAGAAAATTATCATAATAAATACGAAACTAGAAAACCCTTACACATCTCCTTCAAAACCCTGCATCAGTGACACATGGACCATTACACTTACTGTCTCACAGTGTTATGACCTGGAGACTTCAGAAATGATACGTATTTCACTAGTGCATACAAGTCAGAGCATGGAGCTGCTTCTGGGCAAGAGAATGAGGAGTCATTTTTTTTCTACTAACAGCTGTGAATAAGTGAAGTACTGAAGATAGCTTGAATATAAGGCTGGGACAGAAGTGGCTAGAAGGGAAAAAGGAACAAACAAATGAACAGAAGCCAGACAAAATATCCATCTTTTGCTCACGTTCAATTCCAGAAAAAAGGAAATGGACACGGAAAGGTGACATGTACTCAGCTACATCATGCTCATCGGTTCACTCAAACCTTTTATGCCTCATTTCCATAATCCAGTACATCTTCTCACCTGCCATGATTTATGTGTACTGCAGATTTTACCATCCTGGCAGTCATGTCATCGGCTGGTAGAAGGTCAGACCCACAAATGTAGTTCTACAATGTCCTTCTCTTTTTTTTACCCTCTGTTCACCATTTCTTCTTTACTTGCATTTGTAACAATTTTTCTCTTCGGGCTAATGCACCCAAATAGAGAAAAATGATTGTGGTTATTAAATGAATAAATCACAAGTAATGCCTTGGGTTTTTCCACATGCTTGAGTCCTTTTTTAGGTGTGTGTGTCTGTGTGAGTCTGTGTGAGTGACTCAATAAACAACTTCATAGAGGATGCCTTTAGCTCTTCATGTCAAAAGATGAAATAAAGATGAAATAAAGGCTTCTCTGTGTTGATGTGAGCGTTGTGTTTTCTTGCTCAGGGGGTTATCTGTTGTTGACAATTTTTAAAGGTAGAATGTTCTTAAACATTCTAACAACATTAAATAGCAGAAAGGCAGTGGAGGAAAAACGACAGATACTGATGTCAGGTTTTGGTGTCAGTTGCTCAGATTCAAAGAGTAACAGCTTGTTTAATGTCTCACTGGACTCAAATCCATCATAGAAGAAAGAAAAACTATTTTTTCCACCAGCAGCCTCGTTACTCAGAGCGCAGTGCAGCTCTCAGACATACTGTGGTTTGAAAAATAGGCAAGGTTGTACCATAAACTGTTTATAAAAGATGGCCATAACTTCTTTGAGTTCGGAATTTTGGGCATTTTTATTCTTTGACAAAAAAAAAAAAGTGACAATATTTGCAGGGGTTGAGTGCCAAAGCTGACATGCTTTGCAATAATCATCCATAAATTGTATCCGGACAGATCTAGACAACTGCCACATACAGAAGTGCAAACATGAAAATTAACTTGAAGAATTGCAGTAACTAACTCTATCAGGTGAGCATAATTCAGCACCAAAATATGTCAGAAAGGTCCAGTTCAGTGACTCAAATTCCTTAATGTGTGTTGGCATCAACCTGACACCCAAACCTGCCAAGCTCCAAACAATGGAGTAACTTAACATTTCCCTTGTGTGGCAACTATAAAAAGTACTACAGTCTGTCTCCTGCATCTCAAAAATATTCAATATATTTAGAAATTTTGAGCATGTGGTTTTTGGCCATTACTCCTTGCAAAAACACAACAAAGAGCCAGATGAAATGCACTGTGAAGCTTTAGCGTGAACCCATAACACCCACATGATATGAGTAGAATATTGGAGGCGTGCTATTGTTGGCTGTTCAGCTGATGAAATGTGCTTCCAAAGTCTTCCAGGAGATGGAAATGTATATCCAGAATGGCTGAGTTTCTTTGGAGACGATCTTCCCATTCTAGTCAGCATGTTTGACAAGCATGGATTCTGATAATATCCTGAATAGCTTGAACTGGGGAGGTACACTTTAAATCAGATTAGATATTGTGAGTAATATAAATTCTGTGTAAATAGTAGAACCCAGCTGATATATTGGCCAGCTGATCTTATCAGCTTATATTAGTTATTTATTTTAGTAATTTTCATTTATCTGTTGATAAAAACCCTTCAATCATTTCATGAGTGTTGATGTTGCATAGTTAGTCCACTAACTAACACAAAGGCACCGACTAATCCTGTCTTGGGAGTGAGTGGGGATTTTCCAGGGTGTGCAAGAGGTGTCCAGACCTCTGGTGGTAACTCGACTTCCTTGGTCAGTTCCATGGTCCTTCTGTCCTGTATCTAATGCTGCTCTCTGTCCTCAGTTCCTACCAGATTTGCCTACTGCCATGTTCATGCTTCAGTGTTGGTCTGAACTGCTTCAGCTACTACAGTCAGATCTAAGGACTTCCATAGTCACATTGTTCACCCGGCTGCCCTCCTGCCTGTCGTCACTCCTCTGGGACTAGATATCCTCCTTCACCTTGCTCACCCCACTGGACACTTTTATGGACACCTCCCCCCAGTCTGCAGGTAAGCACACCCCAAGGCCATACACACTCACCTCTTGGCTCTCCCTGTGCTCCCTGTGTTTAAGTATTTCTCCGCCCTCGACCTTCCTCAGCTCTAGTTCCCCAGTTTCAGTTTCTAGCCATGTTCTTGTTTAAAGTCACATTTTGTTAAAAAAAAAAAAAAAAAAAGAAACCTTGCAAAACATTCAACTTGGGTATTGAGTCTGCTCTTGGGTGCCATTTTCGTATTTCCATCAGTACATGACAAATCTGTGCAGAGTCAGGCAGGGTGTAAATCAGTAATCCACAACTTCTTACAATAAATTTTTTTTCTAAAACATGCATCGTTCAGTTCAATATAATTGTATTTATATAGTGCAAATCAAAACAACAGCTCTTTCTGTATTGTAAGGTAAAGACCCTACAATAATACAGAGAGAACCCCAAAAATTAAACGACCCCCTATGAGCAAGCACTTGGAAACAGTGGGAAGGAAAAACTCCTTTTTAACAGGAAGACCTCTGGCAGAACCAGGCTCAGGGAGGGGCACCATCTGATGTGACAGTTAGGGGCTGAGGGGAGGGAGACAGGAGAGCCAGTGATAATAAGTTACTGTCATAAATGATTTCACATCAGCTCAATATTGATCAATATATTGTATTTTTTAAGATCACCACTATCCATGTTAAAAATCTGCTTGGGCTAGGCTAAATAGCTTTTCAAACAGCTAAATGAAGGGCTGGTGGGAGGTTGGGTTATAAGCAAATATGGGTTCAGTAATTGATTTATTTAAAATAGACCCAGTATTTAAATTATATATAAAACTGGCATCCCTGGTCTCATAATCAGTTTTGGGCAAGTTACTTTGAAAAAGTAATTAATTATAGTTAGTAGTTACTTCTTCAAAAAAGTAACTGAGTTAGTAACTGAGTTACAATATTCTAAAAGTAATTAATTACTTGAAAAGTAACTATTGCATTACTTTTAAAAAAAACGTTTAACCCTCTGGGGTCCAGGGTATAATTGACCATTTTTAACTACTTTTGATTTTCCCTCCACATTTTCCCTTTAAAAACTATTTACTTTGCCTTGTTTGGTATCATCCTTTTCAGCACAACCTCACGTGTCTGAATTTACAGTTATGTTTTCATTTTGACATACTGTATTAACACAATTGATTTACAATCAGACAAAAAACATAAAATCAGAGTAGAAAAAGTTATAATTTTTACTGTAACAACCACAAACATGTTTAATGAATCATATTTCATAACTTTGAATGCAAATATAAATTGTCAATTTTAAAATCCTATGCACAAGTTTTGCAAACAACAAAGTTATTTGCATCCATTAACCTTTTACCAATAACCATTTCAAACTATTTACATAACAATCAGCTGTTCTGCATTCAATAAGATGCAACAGAAATTATTTGTGCCACTCCAAAACAATAATTTCTGTCCACTATAAAGGAGAACATCACAGCCTGATACCTGCAGGTCTGACAGCAGCAGGTGTATCACTCCTTTTTCTACCTGGAGACAGCAGTCGCCTCATTGTTCTGACCAATGACTGTAGAAAAAATGGACGACACGACAGCTCCCCAAAAATGAAGCCAAATAGTCTCTATCGTCCCCTGGGCCCTGTTTCAGGAAGCCGGTTTAGTGGAAAAACTGAGTAAGTATACCCTGAGTTAACGAAAACTCTGGGTTTTCGGTTTCACAAAGCGAGTTCAGATGAAGCCTCAGTGAGTCACTATGACGACACACTCCGTGAAGCTAACCTGCCCCCTAGCAGGTTTACTACAACTAACCCTGACTGTCTCCGGCCCTTTGTCGGAAACCTGACAGTAGGAAGTGTCGGACATGGCGTGCCCCGTCCTTGAAGAGCCAGTAGATCGTGAAGCCCAAATTCTCCGCAGAGCTCTCCGCCGGGAGAGAGTGATCAGAGCGCGTTTGGACATTTTATCATTTCCTGATGATTTTCTGTGTGAACGTTACCGTTCTTCAGCACAATCTATAAGTTATTTGGATAACATCCTCAGGCCATATATTACGCATGTGACACATCGTGGACATCCTCTCAGTTCTGTACATATTATTTGTATTGCACTTCGGTTTTTTGCAAACGGGAGCTTTCTGTATAATATTGGTGACGCTGAGCACGTTTCCAAGGCTACCGTCTGTCGGGCAGTCAGGAATGTTACAGTTGCACTGAAACGTCTCCTGTACCCGTTTGTGGTGTTCCCCGGTCACAGACCCACAAGATTCATCAAAGAGGGATGCCACAAAATTGCAGGTATCAGGATGACCAAAACTTAATTTATGATGTGGTGATACTTGGACTACTACTTAAATTTTACATTTATTTTCACGGTTCCCAGGCGTGATTGGCTGTACAGATGGCACTCACATTCCAATCATTGCTCCTTCAGTAAATGAAGGAGACTATGTGAACAGGAAGTCTTTCCACAGCATTAATGTACAGGTACATAGTTCCCTGTAGCATTTCAAACTAACAAATTATTTCATTATAGTAATGGATGCTAATTTGTGTTCTCTGCACTGTGAAGATCACATGTGATGCTGCCAACATTATCACAAATGTGGAAGCCAAGTGGCCAGGCTCTGTCCATGACTCACAAATATTCCGTGAATGTACACTGAGCACAAAATTTGGACATGGTGAGTTGAGAATACTTTAAAATATATAAAGACCAATTGCTTCAGGGACATTTGAACTGAAGTGTATCCTTCTGTCTTAGGAGAGTTCACTGGCTACTTGCTTGGTGATAGGGGGTATCCATGTTTACCCTATTTGCTTACCCCTTACCCTGACCCTGAACCGGGCCCACAGCAGCGATATAATCTGGCTAATTGCAGGACAAGAGCCAGAATCGAAATGACTATCGGAATGCTTAAGGCCCGGTTCCAGTGCCTTCAAAGACTCAGGGTCACCCCAGAAAGGGCATGTGACATTATTGTGGCATGTGTGATTCTTCACAACATTGCCACAATTAGAGGAGAACACTGTCCTTCTGAACCAAACATCAGCAGTGATCCAAACCATGAACATCCTGACCCTCCCACGGACATACAAGATGGAAGCGCAGTCAGAGACACCATATGTCACAATCATTTCCTTTGACCCATCACCTCAACATGTTGAAAGAAGAATAAACAGATTTGTTGTTCAACTGGCTTTATTGGTCGCCTGTATTTCCTGTACACAAAGTATTAAAAGATGTAAACCTCATAAAGTGTCTCTGTTGCTTCCTCCTCTGTAACAGCTGTCAATGTTTCTTCATTATTTTCCTGTAGTAAAGAAATAAACAACATTGCTGTTCTACTGTAAACTCATAATCTGTGGAGTATTACTCACAACTGCATGTTGGTCTGGCTCAACAGGAGGCTGCACCAGATGCAGTACACCATCACCATCAACTGATAGAATATGAGGTTTATACAGGTCACTTATAACTTACAAGGGACCAAATGGCAATTAACAAACATACCAATCACCTTACACTTCATTGTCATTATGCTCTCAAAGACAACCAAGACTGAGGGAAGGCAAAATCAGTAGGAAAATAACTTCACTACAAAATAATCCATTATGGTAAAGAGTTTATCAAATGAATGAGTAGCACTGCAAAGGTGACTGTGAAGAAAGGATGTATGCACATCATGTATTATTTTGAATTTACCCCCTATGTAGGCACTTGTGTCTTGCGGGGTTATTGACTCAGAGGATGTCCCCGCAGAGATGCCTTCAGCCACAGGGCGCCCACTGTTTTGGCTGAGGGCCAACTGCTCAGCCTCTGTGAGTGGTGGAGGACCCCCACCTGTTTTTCGGGCCTCCGCTTTTTTTCTGTTGGCTATAACGGGCCACATTTGAGCATACAGAGTAAGCAAATATGTACTTGTAATGTGCTCAGATAATTTCAATAAGTGCTTACAGAAAGAAAATTAATGTAGCCTCTAACTGAAATTGATTTACATGGGACAAACAGACCAAGCACTATGGCTCATAATACAATTACACCTTACCTGTTTGGACTATATTTTTATATTTCATTTTTACTTGCTGCCAGGAACGTTTGGGGCCTGTTGGGTTGCACCTGCGCTCACATCACATCACAAAATAAAATGTATAAAATAACAAATAAAATAACATATGATAAAATAACGTGTTAAATGGGTGGAAATCCCTAGATCAATGTTTATATTAACACTCACGCATTGACTCTGTCGGCTATGTTTTGCCATGCATGCTCCCTTTCTTTTGCAGCTGTGGCTGTGTTACTTTTTTCCGCGGAATTTGCATGTTATCGGCATATGCTGCCATCAGAATTTCGGCCTCAAGCGCTGTGAAATACATTGACCGCGCCTTCTTTCCCTCCGTCTCCATGGTGACTCGCTTAATCTGTGCTCCGCTTATCAGGGCTTTATGTATCCTCGTCCGCGCGCTTCACTTGGGGTTGACGCAACTCCGCGTTGATTGAACTAATTGTTATCAGCCTTTCTGAAACCGAATATTCCAAGTTGGACAGTTCGGGGTTACTCAACCCTGCGTATCATTTTTCACTCTGAGTTTTCTAAACCGGCTTCCTGAAACAGGGCCCTGGTGTCTGGCTGCTGGCTTTTTTCCAAAGATTCTTTCTTTTGTTTTCAATAGTTCTCATCACGCTGATTGATGTCCAAGGGGTCTCCTTTCTTATAAGTTTGATTCTAATTCCTACAGCGGCGATGTTAAATTGGGGTGAAACATCATCATAACAGCTTTGACTCATGCAATAGTTTTGTCCCCTTAGCTGCAGGTGTTGTGCTAGACCAGGGGTCACCAACCTTTTTGAAAGTGAGAGCTACTTCTTGGGTACCGATTAATGTGAAGGGCTACCAGTTTGACACACACTTCTCAAATAACAAATTTCCTCAGTTTAACTTAATTATGTGTTATCATTAATAATTAATGATATTCATCTATGTACGGACACTAATTATGTTAATTATTTTTCACCATAATTATAAAGAATGCAATTAGGAAACAAGGTAGGAAACATAAATATCAATATGCAACGCTTTATTTCTATATATCTCTGCAAGTATTTACATTTTGAAGTGATCACTTCTACAACATTTTCACTTACCACTAACAAATTTTAACAAATCATGCACTGTTACATACATTATTTTTGTATGTATGTAACATACAAAAAATCAACTTTCAAATTTTACAGAACTTTTCACCAAATTGGCAGCATTTTAAAGCAAATTGTCACATGTTACACTTAACAAACACATTTGTTTTTCAATAATTAAATTCAACTTTGACATGACACTGTAATGTTGCCACTGAGAACATCTAATATGGCTTTCTTTGTCTGTTAGTGGGAAACCTGGCATTGCATGCTGTTCACCAGTGTGTTGTAATCTGGGGTATAACTTGACACTGCAACTCTGAGTGAGTCTTGCAGATGTGCATCGGAGAGGCGTGTTCTGTGTTTGTTCTTGATGAAGTTCATGTCAGAAAAGGCTGATTCACAAAGATAGGTTGAACCAAACAGGCTGGGAACCTTCATAGCTGCTGTGCACACACCACTGTACTTTTCTGTGTCAACAAGGCACCAAAAGTTTGGTGCACCCAGATAGGCTTTGAGGTGGACATCATTTTGCAATGTTACAATTTCGATTTCCACCTGTCCAGCATCCAAGCTGAACATTGAACTTAGTTGCTCAGCAATGCATGTTGTGTCCACATTCATGAAAGGATTGGAAACAAATGAGACACATGGCTCAAGCTGATCAAGGTCACAAAACCTGTTCTCAAACTCTTGACCAAGTCGGTTTATGACTTGAGTGTACTTTTCTGCAACTTTGTCAAAAGTCTCAGATGCAGAAGCATTGTCTTTCAGCACCATCTGCACAGAGGGAAAGTGCAGCACCTTTTTTCTCTGTAAATGCACAGAGAAAATGTTCATCTGGGCTTTAAATCCATTTAAAGCACTTATCATGTCAGCAACAGTCTTACCTTTGCCTTGCAGCTCACAGTTCAAATAGTTCAGTTTCCCAGTAATGTCTGTTAAAAACGCAAGGTCAAGTGTCCACTCAGTGTCCTCCAGCAGAGATGTGTCTTCCCCTTTGGATTGCATGAACTCCTTGATTTCACCCAAAAGTGACAAAAAACGAAGCAAAATCCGTCCCCTGCTGAGCCATCGGATTTCCGTATGTAGTAGCAGGTCACCATATTCAGCTGACAGCTCCTCCAATAGCACCTTGAATGTTCTGTGCTGTTTAGCTCTGGAGCGGATGCTGTTTATGATCTTCACGACGGGAGTCATGACATGCTCGAAGCCGATCACCTTTGCGCATAACGCCTGCTGGTGAATGATGCAGTGGTAATGCATGAAGTTTGGGAACTCTGTGTCACCTTTACAGTGAGCGATGAATCCCGTATGTCGGCCGATCATAGCAGGAGCCCCGTCGGTAGTCACTGATACCAGCTTTTCCAACGGTACCTTTTTCTTCGCGAAAAACTCCTTCACCGTGTTATAGATGTCAACTCCCTTCGTTGTTGTCTTTAGCGGCAGTAGTGTCAGAAGTTCTTCTTTTGTGGAGAAACCATCAAATACCATCCGGATAAAGACCATCAGCTGTGCTGTACTGCTGCTGTCGACGGACTCGTCACACTGGATGCTAAACCAACTGCACTTTGCCAGATCCTGATCCAACTGATCGGCCAAGTTCCCGGACATAGCCGACACTCTTCTAACAATTGTAGTTGCCCCCAGCTGGACATCAGAGAGAGTGGAGATTACATCGTTTCCATATTTCTCGTCTTTAAGCACAGTTTTTGCAATTATCATCATTGCTTCTTTGAAATACTCCCCGTCTAAAAATGCCTTCTTTTTCTTAATCATGAAATGTGTAGCTCTAAATGAGGCTTCGGTTGCTTTTTGAGAGTTTTTCACCGGTCTCGTGAAAAAAGACTGCTGTTTGCTCAAACCTGCCTTTAATTCGCGGGCCTTTTCCGCTCGCAGTGTTCTGCCCTTTGGGTAGTTAGCATGGTAGCTTGTGTGACACGTTCGGAAATGTCTCTCCACGTTGTGCCGCTTTGCCGTTGCCACAGTTGCCCCGCAAATGAGACACACGCATGAATCTTTCACAGTGGTAAAAAAGAACTCTTCCTCCCATTCACTGTGAAAATTATATGTTTTCTTCCTTTTTTCCGCCATGTTTTCCTCATCTCCTCACCTTTGCCTTTGCTGGTCTTCACGGCAACTGTTTCCGTGGAGACCAGCTAGCACTAAATATTAGATCATGATCTAATATTTAATAATAAACATTTTTTTATATATTATCTCTAACAAATTAACGCCAATGCAATTGTGATTAAAAAAAATAGCAAGAAAAAATAAAAATAGATGCAGCTTACTGGTAAGTTGTTATGGTGAGCTATTTTTAGAACAGGCCCGCGGGCGACTCATGTGGTCCTTGCGGGCGACCTGGTGCCCGCGGGCACCGTGTTGGTGACCCCTGTGCTAGACAGTGATCGTGATTACCGCCCGCGGGAGCGCGCACAGCTGCTTAAAGCTGTAGCGCCCAGATTACTTACACCTACTTCTGTGCAACTGATATAAGATGCGGTAAGCTGAACACAGCTTCAACCGTCTGTTTGTTGAAAAATAGTAACGTACCGCATTTTCTTGTTAGTAACTGTAACGGTGTTGTAACGATAGGAATAGTAATTAGTTAGATAGTAACGCCGTTACTTGTAACGCCGTTATTCCCATCACTGCTCATAATGTGAATAAATATGAGAATTGGTAAAAATAAACAAACACTTTTCAATTCTTTACTTCTTTTTTTGACCATTACAAGCTGAGTTCCAGGTTCTGGGAAGACCAGTCCATGACTAATGATGTTCCTGTGTGTATTTCTCTAACCAGGTATGCTTATATTGCATTGACATGTGTGTTTGGGATCACTGACATGATGTTATTGCATGGTAGATGAAAATCTGACTGTACTTTTGTGTTTTCACAAGTTCATCAGTTCTCAAAAATCCCCAGTGGCACTAGTTGGGGATTTAACCCCAAACCATGAGTCTCTACCATATTTTACAAACACTCACTGTTTTAGCGCTCTCCTTACGGCCTCCATACACTTCTGGTGAAGCTTTTTGGTAGCCAAATATGAAGAAATGAGGGTGTGGACTCTGGAGAATCCGAATTTTACATAGTACCGTACATAATTTGGCATTAATTAAATAGTTTCCAAGTTCGAAGTAATGTGGGCAGGCTAAATTAATGTTTTAGCCTGCCCACAGGTGCTGAAGACCTGCAAATTGTTTTGCAACCCAGCTAGACTGGACATCTTGACATAAATGTCAGTTTGGTGCAGCAGTATAAATTACTGAAGGTGGAAATATCTTCTTTTGATTATCTTGGTCCTCATTGGACTAGATTTGGATGACTATTACTGTTATTAGTGCTAAATAGCACACTTTAATTTAAAAGATTCCTGGAAAGTAGCTGTAAAACCAAGCTTCACTTTCCTTTTTTTGACTCTCTGTAGAAATAGTCACTGTATGGCAATATGAAAGAAACTGCTCTGTTTTTTCAGAAGCAGCAGTAACGGCAGCAGCAGCAGCAGAAAAAGGCGAATAATAATAATAAGTATAAGAATTAAAGAAGGAGAAAAATCAAATGAAGTAGAAGAAGAAACCACTTCATCCGAATACTTTAGTGCAGCTTTTCATTTTCCGATCTGCAACTTTTCAACCTCATGCATGAAATTAAAAAAAGAAAAAAAAATTTATTATAAAGAATTTTTCGTTTAATGGGGAAACAATCAAATTAGGTCCTGACAGCATTAGTAATGTGTAAGAGCATGTGTGTCATGTTTTTGTACAGTGCAGCAAGCCATTCTTCTCCCAAATGATTTTGTAGCACATCATACATAATTTGTTGTTGAAACAGTCCTAAAATGTTCTTTGTATTATAAAGCATATATTGCCAAAGTCAAATCTAAATAATTGACAGAGTTAACATGGCTCTTGGTGATGAGTTTCAGCCTCCACCTGCAGTGACTGTGCATATCAGATACCACCTGGAGTATTGTGGAAGAGAGGGGAAATGAAGACCATTAACAAAGCAGAGCTAGACATGACTATGAGCAAGGATGCAATTATATCAGTAGCCTGCTGTCATGTTTCTGTAAGAACCTGCTCTCTGCATAGTCCAGGTTATAATTGTGGGTGTCAGGGACGATGATGGATGACGGCAGATAGTCTCCAGTGCTGGGATGCAGGTAATAACTTGCATTAGCGTTACTTCATTCAGCAAGGTAATACAAACAGTCATGCTGGCACATATTGAGGAACTTGCCCATTTTACTTTATGACAAGTAGTTTGATATATTTCATTATCTTTTCTGCATATGAGTGATTTTATAACTCCCACTTTTATTTAACTTTGAAAATAACACAAGCATAAAGATGGAAGTGGTTTTTAATAAAGCTCAAGAACTTAAAAATGTCTGAAAAAAATAATATACTCAACAATGCACTACTCATACTGTGAGTAACCATCAAACAGTATGTCAAGTATGTCAAATATGATGGAAGGCAACTATCAACTCTTTAGGCTGGACTTGAGGGTTTGTTTTCCATGTTAACCATTTTGCCAGGTAAGCACAGCATTAGTTCAGATGGGTTACAAACTCAGTCTCAGTTCATCCAAGGACATCAGCTGAATTTAGTTCCAAGCTTACCTCACCTAATGGCTCATCCGATACACTTCTATACATTCAACTGGCAAATGTCAGGTAGAGTGTTTAGCTACTTTACGCTGCGTAAAGTTGCTACAAATCTGCAAGCTGCTTTGCAGCCCACCTCGACTCCAGTTCTACCTATTGTGTAGTTTCTGACTTAAATAAAACTCAAGTCTAGGCTCTTGCTGCTGCCTTTCCTACCTCTGCCTTTTCATATATGCATACAGATAGTAATGGGCAGAGACATGTTCTCTGTTGTGGACGTCTCAGAACAGATTATCGACGGCAATGAGTTTCCCCTTACCCATAATGCCCCTGAAAATGGCACTATTTCTGTTCAAAGAATGATGATTTGTGAAATGTTCATAAAGCCATTAAATCCCGCCAATAGTCGCTGAAACATTTCATCCTGCTCAGCTAGCACCGTGGCTAAAAATTCAAGTTTTGTCCTTCGAAGTGCATTAGAAACTATTAGCGCCAATATAATATATTTCCAAAATGAAATGACTATATATAGACTTAAACAACATCAAAGAACAACAACATGTCACTTCCGGCGCCCCCCGTGTGCGGCAGCCTGTTACAGCAGCTCTGCTCATTCTGAGTTTCTTTCTTTCTTATCTTTTTTCTCGTAATTTTTTTGTAACTAACGTATTAGTAATTAGACTCTGCAACCATGTTCTACCGTTTTGTGCTAGTCCTGGTCGTTTTTCTCAGTTTATTTCTACTTTTTTCACCCGTGTCTGGGGACCCAGAGCAGAGATCCTTTGTTTACAGTAAGGATCAGCTGTTAGCGCTGCGTCCTGCAGTGGTACTGCCGGCGGACAGACCCGATATTCCCAGCGAGCTGAGGAGGAAAAGACGGGGGTGTCGTGCTGGGAAGGAGCGCCGTCGCCCGAGAAGGAGACGTTATCGACCATCTCTTCCTTCTGTAATTATTGGAAACGTAAGATCTTTGCCCAATAAGATGGATGAGCTCATGTCGCTAACCTGGTCACAGAGGGAGTACCGGCAATGTAGCATCATGATGCTAACGGAGTCGTGGCTAACATCGCTAACTCCGGACACAAGCGTGACACTACCGGGATTCCAGCTGCTGCGAGCGGACAGGACCAGAGACAGTGGTAAGAGGAAAGGAGGGGGACTGGCAGTTTTTGTGAACGACAGATGGTGTAACCCTGGGCACATCACTGTAAAAGAGCAACTCTGCAGCAGAGACATTGAGCTGTTAGCCGTTAGCATGCGTCCGTACTACCTGCCCCGGGAGTTCTCGCATGTTATCGCGATAACAGCGTATGTCCCCCCCTCGGCCAACGCGGATGCAGCCTGTGACTCTCTCCACTCTGTGGTCAGCAGACTGCAAACACAATCACCGAGAGCCCTTCTCATAATATCAGGGGACTTCAATCATGCCTCACTGGACTCCACACTGCCCACCTTCACCCAGTATGTGACCTGCCCAACCAGAGTCAATAAAACACTGGACTTACTGTATGCCAATGCAGAAGAGGCATACAGTTCATCACCTCTCCCTCCCCTGGGCAGATCTGATCACAACCTGGTGCACCTTGTCCCTGTGTATGAGCCCTTAGTGCGCAGGGAGCCACCAGCCACCCGCACAGTACAGAGATGGTCAGAGGAGAGCGAGGAGGCTCTTAAGGATTGTTTTGAGTCGACTGTGTGGGAGGTGATTTGTGATGACCACGGTGAGGACATCGACAGCCTTACTACATGCATTACTGACTATATAAACTTCTGTGTGGATAACACTGTACCTACCAGGACTGTACGGTGTTTCTCCAACAACAAACCTTGGATTACCCCAGAAATTAAAACCGTCCTCAAGCAGAAGAGGAGGGCCTTCAAATCCAGAGACAAAGAGGAGTTGAAAAGGGTGCAGAGAGAGCTGAGGGGACTGATAAGGAATGGGAAGGAGAGCTACAGGCAGAAGATGGAGAACCAGCTTCAACAAAACAACGTTGGTGAAGTCTGGAGAGGCCTCAGAACCATCTCGGGCCACAAACATCAGAACTCTCTGCCTGGGAGGGATGTGAGGTGGGCAAATGAACTGAATCATTTCTTCAACAGATTTGATTCAGCCATGAGGCAGTCTGCAACATCGGCTGCAGACTCACCCACCCCCACTGCTGCTGTTCCACCTCAGACACTTCACACCTCCTCTATTCACCCTGCTCACTCCCCCCCACCCCCAACTGCAGCATCCAATACACACTCAACACAAGGCTCCAGCCTGTCTCTCTCAACCACCCAGGTTAGGAGAGAACTGAGGAGGATTAATGGCAAGAAGGCAGCGGGTCCAGATGGCATCAGCTCAAGGGTCGTCAGGTCCTGCGCGGACCAACTGTGTGGGGTGATGGAGCACCTCTTCAACCTGAGCCTGAGGTTGGGAAGAGTCCCACAGCTCTGGAAAACCTCCTGTGTTGTACCAGTGCCAAAGACTTCACGCCCCAAGGACCTCAACAGCTACAGGCCGGTGGCTCTGACATCCCACCTGATGAAGACCCTGGAGCGGTTGGTCCTGGCTCAGCTTCGGCGCCTAATAAGCTCATCACTGGACCCACTTCAGTTTGCCTACCAGCCTGGCATTGGAGCGGATGATGCCGTCATTCACCTCCTACATCGTTCCCTCGCTCACCTGGAGACCGCTGGAAGCACTGTGAGAATCATGTTCTTTGATTTCTCCAGTGCCTTCAACACTATTCTTCCCTCGGTTCTAAAGGACAAGCTGGAGAACTCTGGAGTGGACCATCACCTCACTACCTGGATCCTGGACTACCTCACCGACCGACCACAGTATGTGAGGACTCAGGGCTGTGTGTCGGACAGGGTCGTCTGCAGTACGGGGGCCCCACAGGGAACGGTTCTGGCTCCGTTCCTCTTCACCATCTACACTGCAGACTTCTCCCACAATTCCACCCAGTGCTTCCTGCAGAAGTTCTCTGATGACTCTGCAATAGTCGGCCTCATTACTGATGGGGACGACAAGGAGTACAGAGGACTGACTCAAGACTTTGTGGACTGGTGCCAGCTGAACTACCTCCAGATCAACGCCAGTAAAACCAAGGAACTGGTGGTAGACTTCCGCAGGCACAAGCATTCTCCACTGCAACCACTGAACATCCAAGGTATGGACATTGAGGCTGTGGACAGCTACAGGTACCTTGGTGTTCATCTGAACAATAGACTGGACTGGACTCATAACTCAGACGCCCTCTACAGGAAAGGGCAGAGCAGGCTGTACCTGCTGTGGAGACTCAGGTCGTTTGGAGTGGAGGGCCCACTCCTGAAGACCTTCTATGACTCTGTTGTGGCTTCTGCTATCTTTTATGGCGTGGTCTGCTGGGGCGGCAGCATCTCTGCTGGGGACAGGAAGAGACTGAACAGGGTGATCCGAAGGGCCAGCTCTGTTCTAGGATGCCCTCTGGACCCAGTGGAGGTGGTGAGTGACAGGAGAACGGTGGCTAAGCTGTCATCCCTGATGGACAACATCTCCCACCCCCCACGTGTGGGACTAATAAAGGTTATCTTATCTTATCTTATCTTATCTTATCTTATCTTAAAAAGCCTAAAGATCATGTAATGGCTAATAGCATAACTGTCACGACCGCGGTGGCAGACGTGTGGAATTGGAGATAGGACCCAAAATGCGGCAGCTCTGGTGCAGATGAGTATTTATTTAACAAAAGAAAATACAAATAGCAATGGCGTGGGTGAAGGTGAAACAGGAAAACCTAAACTGGGTAAAACTAACAAAACAAACCAGAAACGAAGATGCAGGGAGGTCCGGGGAAATACATACGGAGAGACGCAGGGAGACCGAGGGGAAACAACGCAGACGAACCAGCAACGACTAAGACAGAAGACAAGACTTAAAAACACTCAGAGAACACAGGGAGATCACACACAGGTGGGGGACACAGCTGGGAGTGATTAACGTGACAAGACTAGGGAGGCAAACCAAAAACACTCACATAAGACGCAGACCTTCAAAATAAAACAGGAAACACATACACCCAATGACACAACGCAAAAACTTCACACAGACTGGGGAACACATAGGAACATGAAAACAAAACCCAGAATAATAATAACTACACGGAGTCACAAACTCCGGATCATGACAATAACACCAATAACATACTTTAAAGGTAAAGTGTATAAAATATCACCACTAGACTGCAAATTGGAGTCAACTGAGTTTTGTGCTCTTACACATCCCAATTCAAGTTCATAACCCTGGCTACGGTGGCCACTGTAGGACAAACAGCTCTGGCTGCCATTCATCTGTAGTGAGTGTAGGCTGTCAACATACTGTTTACCTCAGCTGTCAAAGCAGGTGCTTGTGTCTATTTACTCTGAGAAGAGGCTGTAAAACTTTGTGAAAGGAGTCCAATACAAGTTTATGAGTCAGTAAAGCTCACTTCTTTCCGATGACAAATACTGAGGTTAGTTGTTGAGAATATCCCAAACTTTTCTGTTGGTACAGGTTGCTATTTTTGCTACTGGTAGCCTCTGTTAGAGGCTGTTAGCTGGAATCAGTGAAACGTAGTTAAAAGTTGACTCTCTCAAAGAATTTGAGAATGTCAAACTGTTTATCAGAGAGCTTTTATGAGCAAGAGTCCACATCGATTTATTTTTAGTGGATTCATTCAAAGTTTCTGAGAATGCATGAATTGGAGGAAGATGTAATTACACACACACCCAATGGATACTTATGAGTAAAATATTCATTTTCTAAAAATCAGATAGCCCCCCAAAAAGCTGACGTTTAACAGAGATTAGGTGGTGGTGGACTCAAATACAGACAATGTCCCACACAAAAAATTGAGGTAATGATGTATGCAACTATCTGAGGAAGCAGCTGGTCAGTTGTAAGGTAATCTAGCATTAGGTTTCTCCAGGTGAAATGGTGGAGGGTGGGCAAGGACGTGTGGCTCCATAGACCTAATCCCAAGCTCTGCATTCTAATAACTAGCAGGGAAACGCAGGTAATCAGGGACATGAAGCAAGGAGACAAGTATAAGGTAAATAGAGGGAAGAAGAGACAGTCAGTCTTACTAGCTGACCTGAAGGACCTGGAAGGGCATTTTACCACCATCAGTTAATGTGTAATTGAATCTGGCAATCAGGTTAATGCATATTACAATTGAGAAATGTTTTATTTGCTGTCACCTAGGATTGCTTGCTGAAACTTAAGCATGTAGCTAGCTACAGTTCAACAAAAATCATCAAACACAAGCTGTTTCTGCACATCTTTCAACAAAATGTAATTGTGAGCTAAATGTACACTTGGTGCATTTCCCAAGGAGAGAAAAACGTCTCAAAATACCGAGAGCTTGCTGGTGAAAATGCTCAGCTTAGGCCAGTATAACCAGACTTGAAATGAATGGGTGACATCAGTGCCTTTTGCCAGCATCACGTCAAAAGGTTTCCCCATTGCTTTTTCTCATCAATGCAATTTAACAGCTATGATATCAGTTATGTTTCAGTCTTGTCAAAGAAGCTTTGAGTGTTCAGAGCATCCATTCTTTTTGTCAGCACAGCCTTATCTCAGTGGGCTCACGCTCACACAGGAACTAAGCACTATTAGTAATGGTGGCTGGTATGAGCACTTGGTCTGTGTCTGGCTCTACTTACTCAGTAGTGTTTCAAATGAAAAGGGACCTGGCAAGTGGCTGAGGCCTCCATAATAACCACAATAATTATTTGAATTGTTCAGTGACTGCGGCAAAGTGTTCATACTTTACATAATAATAGAGAGCCAGGCGTTAATGGCTGCAGGCAGTGGAATTTTGAAAAACGGTCATAACCACATCCCAGTGGAGCAATTGTGAATAATTTATAGTGTTTGTTATTCTGGGAATTCAGAGATTTAGTGCTATTAAGCAAAGGAAAAATTAAAAGATACAGTTTGACCCAATAAAATTATATTTTTTAAAAGAGACTTTCTTTGTATTGGGGACTTTTGGACTAAAATAGGTTTTGTGTATGTGAACAGTTGCAATCTGTATAATTTTCTTTAAAAGCAAAAGAGAAAACTTGGAGACTGCAAAGGGACCAATCTTCTAACCCCTGGGGCAGGTGCTGATGTGTTTACTCATTTACCTCACTGTGTGAGTTTGACTATTACTTTTTGCTGTGTGGGCTTTGTATTAGCTAAGAAATAAGCAGCTTTTTAGCCAGTCCTCACTACCCACAGGGCTGGTTCAATACAAATTTATTTAGTCTTGTCAGTTAGAGTTTTGCTTGGGGTTGAGTTGTGGATCACAATGACACTTTTCTTGCAAAATAGCAAGACAGACATTTTCTTGGGGGCGTCTGGAGGGGTGGAAATAACTGGCAGCCAAAATTATGGCACATCCAGATGATTCCTACAAAGCAAGCCATGGCAAATATCGCTGATTAAGGTGGCAGTGCAATTTTAGTATATACTAAGTCAATGTATTTTTAAAACCCAGAGTTACTCTTTGGAAGTACAAGTAACCACTATTAAGCCCAAACAGTCTTCTTGTCCAGCAGATGCTACAAATAAGTATAAATGTGTTCATATGATCTGTAAATCTGTCAAATTCAGTTTTGTCCATTTACAACACAACAGTAACAATACACATAACAACCCAATATTAGGTAACCTTTTCCATTTGGTTGTCCACCATGTGTCTCTGCCCATCACACAGGCTGTGTATAAAAGATGAATAGGTTTTATATACAACAAGTGCCTTAAACCTGCATCCTTTCTAATGGCCTGTAGGGAGCAAATCCTCTGGCTCCAAAAGAAGAACTCTTTATAGGCTCAGTTCTTATAGTTGCAAAATCATATAGGACATAACATGGTGCACATTATGTACAGATTTCCATTAGAGCATGGGAGGCAGAGCCTTCAGTTTTCAGGCCCCTTTTCTATGGAACCAGCTTCCAGTTTGGATTCAGGAGACAGAAACTATCTCTACTTTTAAGATTAGGCTTCAAACTTTCCTTTTTGCTAAAGCATATAGTTAGGGCTGGACCAGGTGACCCCAAATCCTCCCTTAGTTATGCTGCAATAGGTGTAGGCTGCTGGAGGATTCCCATGATGCACTGGGTGTTTCTTCTTCAGTCACCTTGTTCACTCACTACGTGTTAATAGACCTCTCTGCACTGAATCATATGTGTTATTAATCTCTGGCTCTTTCCCACAGCATGTCTTTTATCCTGTCTTCCTTCTCTCACCCAAACTGGTTGCAGCAGATGGCCACGCCCCTCCCTGACCCTGGTTCTGCCGGAGGTTTCTTCCTGTTAAAAGGGAGTTTTTCCTTCCCACTCTCCCCAAAGTGCTTGCTCATAGAAGGTCATATGATTGTTGGGTTTTTCTCTGTATGTATTATTGTAGGATCTAGGATTGAGGTGACTGTTGTTGTGATTTGGCGCAGTATAAATAAAAATGATTGAATTGAATTGAATTGAATTGATTCTAATTCAGTCCAATCCAATTTAGTACAGGTTTATTTATTTAATCCAAATCACAACAACTGTAGTCTCAAGGTAGTTTACATTTGAGGTTCCTTACCCTGCAATATTACAATAAACAAAAGAAAAAACACATGGGAATGGTCAAAATAAAATTTAGCAAGCCTAGGAGGCAGGATGAACCAACCCAGAATCAAAACCAAATTGGATTTTGGAGCTGCATCCATCATATCACTTAAATGATGTCCTTTATACAAAGTGTATTAATGTAAAGAATAACAATTTTCTGCCATCTAATCTACAGAAAACAATGCTTAAAAGCTTTACTGCTAGCTAGTTATCAAGAAAAAATGAGCCAAATGCTTAGTAAAGTGTTACATCCATGTTGTGTTTAAATAAAAAATTAAAGTGGACTGACGTGGTTTTCTGTTTTTATTTCTGTTTGGGTTTTGTAAAGAACTAACCATAAAACTGAAAATTGTCACAGCTGGGACTATATTGAATGTAAAAGTTTTATTAGTTTGCCACTTCATTATTTATTTAAACTTTTATGTTAATAACCCAAAATAACAACACCTAAGGACTCTTTAAGTTAAAAAGAAGTGCTGTAGTTAATAGATTATTTAACATCTTCAGGCAGATGGAAGTAAGGCTCCGGTGCAGGTAAGGTCTCTCCAAATCCACAGGGGAATATTTCGTTGAGAGTGTGAGTGTGTCAACCAGACACACCAGGACAGAATCTGCAACAACGGAGGATCGGTATATACAAAAGCAGCAAGCGAAGAAGCCTAAATTACTCTACTGCCAGAATAACAATCATAGAAATGGATGGGATATATGTAGATGGTTGATGACATTTGGGTGGGTTGGTGGAAACTGGGGTCGACGTGTCTCCTTCTGGGAGGGGTAAGCAGAGTTAATACTCACATCCACATGTGCACGATAGAGAAAGGAGAGATAGAGCAAGCAGAGGAGAACACAAAGAAGGAAGATCAGAACCTGAGAGGACAAGGAGACCATGATACAAAATGTATCCACATGTGTAGGCTTTTACAGCCAGGCCCTAGCTCAACTTTGGTCAATAACTTTTTAGCACAATAAGTTTTTGACATGAAGTTAGAAACATTTTTTCATTCTTCAAATTCGGCCAATAGGTTCAGTTAATGGATGGCACTAAACCATGACAGAAACGGACTAAACACCTATATGTTCAGATACTGAATAAACTAAGGGGCTGATATAGTCTAAGAGTAAAAGTAATATCCTCCTTTTCAGGTTAGAGTAAAGCGCCAGCATCCTCGGCATCCTCTGGAATTATGGAAACATGGCAGAGTGTCTATATGTGTGTGTGTTTTATGCATTTTGAATGTGGACCGAGTTGGAATAGATGTATGTGTGTATATCTGTATGAACATGTCAATGTAGAACTCCTGTCTGCTGCGTGCTGATAAATGCAGTGCCTGTGTGCCTTTCATCAGAACTGGGAGTCTATTTGCTGTCGCTCTCTCTCTCTCTCTCTCTCTCTCTCTCTCTCTCTCTCTCTCTCTCTCTCTTTTTTTTTTTTTTTATTTGCAGCTTCAACTCAAAGAAGAGTTTTGCCGAAAGCAAGAAATGATTTAACTGAGTTGTCTACGTTTGTAGATCCGATAACAGGATGACAGGAATTTGCAGTGAATGCGAAAATTATATGTAGTCAAAGAGTGCCTGAAAATACTTTTGCTCTAACTACATTTGCATAAGTGAATAAAAGACATTGTTAAATCTTCATAATAAAATGCTTTTCCTTTGTGACGGGTAGAAGTAAGTGAATTTTGGATACGTATAATATTCTGCACATAATAAGGGTTCCATTGACCAAGTAAATCCCCAAAGATTTAAAGGCAAATAAAAGTTCAGGTGAATCATTTTCATCTCAAGGTGTCAGGGAAAAAATTACAATTATAACCACTGTGAAAGAGAGTTAATACCTGAGGTGAGACTTTAGCAGAAGTGCATACTATACTTAAAACCATGAGACACAAAGTGTCAAGAGAGGCTGTCTTAATGGTTCTCTTTTTAAAATATGTTTAAACACTGGGTTGCTTTCACACTAGGTCCACATAGCAAGCAGGTCTGGCCTGGATCTGGTATCAAGCCGGCACTGCTGGTTGACTTCTGGCATGATAAGACGTATGTCATCCAGATATGGGCCAGGCATGACATAGATGGCACTGTCTATGTGATGGCATGCCACATCTGGCCCGATTGTGGTTTGGGTTATGTGGCTCAGGCTCATAGAAAACAGGTCTGGCCTGGATCTTGCATCACTTCTGACTGACCGGTGTCATGGCAGGGTGTATGTCAACCAGATGTGGGCCAGGTTTGGCAATGATGGCACTATTTATGTTCCTATTTTCCTATTTTAGTTAGAAGACCTAAATGCCATGTTGCAATACTATACTGCTATAGTAGCCAACGTTCCAAATGCAGGTTTGACAGGTTTGTGAGTGTACACTATATCCAAAACCTGGTGACGATTTACTCATCTTTGCCACCGGGTAGCTGTAGCTCAGGAGGTAGAGCGGGTCACATACTGATCGGAAGGTTAGTAGTTCGATCCCTGGTTCCTCCACTCTGCGAGAGCATGAATGTAGTTAGGACACACTCAGTCTAGAGAAAGTGTGTAAATGTGGCATGTTATGTAGTGTACTTTGAGTAATCCGGAGGAGTAGAAAAGTGCTATATAAGAATCAGTCCATTCACTCTCTGAACAGAGTTTCATCATGTTACTTTTGCACTAATATGTTCTGGTACATGTTGTTATTACATGGCTTGATTAAGGTACACATTAGGCTGACATCTGGGCCAGCACAGGGCCAGCAGCGTGTCTGCAACTGGCCCGTGGCTGCAAACAACTTAAACATGGCCCACATACTGCAAAGAATGACGGCCCTTTGGTGGCCCAGATCAGGATTGCCAGAGGTAATCCACACATAGGCCAGCACAGGACCACCAGTGTGTCTGCAACTGGCCTCTGGCAAACCAGATCTGGGCCACCAAAGGGCCGTCATTCTTTGCAGTATGTGGGCCATGTGTAAGCACATTCTGTGGCCAGATCTGGGCCATACCGATGTTGCTATGTGGGAGGCATGATTGTTCCCTCTCCCCATTTCCTTGTTAGCCCACACTCACACCACAGTTGCATCCCAAGCCCTGAAGCATGTTTCACTTTTTCTCTTTTGCTCAAAATATTTCATCCCACATCTTTTTTTCTCCACCTTTCATTTACCCCAAACTGAAAGACACATCTCAACCACCTCATTAAGATGTGACAGTCTGTGTACACGAAAGTGCTCTGCAGGCGAATTCATCATTCTTTGTAATTTATTCCTTATTTAGATCAATTTTTCTTTTTTTCACATCCATGGTGACTCATTGTCCTCGCACCGTGTAGATTTATTAGTCATTTGTGATTTTTAGAGGCAACTGTTGTGGCAAAAGAATTTGAGGTCTGTGAATGAGCATGGTTAGCAATCACACCAGATGCTTTTTCCAACTGTCCGAGCCACCCTTCTGTAAGTGCACCACAGCATGTCACACAAAAAAAATCACAGGAGCCATCTAGGCAGGGCTGAAAATAATAGAGGAAACCAAAAGATGAACATGAACTGACAGTAAGATGATTTAAGAGGATGTACAGTGG
This sequence comes from Aulonocara stuartgranti, assembly GCF_965226115.1. Classification (NCBI taxonomy): domain Eukaryota; kingdom Metazoa; phylum Chordata; class Actinopteri; order Cichliformes; family Cichlidae; genus Aulonocara; species Aulonocara stuartgranti. Next base: position 6,484,644 of record NC_138945.1, on the reverse strand, counting down.
GGCAAAAAAGTATTTAGTCAGCCACCGATTGTGCAAGTTCCCCCACTTAAAATGATGACAGAGGTCAGTAATTTGCACCAGAGGTACACTTCAACTGTGAGAGACAGAATGTGAAAAAAAATCCATGAATTCACATGGTAGGATTTGTAAAGAATTTATTCGTAAATCAGGGTGGAAAATAAGTATTTGGTCACCTCAAACAAGGAAAATCTTTGGCTCTCACAGACCTGTAACGTCTTCTGTAAGAAGCTTTTCTGTCCCCCACTCGTTACCTGTATGAATGGCACCTGTTTGAACTCATCATCTGTATAAAAGACACCTGTCCACAGCCTCAAACAGTCAGACTCCAAACTCCGCCATGGCCAAGACCAAAGAGCTTTCGAAGGACACCAGGAAAAGTATTGTAGACCTGCACCAGACTGGGAAGAGTGAATCTACAATAGGCAAGCAGCTTGGTGTGAAAAAATCAACTGTGGGAGCAATCATCAGAAAATGGAAGACATACAAGACCACTGATAATCTCCCTCGATCTGGGGCTCCACGCAAGATCTCATCCCGTGGGGTCAAAATGATCATGAGAACGGTGAGCAAAGATCCCAGAACCACACGGGGGGACCTGGTGAATGACCTGCAGAGAGCTGGGACCAAAGTAACAAAGGTCACCATCAGTAACACACTACAACGGCAGGGAATCAAATCCCGCAGTGCCAGACGTGTTCCGCTGCTGAAGCCAGTGCATGTCCAGGCCCGTCTGAAGTTTGCCAGAGAGCACATGGATGATACAGCAGAGGATTGGGAGAATGTCATGTGGTCAGATGAAACCAAAGTAGAACTTTTTGGTATAAACTCAACTCGTCGTGTTTGGAGGAAGAAGAATACTGAGTTGCATCCCAAGAACACCATACCCACTGTGAAGCATGGGGGTGGAAACATCATGCTATGGGGCTGTTTTTCTGCCAAGGGGACAGGACGACTGATCCGTGTTAAGGACAGAATGAATGGGGCCATGTATCGTGAGATTTTGAGCCAAAACCTCCTTCCATCAGTGAGAACTTTGAAGATGAAACGAGGCTGGGTCTTCCAACATGACAATGATCCAAAACACACCGCCCGGGCAACAAAGGAGTGGCTCCATAAGAAGCATTTGAAAGTCCTGGAGTGGCCTAGCCAGTCTCCAGACCTCAACCCCATAGAAAATCTGTGGCGGGAGTTGAAAGTCCGTGTTGCTCGGCGACAGCCCCAAAACATCACTGCTCTCGAGAAGATCTGCATGGAGGAATGGGCCAAAATACCAGCTACTGTGTGTGCAAACCTGGTAAAGACCTATAGTAAACATTTGACCTCTGTTATTGCCAACAAAGGTTATGTTACAAAGTATTGAGTTGTATTTTTGTTATTGACCAAATACTTATTTTCCACCCTGATTTACGAATAAATTCTTTACAAATCCTACCATGTGGATTCATGGATTTTTTTTTTTCACATTCTGTCTCTCACAGTTGAAGTGTACCTCTGGTGCAAATTACTGACCTCTGTTATCATTTTAGGTGGGGGAACTTGCACAATCGGTGGCTGACTAAATACTTTTTTGCCCCACTGTATATTATATGCACACACTACAGGCTGATAGGGAATTGCAGACAGGTGGGGAGTTAGATATAGCTGAACTTGTTTAATAAAGGCGGGAATAATGAGTTCAATGACAAGGAGGAGATATAACAACACAAAAAACACAACAAAAAATATACACATTAAAAACACATAATAATACCCCTTTATAACCATAAGACACTAAAGATGGAGACAAGAAGGCTTACAATAAGTATCAAAACAGGGTTGTAAATCAGCAAATTATTAATAAAACCATCACTTAAAACCAAATGTGAACCTCTGGCACCTCTAGACTTTCAAAGTTTTAATCAGTTGTACAGAGACACAGATGAAGCCACAAAAAAAAGAAAAACCTTCAGTGATTATGTAGAATCATATGCATGCCTTTATGTGTCAGTGCCCTGGCATTTTAATCAGTCTGTTTGTCCCAAGCTGCCAATGTTGATTCAGAGCATGTTTGATCAGTCTGCTTTTTCTAGCATCCAATATGTCAGCAGATGATAACACTCCCCCACCGAGTGGGCCTTATCTGAATCAGTTCAAAAGTTTAAAAAGGGCAACCCCCCACTGCATGAGAAAGACAATCAATTTCTTTCCCTATCAGAGATAAGATTAAGATCTGAGATGAGATATTCAAACTTGGTGTAGAGCTGCCCCGACATACTGATTAGAAACCGATTTGTTTTTATGTTCTGAGATAGTCAGCTGGTTAAATCCTCCGGCTCTCAGACTGTGAGCTTATCATCTCTTTCTGTCCATGCTGCCGTCTCCTCTCTCTGAAAGAAGAACAAATTGTCTCTCTAGACACACAATGCCACCCACTTAATAATAAAATGTAAATTATGAAATAGAATTACAATAATGTGACTGGAAAAATTGATGTTTTATATAAGTCTGGCTACTTAAAAAGAGAAAAACTTTTCTAAGAATCACTCCTTAAATACATCCATCTTCTTCCACTATTCCAATTAAGGGTCGTAAGGCGGGGTACACCCTGGACAGGACGCCAGTGTGTCGCACGACCAACACAGAGACACCTGTGACCAATTTAGAATGACCCCACCGAGTGCTTTTCATTGAACTATTGTGCTGCCCAGTTCAATTTCATTTTATTGACACAACAGTGTCAAGGTGCTTGCAAAAAATCAGAACAGCCTTTCAGAGAGCTGCTATATTGAAAAGCTACACCAAAAATAGGAGCAAAGACTTTAAGTTAAGATGAGAAATCTAAACTGTAAATGAGATTAAGTTAATGAAGCATTACAGATTGTGCAGGAATCATTTTTGATTTCATTTGAAAACCCCACAGTGGCTTCCTTAATGAATGCCATTTTTTTATACCATTTGCCCAATTAAAAAAGATTCAAAACTTGAATTAAAAGAGATTAAAACAAATTAACTTAAGCCTTTGCATTGAACATGCAGACAGGATTTTATTTTCTTAAACCTGTGCCCCGATTCCTTGAGTCTCTTTCTCACATGTTTTGCTCACATATTTGGTGGGAGGGACTGAAAGGATAGAAATCAAGGATGTGCAATGTGGGAAATGTGAAAGAGGGCCAAACTAAATGCCAGGAAGAAGGGTATTAGGTAACAGCTGAACTTCATCTGACACTGACATGGGTTGGGAAAAAAGAGGGGGGCGGGTGTGTAAAAACAGAAAATACACGAGGATCTAATTTTCAAAATAAAACTTAGTTAAAAAGGAAAACAGTCACTTTAAACCCCAGGGTTTAAATTTGTACAATATTAGTCAAAATAGACTAAAGAGAGCTTTTATGACTTCAAATGTTGCTTCATCGCTCTATGCATCCCTGCAGTTTAACAACAATTTTCATGGATTTTTACTCAGCTGTGTGCATTTAACATCTTTGTGTGTCCATCTGGCTGCATCTGATGTAGTTTAAACCCTTTTTTAATTTCCCCTTTGGGCTATTTTTGTGTCAAACTTCTCTTTAGAGGTGGAACTGAATCACAAGCAGTACTTACAGTGAGCACTGTGATGTGATGCAAGTGATGACGTTCTTTGAGTGAAGCAAGACTCTGTGTGAAAATAATTTCCCAAGAACCAGATTAGGATGATAAATTCCCTAAAGATTGTGAAACAAAACAACACAACCAATTGCTCTATAGTCAAAAACATCCACAGAGTTGTAATTAATAACAGAACAGGTGATACTTTCTATAAAGAGTGCATTCTCTGTCAGGATGCCAGCATTTGAAATTAATAATAGCTGCTGAAACACTTGAGCTGAAACTGAAGGAATGAAATTAAAGAACCATTACTCTCTGACATGTGGACCACTGCTGAGAAGAAACCAGCCTTGTTGTTATGAGAAAGGCAGCCCGGGCAGAACGCTAAATAAATCCAACACGCAGAGCTTGATAGCTTCCAAATCACACATGTCATGGATGCTCGTTCCTGTAGTGATCTACTTTCCTTTCATGAGATAACAAAAAGCGTATTTTCCCCAAACAGACTGTGTAATCAAGCTCTTACCTGCATCTGTCTCATACGCACACACAGATATGCACACCTTCATACACCAAGTGACTTTTTGCACAATACTCAGCCTTTTGCACATTTCTATTGCACTGTTGTGTCTGCACTGTCTTGTGTCTATATCGTTCTGTCTTCTGTCGCGCTGCCTCTGCTTTGGGTTTTTTCGCACATTGCACTTTATGTAGTCCTCTGTTGATTGTCTGTTATATGTCATATGTAGCACCATGGACTCGGAGGAACGCTGTCTCATTTCACTTTACCACTGCACATGTTTGGAATGACAATAAAGGCACTTGACTTGACTTGACTAATTTTTCTAAAGTTGGAGTCTAATTTCCAGTACCTAAAAATACAACAACTCAATACTAACTAAGTTTTCTTTAAAGAAATTGTATATCAAGTATACTCTGAGTATATAAGTAGTGTTTTGATGTATTTTAAATTATTTTAGATGACAAACAGCAGCACAACACAACACCTAACATTTTGTAATGTAAGAAGAGAGAAACATTGTTCTGTCCTCTAAAATACCCTGAGCTACTCTCTCCTTAAAATTATGAAAACTTCTCTTCTTTCCTGTAAAACCTCCAAAATCACCAGAGGGTATACAGTAGAACAAAGGGGTAAGTATTTTTAGGGACTGAAAGTTACATTCTAAATTCAGAAAGAAGTCTTAGAGATTACACTGTAAGTCAGAGACTGTAGTATGAAATGCTTATTCTCATCTCACAAATCCTTGCTCCTGTATCCCTCCATTCTCTCTTAAATGCCTGCCCCCATCTTCCTTCTATTTGCAGGATATATATGCTCACAAGTTATATTTTATACCTCACGATTCTGCACCCTGACTGCGTTTGGAGAAGTTCCAACATCTCCCAAAAGGCCATGAAATGCACCACTATGACAGTCTCAAACTTTCACACGAGTGGGTTATATTTATGCGTAATGATTCACACTGTAGCTGACTACCTTTTTGGAGATGTTCTGCCGTTTTCCCAAAAGGCCTTGGGAAGCATTTTTTTTGCCTCTTAGATTGCATCCAGAAAGTTTTTCCCTCTTGTAAGCAACTTTATGTAACAAATCATTTCCCCTGATACTTTATTGATGTGATGAGAGGAAAACAGGGCAGAAGAGGCAGCAGAAAAAGTGTAAACCTATACCAATGCTTTATTTGTTCACTTACTAACATTCAATTGCATGGAGCTAAAGTAACAAAGCAACCCAGAGAAAACATCTGAACACAGCTGAACTTAAATGATTTAGTACTCGTGACAGTAAAAAGGCGATACAGGGCATAGCCTGGCTGGGTTTAAGATCCAATGCTCCCCTCTGCAGTTCACACAAAGATTTAGGCCAACACTGCAGTTTAGCAAAAACTGAGCCTCTAAATCAGGGGTGGGCAATCTCAGTCCACGAGGGCCGGTGTCCCTGCAGGTTTTAGATCTCACCTTGGGTCAACACACCTGAATCACATGATTAGTTTGTTACCAGGCCTCTGGAGAACTTCAGGACATGTTGAGGAGCTAATTTAGCCATTTAAATCAGCTGTGTTGGTTCGAGGACACATCTAAAACCTGCAGGGACACCGGCCCTCGTGGACTGAGATTGCCCACCCCTGCTCTAAATTGTCTGTGTCCACAGGCATTGCTGTCCTATATACAGTATTTGAGGGTGCAAACATGAATCTGTCCCCTCAAGACTCAAAACTGTCTTTCCCACAGAACGATCACATGTGTTCATAATTTCGGTCTTATGTCCCAGATGTTGCAACAGCTGAGTTACACTGTGGGTTTTATCTACAGTACATTTATATTGTTTGTGGGCATGTAACTGAGCATGTGTAAGTTTCACAACTTCCTGCTTAACTCATTTTAGTTTTCAGACACATCAGTATGAATAATCGTGTGAATTATGACTGAATTCCATTCAGGTGCTGTGGACCAGGGTCCATGATGGCATAGCTTACTGGCACACCTAAGTGGAGCAGAGCCACGTTCACCATGAGTGCTTACAGATGTGCGTTTCCCTGCCATGACATGTCAATATCTGCCGTGAGAAAGGTCTGTTATGCTCGTGTCTGTTTGTGCAATGTGAAACCAATTAAATCCAGCTGGACAGTCTATTGTAATTTCCAAGCTGCGGATGTGATAAGTTGGGCTTGTTACAAATTGTCAAGCTGAACTGGGGGGGTTACAACTGTAATTCAGTAACTTCAAAATAGTCTAAATATTGCTTTCAATTGCAAAAGAGTGAAACAATTTATTCTTATGGGAAGGCAATCAGCTTTGTTTTATGTACATGTTTTGTGCTCATGCGGTTGTATTTTTATTGCAGTTCTATGGGATTACGTTAACTGTGAGTTTGTGCATTAAACCCAATTAAGGCTCTCACATTTATTTCTCACTGCTTGTAATGAGAGCTTGGTGAATGTAGTGTATCTTGTGTTAATGATATCAGTGCTACTGTCTATTTACAGTAATGAAGATTTATTCATTCAACTTTTTTAGTGTATAGAGGGCTCGTCAATATCACATTAAGTTTATATCATTAAGTGTCACATTAAATGAGAAATAGTTTTATAATAAACAAAACTAGTTGATGCTATTTGTTTTCTAAGACGGTAAAGTAGATCCTGTGTTATATTATTGTCAGGATAACTGGTCACGGCTGCAGCCCAACACAACATGATCCAATAAACAGGTGTAATAAACTTTCCAAATAATATTCTCAGAAAAAATAAAACTGCTATCATGATATTTAAAGAAGCCTTTAAAATGGATGGAGAACTATTTCAGCCTCATATGACGTCATACTAGTGGAAATAAAACTAAATAGGAAAAACTGACGGGTGTGATTTGGTGCACCCTTGGAAACTAGTTTTGATTTACCCTTCTAAGCTGAGAAAATAGATTTAATTACAGTGTAAATTAGTGGGGAAATTCACACAAATGAACACCAGGAGAAGAGCATTGAAAGTGGATCTTCCCAAATTAGCCCTGTTATTTGCATTTAATGATGTTGCCTTCCATCATGATGGTTACAATGTGTGTCCTCAATGAGGCTTAATTTATAAGATTTGAGTGCTTAGAGCTGCATCACTTTTATCTTCAAAGAGGGGATGAAATTGACAATCAAAAGTTAAGAAAGGTTTTGTGCATTTGTTAAGAAAAAATAGCACTAAAAATACAAGGAAACAATTTTAATGTCTGACTGAGTGGGCAGCCAACAGACAGCCTGCTGCACACCATCTTAGTGCAGACTAGTAGAAAGTGGAAGCACACTTTTTTCTCTCTAAAGAGTTGAAGGAGTTGAGGCAAATAGAAAAGCATGCACATGTGTTTCCTACAGTGCAAACTCATGTATTTACAAATACATGAGTATATAAGGGGAAAAAAAGCAAAAGGGAAAAAAAGGCAAGACTATTTATATCCAGAGACAAAAAGCAAGACGCAGGTGAAAATAATCAAGAAAAACACAAGGAGACAGACAGGAAACAAAACCCCACGGAAAGCCAATCTTCAAAATAAAAACAGGAAATAACCAAAAAACAGACAAGAGAGGACTGTCACAGGTGTCACAGAGGTTGGACCCAAACACAGGACTTGAACACAAAGGGATTAACTAAGGAAGGTGCTTTATATTGCTGAACAAAATACCCAAACAGTACAAACAAGAAAAAGAAAGCCCCACAGTGGTAGCCCGATATCACGCAGAAATGTCACATGATATTAAACAGAAGCTGTCAACTCCGCTCGGTAGATTGGGCAAACGTAACGAAGCCGTTCATTTCAAGTTATAGATTCAAGCTGCTCTTCACACTGCTTCTGCTTTTCGCCACAAGATGGCACCAAAGAGGACTGTGTTGAAAAGCTTCGCGTAATGAACCCTTTTCAATACAAGCTTCAGAAAGTTTAATTTGGCCATCACTAGAAACTGGGAACTAGGGGCAAAATTGAGAACTGAGGAGCACAGGGAGACACAGCTACACGGGACAACGTGACACCAAGCAGAGAAAGACAGAAGACTTATATACACAGAGGATAAGCGAGTTTAGGCATTATAAATAACTTGGTTAGTTATAGGCACTTAAAATACAATGAAATACAATACAATACATCAGGCCATCTTCAGATGTACCTTGGTCTCAGGTCCCTGTGGTGTAAATGGTTTGTATCTTTTAACCAAAGTGGCTCTATAATGAGGCAAGGTGCTCACCTGCACTCAGGAGTCTTGTCCAAAAGTCAGTCCAAACAACAACCTGCTCATGTACTTGTTATTGTGCAGGGATACACAATATTATAGATACAAAAGATGTATTTCTCTTATCTAACTAATGTGATCTCTTCATTATGTGATAAACCTGTTCCTTGGGCTGCAACAGAAAGATAAGGTTCACCATTATTACATTTGGTAAGGGAAGTAAACAACAACAAAAGAAGATCAGAGACAGCTGACATTTTACTGCTATCGCTCTTTTCTTTGGGCCATCAGACTGATTTTATCTAAGAACAGCATTCAGGCAGATACCACAACTCAGCTTTCAGCACAGAGCTTGCCAAAAAGGTCAGAGAGAAGCTGAATCAGAAATAACGAAAGTTTGGATATGAAAAGAATGAAATACGAAGATTCAATTAAATAGACTTTTGTGCAGCGTAGGCCGGTGTAGGAAGAAGAACTTTATCTGAGTGTATGGAATCTATTCACAGCTAACATGAAGAGCAAGACACTGATATCCTTTGCTATTTTATATGTAGTTCGTTCCCAGAGTTGTCACCCAAGGAAAATCAAATCAAAGTACTTTTCAAGTCCTTTGTGATGAGATCTTGGTGAGTTCTTTGTAGCGGCACATGAACCAGTCCTCTACTTGCAGCATGTTCTGTTTAGAGTGGACCTCTAGAGGACTACCGTCGCTAGGTACGGTGCAAGACAGTATGAATTTTAAACCACCCGCAACATGGATATGATCACCATATGTATAGAGGAAGAAAAGAGAAAGAAATAGTGAATGTTAACTTGAACTTTCAAAATAAGACTGCGGAGTTGTTTATTGGCAAATTAATGTGTATGAAATATTACATACACACAAATCTGCTTGATAATAGTAAATCTTAGACTGGCTTTTCCTTATTCAGTGATGGTGGGTATTAAAGTGTGTGTTAGCAGCACGCATAAAAACAGTCGGGTATGCAGGTCATAACAACACATAAAATATTTCATATTCAAGCATAAGACCATATATTTATACATAATTTGTATCTGTGGATGGTTATATTGCGTGCAGTGACTGAAGCAGGCAGTTATTGTGACACGTAAATATCAAACTGATCACCAGATTGAGCTGTTGGTATTTACAGAGAGTATAATTCTGTCAGTTCTTTAAAACTGTGGGCATCAGTGGGCATCGGTTAGAATGCAGATGATCTTTTATTGATAATAATAATACATTTCACCTCTAGTCTATATGTGTGTGCGATTCTACAATAAGAAAATAATGACATCATAAATACAAGTTGTCGTCTGTTGAATAAATACGCAGTGTAGTACATGTTTATCTTTCTGTCAGCTAAATAGAGAGAGGAGTCAGAATCATCAGCTTTAAATTTGCTTTAGTTTATGCTGGAGATAAATAATAAGTTTCCTTTATAGCACAGTTCGATCGCAATGAATAACTTTAACTAGTATTGTAAGAAACATATTACCAATTAAATATCCAAAAGCACTGCATTTATCATTTAAATAGATGACCCAAGAATTATTGGGAAATGATTCTTCTCCACATAACGGCCAAGTGTGAAATGTGTGGAAATGTAAGTCGTAGAAGAAATAAACACCTTTTTACAAGATGAACAATTTGCTGGGTGGATTTTGTAAAAGTTTGAAATCCCATGCACAGTTATGCAGGAACAGAACACACAAACATTCACACACCTTGTTTGGAACGATAAGGCTTTTGAAGTCTGCAGCACATCCGCTTTGGAGAAAGAAGAAGGGAAAAACTGACAGTCTAGCAAACATCAGTAAACAACTGATTTTCCCTTTGTGTTTGAAGGTGAGATGTTCTAATTCTGGAATGGATCAGCATCTATTAGCTAATTCTCACATTTAAATTTTTACCTTCTGTGATCACTCCGTTTCAACTGCTGCACATCTGCTGCTTGTAAGAATTTGTATCTCATTGGCCCTTCAAGTCACATACTGATTTCTTAAAGTGCTTCTTTTTGACATGGCAGCTTTTAATATAAAGCATGATACTGTCAAGTGATGAGTTGGGAACAGAAATATTCATATCTTCTCCTGAACTGATTCCATTTCACTGTTAGCACGTTTGCGTGTGTGCGCTACTTCTTGTGCGTGCTGCAGCATTGGTAGGCTGGATCAAACCCCAGTGCAATCAGTTTTTAATTTCCCTGAAATCAAATTACATGGAAGGGCAATAACCAGCGCACTGGACTGTACGCAAGTCATCTTGGAGATTATAAATCGACCCCTGAGTGTGTGAATGTGTAAGTGCATTCAGTCTGTATGTGCCGATGCCTCTCCATGTGCACTGCACGTGTGTGTGTGTGTGTGTGTGATATACATCCAGCATTAAGTCAGATTGCTAATGATATACGTAGAAAGTTGAATTGGGAAACTAATATCAAAAATGGATTCTGAGCAACTAATCAGTCCTGTAAAAATTTGCTTACTGTTTCCTGTAAACTCCTCACAGCACCGTGGCCATTTAATTAGGTTCTTAAAGTAAGAACTAGTCGAAGTCAACGGTCTGCACTACAATTTGTATCGATTGGCTACAATGAGCTTATATACGCTTTACCAAAAAGATTGTTTTCCCTCCACATGAGTGGATGGAGGGGGTTTGGCTTGCTCAGTTACACACAGACGTACATATTTTGTGTGGTATTTTAAACCTGGAGTTTTTTCTATGCATTTTAGGTCAATGGAAACTGATCTTGACAAAAAGTCTTTCCGAGTTGAAGATTTTCAGAAACTCAGTTTCTCAGACACAAAAGTAGATTTTGTCTTTCAGCATGAAAGCTGTGCACCTTTATCTCCTTTTTTGATGTTAGTCTGTCGTTTAGGCGTCTGACTGACCAACATTTCTACATCATTAGGGTTACATCAGCAGTTCTGCTTTGCAATGTTCTTGCCAGCTCGTTACATTATTTTTTGCCTTTTCATATAGACAGAGATATAACACTTTGGACCTGGACTAGTCAATCACTGGCCTTTACTACCAGTAAGCACACAGAGAAATAACCTGAAATCTTAAAGCTGTGTGAATGTATTTCTGCCATTTGGGGGCAGCAGAACAAGCTGTTAATGTAGGAGGTGAAATCAAATCCTCTCAAGATTTCCTGTTGCATAGGAATGAAGAGCAAAGAAGTCATGTGTGGCAGCAGGTCCAGGAATCGGCATTCTGTATGGTGTACAGTACCTGTGTTGCTAGTGCTCACCTGTGTTTTTGTGACATGTGATACTTTAGCCTTCATGTTGAGGACCATCATGTCTGGCTATAATCCACAAACCAAACAAAGAGAAATTCAGAGGCATGCTTATTACCTGGCTTTGATATTCTCCGACATTTGCTATAAATTCATTTAAAATCTGCTGTAACATCCCGATGAGTGGGAGGGAAAACATTCAGCACAAACAACCTAAACTGTGGTGCATTTGCATCCAGGGCTCCATTGTGACTTTTCACTGTCTCACCCAATAATAGCTGGGTTTGTCAAAGTACGAACTAAACGGGACTGAAAGAATGGATTCAGATAGCATTTGGCATATTTAAATGGTTTATTGAAAGTGTTGATAATGTGATGTGGCAACCGAGGAGGGAAGCAAGTGAGCAGCTTCAGGTCAGGGGATCATGCGGCAGTTCTGCCAGATGAGAGAGATTATTAAAGAAGGCTTCAAAATGAATAAAAACATGATACTGAGTCTTGGTTTATTTGGGTGGCCTTAGTTGAGAAAGAGCAAGCAAGAGCTAGGAGGGGTTGCAGGCCTTGCAGGTGGAAATCCACAGATTCCAGGGTAGAGCAGAGAGTTGCTGTCAGGCCGGCAGTCTCCAGTTCACAGGTGAGCTGAGGTTTAGTCAGGTAGGTTACTGCTTATAATTAAACCCACCGTACTGTTCTTCTAGAATATCATTAAATTTACATAAATAGACTGTGATTTTACATTTCAAATGTAAATTAACATAAACTCACTGTAAATGTAATAAAACATAATTTTCTTGTTTTTTTTTAATGTATTTGTCTGTACATATGCATATTTAGATTGTTAAAATACATTCACAAATGTATCATAATTTCACAAATATTTGTCCGTTATTTGAAAGATTGAACTGTTAAATTCAAATGTAATGCTATGGAAAAGTATATAACATGATTCTTATAAACTTGTAATCAGAAGGTTGCCGGTTCGAGCCCCGGCTCGGACAGTCTCGGTCATTGTGTCCTTGGGCAAGACACTGATGATGATGGCCAGAGGGGAATTGTAAAGCGCTTTGAGGGTCTCAAAAAGCGCTATATGAATGCAATCCATTATTATTTAAACCAACTGTTAACTGCTAACTGTTAACTGCTTGGAGCTACTGCTCCAAGCAGTAGCTCACATGGCCCAGAAATATCCTCCCCAGAACCAGGACATGACTCATCACGTGACAGTGACCTGTTATTCCTGAGCATAGGAGCTCCTCAAGTAAATGTTTCACCATCTTACAGCCCAGTGGCAGTGATTCCAAGTAGCCCTGAGTTGTTGCTCCCGCCAGAAGACCTGTATGTATATTGTGGACTGGTGCCAGCTGAACTACCTCCAGATCAACGCCAGTAAAACCAAGGAGCTGGTGGTAGACTTCCGCAGGCACAAGCATTCTCCACTGCAACCACTGAACATCCAGGGTATGGACATTGAGGCTGTGGACAGCTACAGGTACCTTGGTGTTCATCTGAACAACAGACTGGACTGGACTCATAACTCAGACGCCCTCTACAGGAAAGGGCAGAGCAGGCTGTACCTGCTGCGGAGACTCAGGTCGTTTGGAGTGGAGGGCCCACTCCTGAAGACCTTCTATGACTCTGTGGTGGCTTCTGCTATCTTTTATGGTGTGGTCTGCTGGGGCGGCAGCATCTCTGCTGGGGACAGGAAGAGACTGAACAGGGTGATCCGAAGGGCCAGCTCTGTTCTAGGATGCCCTCTGGACCCAGTGGAGGTGGTGAGTGACAGGAGAACGGCGGCTAAGCTGTCATCCCTGTTGGACAACATCTCCCACCCCATGCAGCAGACTGTGACAGCACTGAGCAGCTCCTTCAGTGGGAGACTGCGGCACCCACGGTGTGGGACGGAGAGATTTCGCAGGTCTTTCCTCCCCACTGCTGTCAGACTCCACAACAAAGACTTTAACTGAACAAACACACACATCCACACATGTGCAATAACACTAAGTGCAATAATCTTTTCTGGCATCGTTGTATTTTTACTCAGTTGTATATAGCATTCGTATTCTATTTTTATCTTATTGTATATTTTTATTCTATTTTATTCTACTGTATATAGTATATTATTTTATTCTATTCTGTACAGCTGTGTACTGTATTTATTCTTATTGTATTCTAATTTTTGCGTCATAACTTTTGCACTGTCCACTTCCTGCTGTGACAAAACAAATTTCCCACGTGTGGGACTAATAAAGGTTATCTTATATTTCTGTACATTTAAGTATTTTTATTCATGCATTCATTGACCTTGTTTATAGGTAATTTCATTGTTTAATCACATTAAAATGTTCCTAATTTAATGTTTAAAAGCACTTGAAAAGGGCAAAATCCCATGTAAAATTAGGGCAACAAACTGTATTGTCATTACTGAAAATAATCGTATTTTTATGAGAAAGTTATTTTCTGTTATTTTATGGTATTATTTTGGTGCCCCAGCTGCCGGAATATTTTTTTACGGTGTAGGGCATGTCACTGATGACAGTTTAAAGCCTTGCTATTTCTGGAAGTGATTTGAATTTTGCCTTGATTTACTACCAGATAAAAACCAGACTCATACAGAGCTGAGCTTTGGTGAACTGCTGCTTCTCGGCAAGAATAAGAAGGTTGTCTCCTGCTACCAAAGCTTGGATGTTGCCTGGATTAACAACATCTGTCTCAGGTGTTGAAGCAACAGGACATATTGACTTGAAATGGGCTACTGGACTGAGGAGGTGTAAGCGGACAAGAGACGGGAACAGGAAAATGAAAGTGCTTACGTGAAGGGCGTGTGAGACCTGAGGATTCTTCGACACCCAACATCTAGACATTAAAACAACTAGCTTGGCATTCCAATATCTGCGGGACGCAACTGAACACGGCGTATAACCCTGACATTACATCTACAGGATGACATTGCTCTCTTGTATGGAAATCACATTTATAATGACATCTTTTTTATTTCTCTAGCTAGAAAGATGAAGAATAGATGCTACAGAAAAGGTAGCATCATACATATGAATCAGTTCATTTCTAGTTTCTAGAGCTTATGAGGCTTTTAGGGAAGCATTGTACATCAGCTGAGATCATTGCTTGACATTAGGAATAGCTGCTCTATACCTGGCATCGTATTGAAGCATGGGAGTAATTTGCAGATAGATTGAATGCATTTCCATGCATGTTTAAGGAACATAGGCAGACGGGGAGAGGAGAAGGTGATTGAGTTAAAGCTGTTCGGAGAGGACATTTTTGCGGGTTGCAAGAGATTTAAATCAATCAGCATATGCTCCACAGGGAAATCAGAAGGAGACAAATGATTGATAGATTAGGAACAAGACATGTTCTGTCAACTAGTCACAGCCTGCTTCCAAATCCGGGACATAATGCATCCAAGTAGCTTGATATTCATTATCTGTTGAGGCTTAGTCCTTTTTTGTGTGGAGCCACAGAGAGAAAGTGAGTGTGTGTGCGTTTGTGTTTAACCAAATCCTCCTGCATGAATGCAGCCAGAAGGATTTGGTTTAACATTTAGGATGTGACTTGTTTTGAAGCAAGGGAATTTTTCATGCCATTGATCCTCGGCTTAGAGAAAGGCTTTTGATATAGAAAAAAAGTTTAATTGGCCTATTGGTTTCTGAGCTTAAGAAGCCCACTGTCTCGGATTAGTGTTAAACACAAAGCAAATTTTATGTTCACAAATACCTCCATGTACATTCCTTTTTTCTGTCTGAACACAAAACTTTGGCACACAAATTGAATTCGCACAGCATTTATTTTTATCTGTATTCATGCCACAGGCTTTGTAGAGTGAGGCAGCTTTTTCTCGTAATTGTAGAGAAAGTATCCACTCCTGCCTCTGATAACTTTAATCACTATAATCACTCTCGCATTGTCTGAAAAAGCTTTTTTTTTCTTTTCAAACACCATCTTTTGCTGTAGTCTGACTCAAAAGCTTCTATTCTGTTTTTTTCCTGTCACAGCAAAAACATAAATTGATGTTCTCTAGTCACCTCTCTTAAAAAACAAAATAATTATATTTAAATGAATGCAATTAATCACTGGTACAATTATCCCTTATGAGGCTTGACGAACATATTGTGTCTGCATCTGTGTGGTGTTTCAGTAAAGTAATCTTTCTGTTTTAAATCTTTTTAATGAAGAGGTAATTCTTTGGAAAACTTTCCCCTAACATACATTACTGCCACTGTAACACCTTGATTGCAGGCGGCTAGTGTTAAATCAGCTGTTAATGTGCCCCTGATTAAAACAGATGCCACGTAAGGCTAGAGGCAGCTGGTATTTTCATTATACTTTTCACCAGAGAAAGACATAAAAGCAGCCCTGAAGCCGTGCTCAGAGCAGGCGCACAACCAACCTTTGGTGAACACAATGCAAGGACTCATGAATTATTTCTAATTGGTCTATATAAGCCAATATTTAATATCAGTACTGCTAATATAAACCTTCAAAAGGGATATAAATTGGGCAATCATTAATTAATTAATTAATGATACCCAGGCAGTGAAGTTGAAAAATGTAAACTTTCTACATTTTTTACATTTTAACTAACTTGAGAGGCGTCTTTAGAGCTGCTAAACTCTCTGACTTTTCAAAGTCTGTGGTAATACTCAGCTATGGTCTCTTCTATGCAGCAGACCAAAGATCTGAAAATGAAGCTAATTGATGTTTACAAGGCAGGGGAAGGCTATAAAAAGATGTGTAAGTGCTTCCAGCTCGCAATTTCTACCGAGTGAAATGCTATTAAGAAATGGTATTTAAGGACAGCTCTGGAAGCCTGTCTGGTGCTCACCTACAAGTAAGGCAAAGTAACCCCTAAAGATTCAGGAAGGTGTAGGTGCTCACAACATGAAAGAATTGTCAGAAGGAAACCGCATTACAAAAGTCAACCCATTAAGTATGCAAAGCAACATCTGGATCAGCGGTAGTCATTTCACAAAGAAGTGCTATGAAGTTTAAATTGAGCTCTGTGGCCAAAATCACCACGCACCTTGTCAGTTAATAAGCATATGACTGAAAATAGTCTTCTATGAGCTTCTGTTGCAGCTAGCAGCAAGAATCTTTGCATGAATCAAGGAAAGAACAGATTCCAATACATATAGTTCCATCTGAGAACTAACCAGTCAAAAAACTAACCAGTCATTTTCATCTGTGGAGACTTTATTTTAGATCAGACGTAAAAAATTAGCCCATAGGAGTTTATCAGCATGAGGCTCAATTTTCTGTTTTATTCAATTTTATTTATATAGGGCGAAATCACAACAACAGTTGCCTCAAGGCGCTTTATATTGTAAGGCAAGAACCCTACAATAATACAAAGAAAACAGCGGAAACTCCAACAATCATATGACCTCTCTGAGCAAATGTTTTGGCAACAGGTGGAAGGAAAAACTCCCTTTTAACAGGAAGAAACGTCCAGCAGAACCAGACTCAGGGAGGGGCGGCCAACTGCCACAAATGAGCGGATGAAGGATGGATGGATGTGGTAGTAACTGAAAGAATTACAAATCCTCAAAAACTGCTAAAGTTTTACTTTTGCATAAATCCAGAGACAGATGTCCAAAATTGCATTGATATTACTATTTTAGTGTTAAAATGTTATTGTACTGTTACCAAACATTGTTCTTCTCTACTCTTACTGCTCTTTTACATGACTACCTTGTTAATATTACTTAGATATAACACTTTTAATACTAAGTTGTTACTTGATAATTTATTTATTTATTCATTTAATACCTCTTTGATTAATTTTTATGCCACTATTAGGAGGCGGAGTTTTTAATTAGTTTTTTTCATTAAAAAGTCCTCCATGAATATGTATTAACATAATTAATATTGCCATTATTTTATTAATACCTTCCAAAACTGCATACAGTTAGCTTCATAAGTTAGTAAATTGTTTAATATTTTCTTTTCTGACAGCTTTTAAGTTGAATGCACGCTCACTCTTTTTTTTACTTCAGCACCTGTGTTTGAGATGCCAGGCCTGACCTCCTCTTCCTCTTCACTTGTTTTCATACTATCAGCCATGTTTGCTTATCCAGTCATTATCCACAAAATCTAATGTCACTCCTAAAGCAGATTCCTTAAGGTTCTTCAGATACACAATACAATCCACTCCTGTAGCAGATTACTTTGATAACTGCCTCCATTCTCAGTTTCGCACTGATGCAACGCACGAGGGAGTACATACCATTCAATCAGTAGATGTGTGCTCTCCCATCAGATCTTCTTTGCAGCTCAAACCTACTCCTTGTTGTTTCTGGGGGGGTTTTTTTTTTCAGATGGAGTGCTTGTCTTAGTGGAAGAATTCTTTGAAAGGAGCTGCTCATTATCTAAAGCATACCACATTTTCTGTCAACCACGGTTCAGACAATGGTATGGCACAAGTATGAACGGTTTCCAGTGGAACCAGGTCACTAATGTTTATTGATCATGTGACTGCTGATAGAAATAGCAGGATGAATTCTGAAGTGTACAGAACTATTCTCTCTGCTCAGATTCAGCCAAATGATGCAAAATTCATCATGGTAAATGGACTGGTTCTTATATAGCGCTTTTCTACTCTGTCTGAGCACTCAAAGCGCTTTATACAACTAATTCATTCACCCAATCACACCCATTCATACAAGCATTTCTAAGCTTAAGTACTAAGTATCTAACATTCATACACATTCACACTCCGATGGATGCATCGGAGAGCAACATGGGGTTAGTATCTTGCCCAAGGATATTTGGACTGGAGCAGCCTGGGATCAAACCACCGACCTTCTGGTTAGGGGCTGATCTGCTCTGCTACCTGAGCTACAGCCACCCCACCCTCACAGCAAAGGTATATCAAATCAAATCATACTGCAAAAGTAACCCGAAATTTTCACGGCGAAGAAATGAGATGTCCTTCACTGGCTCAGTCAGCCGATCTTACCTCAATGGAGCATGCTTTTCAAAACTGAAAGCTGGAAGACATCTTAAGGGAGGAAAGATGGTGCTGTCCATGTGTTCAAGAATTCAGACAGTCTTTGACTTCAGAGGGTTTTCATCCAAGTGCTGTCCTGATATTTAAGATTATGTTACTGTTCACAATGCCTTTGAGCCTCCGAAAATAGGAACCTATGTCTGTATAAACATGGCTGTGCTTCCTTAACAGTTAATGTGAAACTTTTGTTGCTTGAATTAAAGCTCAAGATCTGCACATATATTTTAGCTTGACTGTTTGACTTAAAATCTACAGTCTTAGTATACAGAGGAAAAATTACAAACATTCGTATGGACCTAACTGTTCATGTAATTATTCAGCATTTTCTGGAAAATGGCTAAGAGATCTCATTTAGGGAGTTATGAAGGTTGTTCTCAGGCAGCCTTTGTATCTGATTTTAATAAACGAATGAAGGATTACACTGGTGCAAAGATAAGCCACTGTTGGACTGAAACACGAGGACACGTGTTGTAGTGTTGTAGTGCACTAGTGAAGGTAGAAGATTGCATGATGAAATGAAAAATCAAGTCACTTTAAAAAACCTTGATAATAATAAGGTAACTTTTTCTATAGCAGCTTGTTGAGTTAGAAAAGCAGCACATTGCTAACTTACGACAATCTACTAGCAAATAAAATATGGATCGCTGAAGTTTCCAATTTGAAACGTGAAGCGTTTGTCAAGGAATGTGTTGCACTGACATGTGCCCTGTGTCCATATTTATTCCACATAACAATCAGCCATAATTTACACCAACACCTTGCATTGGCAGGCATCAGCCGTGTAATCAGATTGCACTTCCTCAGTGAAATGCAAATAACTACTTCCTGTGTAACAGACTCCCGTTGTGTTTAAAGTAAAATGTTTACTTTCACATCTACATTTTGGAAATATCGTGTCGTCAGTGCAGGGATGGAACACAGCAGTGAGCCTCATCTTCCTGATTAACTGGCTGCAGGTAACAAAAAGGTCAAACTGTTTTGTTTACATGCCACAGAACACATTAGAAAATTCAATATAGCGCTCAATTTGACATGAACCTTTGGAGTATGAATTCAACTTG